>NW_024704743.1:74409893-74968280 GCF_018977255.1 Callorhinchus milii
TCCAAAGGTGACAAGCTAATCACTATCCAAAGAAGAAAATTACTGTGACAAGAGTTGCAACTCTGTCACAATAGTTCTACAACACCAGAAATAGCCTGAATTATTCTGTCTCTTTTCAGTATTTATTTATAGATCTCTAGTAACAACACAAAATCGATATTTTTTGCTGTACACCTGATCTTGTACAGAAGGATAAGATCAGGTATCAGGCAATGGAAACAACAAAATTGAAACAAACACCAAAATACCACATGAATTTATTTGGAAGACTTAGTACTTTACCTTCAACCTACATCACAGCTTTCCCAATCAGTATTCAGTTATATTTCATACGTGTGCAGAGTATATGTGGCAATCTATGTAATAATTCCAACTTTCCTGTTGGCTCAGTTATTGTCTAGTGAAACTAGGTGCTACAGTATGGATATTGAAGCATTCTGGACTAGGGAGGGGGAAAAGAGTTTCTAGTTTTCATTCTTGATTAAGAACAGGCGGAGCCATTCAATCCACCAAACCACCTATTTATTAGATCTTGACAGATCTTTTACTCCCAATGCCCTGCCCTTCCACCATACCTTTTCATAATTTCACTACCCAAGTGTCGGTCTATCTCTTTTCTAAACATCCCTACTGATCCCGCCTCTACAACTTTCTGGAGCAGAGCATTCCACAAGTTCCCAAGCGTTGGACAGTCAAGCATGTGCTCCGGAACTGAGGGTTGAGATCAGGAGGGGTGGAGGTTAGGGAGGGCAGGGGTAGGAGGATAACTGAAGGCGTGATCGAAGACAAAGGTATTAAGATGGTCCTTGAAGGAGACAAGGGAGGGTCGAGGCAAAGGGATTGTCCGATGGTGTTCCAAAGGGTGGGGGCAGAAAGACTGAAGGTACGACTGCAGATGGTGGAGCGGGCAGGGCAGGGAACATGGAGCAGACCAGAGTCTGCCAAGCAGAGGGAGCGGACAGGCTGGTATGGGGTTAGCAGGTCGCAGAGGTAAGAAGGAGCAAGACCGTGGAGGGCTTTGAAGGCGAGGACAAGGATTTTGAACTCAATCCTCTGGGGGATGGGGAGCCAGTGGAGCCGGGCGAGTCACAGAGCCTGGTGTGGGAGAGGACATGCTGCAGAGTTCTGAATAATCTGCATCTTATGGAGGGAAGAGTTGGGAAGACTGACAAACAGGGAGTTAGTGTAATACTTTAATAATAATAATAATAATAATCCTTGAATTTGATTAGAGCAGTACTCTGTAGAACCGGACCAGCACCTTTTTGCTTTTATATTCTAGATCTCGTTAAAAAGGTCAGCATTTCATTTGCCTTTTTGACTGCTTTCTATATCTGTGAACTAGATTTTAACAATCTATGGAATTGAATGCCTCGGTCGCTGGTCTATTCCTGCTATTGCTTCCCCATGCAGTGCACTACCTGACACTTTGCAATGTTAAGTTACGTCCGTACCACAATTCTGCCCACTCATTGAGCCTATGTCTCTTTGTATTTTTTGCCTATCTGCTTCAAATTGTACAACACATCCTAGCTTAATGCCGCCCAGAAACTTCGAAATAGTCCCCTCTATTCCTGTAACCAGGTCATTAAAATATAAGATTTTTTATGGATTAAGCCCTACTGGAAAATGGACATGTCTAGATGTTCTGTGAGGATAGGGCTGTCATGTGGAACAACCTATCTGGCTTCAACAGGATTGATTCTAAAAATATCAAATTAATAGTGGTCTGGGATCTTCACATCAGATCTGCCATGATATGCACTGTTCCAGAACCTTCACTCAATCATTACACAATCTTAATAGGTTGTGGATCAGTGTGTGTTTACAACATGAGATTACTCCGAAATGTGGCTCCCAGTATTTGGGAAATGTGAAATTTGGGATTTTTTTAAAAAAAAATACATTATTTGTACAATATGACATTTTCATAATAAAGTTTTAGTTGTAGTTAAAATAAAAAACAAGTATTGCCTTGTTTCCTGTGTTTACATATTCATATCATTCCCTGCATCTATCCATGAAATAAAAATTTAATAATATTCATCATCCACATCTCCTCTACATAAATTCAAACCCGAACGTCTTCCACCACAGACTCACACAGCCCCGACACACACACACACACACACACACAGCCCTGACACAAACAAACACACACACAGCCCTGACACACACACACACACACACAGCCCTAACACACACACACACACACAGCCCTGACACACACACACACACACAGCCCTGACACACACACACACACACACAGCCCTGACACACACACACACACACACACACAGCCCTGACACACACACACACACACAGCCCTGACACACACACACACACACAGCCCTGACACACACACACACACACACACACAGCCCTACACACACACACACACACACACACAGCCCCAACACACACACAGCCCTAACACACACACACACACACAGCCCTAACACACACACACACACACAGCCCTGACACACACACACACACACACACAGCCCTGACACACACACACACACACACAGCCCTGACACACACACACACACACACACACAGCCCTGACACACACACACACACACAGCCCTGACACACACACACACACACAGCCCCGACACACACACACACACACACACACAGCCCTAACACACACACACACACACAGCCCTGCACACACACACACACACACAGCCCTGACACACACACACACACACAGCCCTGACCAACACACACACACACACACACACACACAGCCCTGACACACACACACACACACACAGCCCTGACACACACACACACACACACAGCCCTGACACACACACACACACACACACAGCCTGACACACACACACACACACACAGCCCTGACACACACACACACACACACACACACACAGCCCGACACACACACACACACACAGCCCTGACACACACACACACACACAGCCCTGACACACACACACACACACACACAGCCCTACACACACACACACACACACACACACAGCCCGACACACACACACACACACACACACACACACACAGCCCTGACACACACACACACACACACAGCCTGACACACACACACACACACACACAGCCTAAGACACAACACACACACACACACACACACAGCCCTGACACACACACACACACAGCCCTGACACACACACACACACACAGCCCTGACACACACACACACACCCCACACACACACACACACAGCCCTGACACACACACACACACACACACACAGCCCTGACACACACACACACACAGCCCTAACACACACACACACACACAGCCCTACACACACACACACACACACACAGCCCTGGTTACTGTCACACACACACACACACACACAGCCCTGACACACACACACACACACACAGCCCACACACACACACACACAGCCCTGACACACACACATACACAGCCCTGACACACACACAGCCCCAACACACACACACACACACAGCCCCGACACACACACACACACACACAGCGCTGACACACACACACACACACACAGCCCTGACACACACACACACACAGCCCTAACACACACACACACACAGCCTCACTGACTCGCTGTAACATCCACTCACTCACTCACTCACTCACTCACTCACTCACTCACTCACTCACTCACTGTAACGTTCACTCCCTGACTCACTCACTCCCTGTAACATTCACTCACTCACCCCTTGTAACATCCACTCACTGACTCGCTGTAACATCCACTCACTCACTCACTCACTCACTGTAACGTTCACTCCCTGACTCACTCACTCCCTGTAACATTCACTCACTCACCCCTTGTAACATCCACTCACTGACTCGCTGTAACATCCACTCACTGACTCACTCACTCACTCACTCACTCACTCCCTGTAACATCCACTCACTCACTCACTCACTGTAACATCCACTCACTCACTCACTGTAACATCCACTCACTCACTCCCTGTAACATCCACTCCCTCACTCTCTGTAGCATCCACTCACTGACACCCCGTAACATCCACTTACTCACTTCCTGTAACATCCACTCACTCACTCCCTGTAACATCCACTCACTCACTCCTTGTAACATCCACTCCCTGACTCACTGTAACATCCACTCACTGACTCACACCCTGTAACATCCACTCACTGACTCGCTGTAACATCCACTCACTCACTCACTCACTCACTCACTCCCTGTAACATCCACTCACTCACCCCTTGTAACATCCACTCACTGACTCACTGTAACATCCACTCACTCACTCACTCACTCACTGTAACGTCCA
The DNA here is from genome assembly GCF_018977255.1 of Callorhinchus milii. Taxonomy (NCBI): domain Eukaryota; kingdom Metazoa; phylum Chordata; class Chondrichthyes; order Chimaeriformes; family Callorhinchidae; genus Callorhinchus; species Callorhinchus milii. The sequence continues at coordinate 74,414,198 of NW_024704743.1, forward strand.
CTCCCTGACTCACTCACTCCCTGTAACATCCACTCACTCACCCCTTGTAACATCCACTCACTGACTCGCTGTAACATCCACTCACTCACTCACTCACTCACTCAATCACTCACTCACTGTAACGTCCACTCCCTGACTCACTCACTCCCTGTAACATCCACTCACTCACTCCTTGTAACATCCACTCCCTGACTCACTGTAACATCCACTCACTGACTCACACCCTGTAACATCCACTCACTGACTCGCTGTAACATCCACTCGCTGACTCACTCACTCACTCACTCACTCACTCACTCACTCACTCACTCACTCACTGTAACATCCACTCACTCACTCCCTGTAACATCCACTCCCTCACTCTCTGTAACATCCACTCACTCACTCACTCACTCACTCACTCACTCCCTGTAACATCCACTCCCTCACTCTCTGTAGCATCCACTCACTGACACCTCGTAACATCCACTTACTCACTCCCTGTAACATCCACTCACTCACTCCCTGTAACATCCACTCCCTCACTCTCTGTAGCATCCACTCACTGACACCCGGTAACATCCACTTACTCACTTCCTGTAACATCCACTCACTCACTCACTGTAACATCCACTCACTGTAACATCCACTCACTGACTCACTGTAACATCCACTCACTGTAACATCCACTCACTGACTCACTGTAACATCCACTCACTGACTCACTCCCTGTAACATCCACTCACTGAATCACTGTAACATCCACTCACTCACTCCCTGTTATATCCACTCGCTGACTCACTCCCTGCAAGATCCACTCACTCAATCCCTGTAACATCCACTCCCTGACTCACTGTAACATCCACTCACTCTCTGTAATATCCACTCACTCACTCCCTCTAACATCCACTCACTGACTCACTGTAACACCCACTCACTGATTCACACCCTCACTGTAACATCCACTCACTCACTGTTGCGTCCACTACGATGACTGACTGTAACGTCCATGCGTTGACCCCCCTTCAGCTACTAATAATAGCAGTTCAAATGTTTGTGATAATAACAAATAGTAACAGTGACAGCAAGTGAATCAGTAAAATTGCACAATGTAATAGTCACAACAGCACCCATAGTAGTTGCAACAGATAATTGTTATAACAGCATAAATAATAATTATATTGATAGTTCAAAATTGTGTAGTACAATAAATAACTATCATAGTGATTGATCGCGATAATATAAATAATAGCATTAGCAAGCCAAATAGTGATAAATCAAATTCAAAGAAAATATTTGAGTGGAAAAATTGCGGTCAAATCACATTGAAAAGCAAAGGGTTTATTATTGATTTTTATTAAGCTGAAGGATCACTTTACTATGTAAAATAATCCACCATTCCTGAAACATTATCCTTTTGTTAACCAAGGAATTGGCATCACTTTTGAGCCACAAGTGATTTCTGTGATATCTTTGATGCTGTGACTTCACTATAAGATTTGAAGTATCAAAACGCATTAATAGTAATCATTGCATTTGATATAGCACATTATCACATTGTTGAGATGTTTCAAAGCACTTCAAAGGATGTACTGTTAAGTGTTTGGACTTAAAATGTTATCAATTAACAAAAGTCACGTACATGGCTTAAATGAGGATTTTTTTAAAATGGATGACTTTGTAGTTAACTTATCTAACTTTCTTATCAAATGCTATGGTAAGCTACATATTCTGATTTTATAAATATTTGATATCCGTTTACTTCACTGTGCCAAATATTGATGAAAAGTATTTTGAGACTAAAAGGCTTGAAAGGATGTTCAACAGAGAGATTAAATCAGTAAATATCCTTAGACAATGTTAGACAAAATGATTTTGTGCTTTTTGGAAGGAAAAATGCCTTTGGGTCTGCAATTCATAGAAGGCCAGAGGGAAAGTGAGCTTGGTGGACCTGACTCCTATATAACTTACTTTTGTCTGTATTCATAATAATAATCTTGCATTCGATATAGCACCTTATCATCTCAAAAAGCTCAAAGCTCTTTCTGCATGTTTGTAGGCATACATGAAAGCTAATTTACACACAGCAATGCCCCCCAAACAGCATTGAAGTAAGTTTGCAAGTGTTGACCAGGACCCTGGGAAAATATTATTATTTTATGATTACTACTATTTATTGTCTTCCCTTCTCTTTTTGAATACTACCATGGGATCTTTAACATCCAAACGAACAGGCAGATGGGACCTCGGTTTAACATCTCATCCGAAGGACAACATGTTCAAGAACGCAATGCTTTTCAAGTAACAGCCTAGACTTAGTTGCCTAGGCAAGTTTTACAATCCGATGTGGGGTTGAGTCTATGACACAGGCAAAAGTGTTACAAAATGAGGCCGAGTGATGCCCTGTTTGGTTAGAGTGAACATTATGTGGAATGGAGGATTTTTTCTGGAAGTGGTTGGGGGAGATAGTTAATATTTGGTGAATTTAAATGATAAATTGAGCGCTACATCTAAAAAAATTCTGGGAGGCACCTCAACTGAGACTGGGGACACACTCTGGGCAAAGCAGAGATCCACAATAGTCCGTGCACTGTTGAAGTTGACCATCCTGTCTCGCTCATCAATGAGCCTTGGAGATATAGCTGTCTACCATCTGTCAAAAANGCCCTAACAGATAAGGCTTTCCTAGCTAGAGACATACTGCACTGCTGAGTTACCCTTTTTTTATAATTATCTATTAAAATTCCTGATGTCTATTTTTGTCCATAATTTGCCCTTCCCTACCTTGTACAGGAGCTCCCATTTCTGTTACTCTAAACCATAACTTTCTTCTTCAGGTATAGATTAGGCTTCTGTAGATTTTTGTCATTTTGTTTTGAATTCAACATTTTCAGCATTTGCAGTGTTTCATTTTATTAAAAACTGACATGCAGAATTTGAGTGCATATTACCCATGAGGACACATGTTATAATCGCAATTTGAAAGAGTGATGATCAGTGTCGATATGTTCTATATTCCATTCATTTGGAGCAAAGAAATGCAGTTAATTTGTTTGCTTCAATTATGTTTTCACCCCATGTCTGTCGGTGTTTACAATGCTACATGTCTCACAGTGGTTTCTATTACCAGGTCAGGATGGCTGATCAGTTGGCTCCCTTCCTGGTGTCCCACTTCTCTGTCTCTTCTCAAGGACGCTGAGACCAAAATGCTGCAGGGTAAGGAAAGATCATTGTCATTTCTGCCTCTTGAAATTCCTTTATTTGTTTGGTCAGTCCCTAGCCTTTACATAGGAAGATTCAGCGGGGCAGAATGATAGACCATACTTGGGTCATTCGCCTAGTTGACGAAAAGTATGAGTCTTCATGCATGCCTGATTACTGATACTGTATTTAGATTGTATTGGACGTCTTCAACCATTTCCTCTGAACATTTCGGGTTGCTCTCTTATCTCATTTGTAGTTTGGCTTTGTCCCAGTTCAATACTGTGAACTGTAGTGTTCTTCTTCCCATAGAACCATACAATAACAGTTACAAAAAATTGCATTTGTTATAGTGCCTTTCATAGTCAGGAGGAAGCCCCAAGGTGCTGGACACTCGAGGGTTTGCACCTGAGCAGGGAATTGGATTAGGGAATGATGGGGACAAAGGGTGAGGTGGTGGGGAAGTTGGCTGAAGGCCCGGTCACAGAGGAACGTCTTGAGACGGACCTTCAAGGAGGTGAGGGAAGAGGCAAGGCAAAGGGACTCCAGGATGGAGTTCCAGAGAGTGGGGGCAGACAGGCTGAAGACTCAACCTCCGATGGTGCAGAGGGCAGAGTGTGGATGTGAAGCCTTCGAGTGGAGGGAGCGAGAAAGTTGGTAGAGTTTTAGAGGTCACAGTAGTAGGGTGGGGCAAGACTGTGGAGGGATTTAAGTGAGGACGAGGATCTTGAACTCAATCCCCTGGGAGTGAGGGATCAATGGAGCCAGGCCTGGTTGTCTTTAGTCTCCCAAGAGTAGAAGGACGATTAGGCTGCGGCAATGATGGAGCAGTAGGTTTTCCAGTAGGTGTAGTCCAACCAAATCTAGCAGTAGACCGTTACGTTGGATTTGAGCCAAGTGCATTCAACGGCATGCATCTGTAACTTGAAGGAGTGGAGGTGACTGGTGTGCCAACCATAGAAAAAACATACCAATCAACAACACAGTAAGAGATATCCAACACATTGTATTAGTGTTGTTGTTTGTTCTTCTAGTGAAGTCATCTTTGTGTGCCAGCCTGGCTCAGTTGGTAACATTCCCTCCTCTTGAGTCAGAAATCTGTGGGTTTAAACCCCATGTCTGGATAGACTGGGCTGACATTCCAGTGCAATGCTGAGATGTGTGCTTGGGGACCCCAGCAATGTCTCACTAACAGCCAATGACGTGAAAGACCAATTTTATCTGGAAGATTTTTGCCCTTCTACTCTTTTCGAATAATAATCCTTACATTTGGTATAGCTCTTCACATTGGGAGGATGTCCCAAAGCGCTGCACAAGATGGAGTGACTATATATACCAGCGCCTTGGGACGTCCTCCCGACGTGAAAGGCGCTCTATAAATGGAATCTTGTTGTTGTTGTTGTTATTTTGTGGGTGAACACAGCTGCCAATTTGAGCACAGCAATCTTCCACAAACAGTCGTGAAGTGAATGACCAGTTTTATTTGGGGGATTGTTGGTCACGACCAAGACAAACATCCTTCTCTTTTTGAATAGGGCAATGTTATCTTTAACGTCCACTAGAACAGGCAGCCAGGGTCTTGCTTTAATATCTCAATCAAAGGACAGATGCATGAGATCAGTCTTCTGACTCAGAGACAAGAGTGCTACAAACTGAGACAGGATGACATCTGTACCTACATTAATGCCTCACAAAGAACATTAGTATCTCTTGGAAGAGGGACAATACCAAAAATCCTTGCATTTAATATTGCGCCTTATCACATCTTCGAGGCGTCTCAAAGCACTTCACAGAATATACTGTAAAGTGAATTGACTGTATATTTTGTGGGCGAAACATGGCAGCCAATTGCACACACATGATGAATGTATGTAGACTTCATGGAGTTTCCAATTTCCATGGATTTCCCAGATTTCCCTTTTACAGCCTTCAGTGTCTTCTATGAATTTGTTTTGGAAAGCTCTGAATCAATCTACTTAAACCCTAAAATAAATCCTGTCGCTGAGATAAAGATAATGATCCTGTTGTCGATTTTAGTGCAGTGTTCCAAGTGCTAAAGTTCCCTGTGGGAAGGAACTAAATGCCTCCAAAAAAATCCAAACCTTTGGAATGCCTGGAACAGGAGACCAGGACACTTTGCAAAAAGGTAGCTGCATATCAGATTCACTTTGCAAAGTGAATGAGGCATTAAATGGTTCAGGTCCACTCTCAACCCAAGCCCTTTAACGCTTTTGGATTACTCTTATTAGGTTTTGAATAATAATGAATCAAATTTAGTCTGTAAATTCAAGCTAGGATGCTCACTCTTTAAAGTATGGCATTTTCGAATATGTTGAATTTGAATAAAGTGTGGAGAAAAGGGAAAAGAATGGACTTTATTTTGTATTTTGCAGGTGTCCAAAGTAAATGCATCAAAGAATATGTTTCAATATCCAATGGCAACAGGATCTGGACGCTAATATTCAGTCATGAAGTTGATAACAAAACTCCACTTGTTCTGATTCACGGATTTGGAGGAGGAGTTGGACTTTGGATCTTGAACTTCGATACACTTGTCCAACAACGTACTGTGTATGCCTTTGACCTTGTGGGATTTGGTCAAAGCAGTAGGCCACAGTTCAGCAATGATTCAGAACTGGCTGAAAAACAGTTTGTGCAGTCTATTGAGGAATGGAGAGCAAAAATGGGAGTGGAAAAAATGATTTTATTAGGACATAATTTTGGTGGCTATTTGGCTGCATCATACACAATTAACTACCCACTAAGGTAAGTCATGAGCATTTGGTAATGAAGAATTGAAGGAGTTATAATCCTTGCATTTTGATATTGCGCCTTATCACAACATCATGACGTCTCAAGGGGCTTCACAGGATATACTGTAAAGTGCTGTGACTGAGTGTATTTTATGAGCGAATTTGGCAGCCAATATGTGAACAGCAGCCATGCAATTTTTATTTGGCATTGTTGACTAGGACACTGGGTTATTCTGTTTTCAAATAGTTCCATGGGATCTTTAACACCCACCTAGAAAGGCAGACAGGACCTCAGTTTTAACGTCTCATCCGAAGGACAGCACCTTCCAAACAGTGCAGAACCCCCCCAGCACTGCATTGGAGTGTCAGGTCAGACTATATGGGTTCCAAGTCCCAATGCGGGGCTTGAACTCACAACCTCCGACTCAGAGGTGAGTCTAGACTAACGTATTAAATCAGAAGGAAGCGACAAGTTTAATTTATAGAGAAAATAATATCTATAGGGAGCATATTTCAAAGTTCAGGGAACCTGAACGTTGAAGGCATTGAATAGACCAGTGTGCTTCCCTTTATTAGTGACGTACCTTCGTTAGAATTTGGGGAATTTGGCCACTATCGGTTTCAAATCAAAGGAACCTATATAAAAAATCCTCATTGTGGGCAGGAAAACAAAATGCAATGTACAGATTTAATCAAAATTTACCTCCCAACGGAGGTTATCAAAATGCTCCGAGACGCTGCCTTGCATGAAGGACACTATTTACATGCAAGTTGTTGTTATACTTTAATTATGGTACCACAGGGTGTCATCACTTTTGTCTCCCCTCCTCCACACCAAATCAGCTTCCTGAACTGAGCTCCATAGTTCTGTTGGTTTGTTTTCTGCATCCACGATTGCAAGGCTCTTGAGATATAAAAAATGACTTGATGAGGAATTTCTCAAGGAGCTTGCAAACAGGTAGGTTCACCTCTGCCATAACATGTTGCTTTAAGTCCATAAAAGTAGACATTATGTTGGCGGTAAAAAAATGGCCAAGGGTCTGATTTCCTCATTATCAGGTTGCTGCTGATGTCACTTGCAGCACAGACGGCTTTTTGTATATGGACAGCAACCAGGAAGCCAGCTGATCAGTCACGACCATTCTTGAGAGCATTTTTTTGCACTAGAAATGCTTAAACAGTTTCAGTATATGCAGGAATCCGGCCAGTCTGCACCAAAACTGTGGAGCCTCAGGTTTGCTAGTGCTCCACATGGTCTTGATAGGCCTTGTCATGGTGGCTAGTAATTGCACAGTCCAAGTAATCCCATCTCTTAATATTCAGCTGTTTGTAGACAGGTAAAAAGATACTTCAGGGTTGAAAACGTGCTCCTCAGACAACTGGAGCTATGGAGCCTCGTAATGTAAACTGCTCTATTCTATTTGTCACACTGATTTGCAAGACATTGGCTCAGGTCAAATCCTTTCTATCCCACATTCGTGCCATGACCCACCCTGCCTTCCCCCACCTCCGCAATGTCGCCCCGTTCCGACATCACACCGCAGGCCGCCGAAACCCTCGTATACACCTTCATTACATCGAGGCTCGACTATGCAAACTCACTGCTTGTCGGCCTCCCCAACTCCTCCCTCCACAGGCTGCAGATCATCCAGAACTCTGCAGCCCGTGTCCTCTCCCACACCAGGCTCCGCGATTCTATCACCCCCATCCTTGCCAACTCCATTGGCTTCCCATCACACAGAGGATACAGTTCAAGATCTTGGTCCTCACCTTCAAAGCCCTCCATGGTCTTGCTCCCCCCACCTCTCCAAACCCCCTACCATCCTGTTCACTCCCTCCACTCAGCGGGCTCTGGCCTGTTTCACGACCCCCGGCTTGTTCGCCCAACTATCGGAGGGCGGGCCTTCCACCACTTTGCATCCATCCTCTGGAACTCCATCATGCAGTCCCTCCGTCTCGCCCCCTCCCTCGTCACCTTCAAAACCCTCCTCTTCGACCGTGCTTTCGATCTCCCTGCTTCCCCCCCTGCCCTCCCCCCACTCCCACCCCGACCCTCAGCTCTGTTCCGTAACTCTGTCTGTGCAGCACCTTGAGACGTCCTCCCAACATGAAAGGCGTTATACAAATGTAATTTTGTTGTTGCTGTATTGGAGCTGAGCTCTCGCTGACACTGATATAGAGGGATTTCCTCTATATGAGGTTACAATGCAATGCTCTTTGTGGGATTGAGGTCCCAATAATGTTACTGTTTGCCTGAGGATCACTTTTATAGTCCCGTTATCCCATAGTAAAGAATATAGTAAGGAACATGTCTGTTGTTGCTGTAAGATTGAACAGAAGTTGTGAATTTCTAGAGCTAATTCTTTGAGCGTGTACTGGGTTTAAATTAATCTTTTGTCTGGCTGAATTATAAACAGGCCTCTGCATATCAGATTTGGGTACTTACTGGGATATCACAAGATATTTTGTGTTTTGTTGGAGAAACCAAAGATAAACAGCTTTTCAGCTATGTGAACAATGATTCTTTGTTAACCTTCAATGTCGAATCAGTAGCTCAGTGGTTCGAGCACTTGCCTCGCAAGCGAGAGACCTGGGTTCTATTCCCGGCAGGGCAAAATGTTGGGCAAGTTTCCTTACTCCACACGCCTCTGTTTACCTAGCAGTAAGTAGGAACTTGGTTGTTAGTCAATTGACGGATTGCTTTTCCGATGATAATAAACCCTCAAAAAAAAATTTGGTCACTCAATCCACAACTGTTTGTGGGATATTGCTGTGCGCATTTGGCTGCCATGTTTCGCCCACAAAATATACAGTCAGTTCACGACCTTGCCCCTCCCTATTTCTGCGACATGCTGACCCTATATCAACCTGTCCGCTCACTCCACTCAGCAGGCTTTGGACTGCTCTACGTACTCCACCCAGCCCACCCCACTATCGGCAGTCGGGCCTTCAGCCTTTCTGGCCCAACCTATGGAACTCCATCCCACATTTCCTTCTCACCACTCTCTTCCTTCAAGGCGTGTCTCAAAACCCTCCTCTTCGACCGAACCTTTGGCCATCCTCCTAACTTCCCTGCCTTCCACCCTCCCCGATCCTTACCCCCAGCTTGGATCCAAATCCCTGACTGTCCAGCACCTTGGGAAGTCCTCCAACAAGAAAGGCGCCATACAAATATAATTTTGTATTGTATTGTAATGGCTAAAAGCGAGCCACCGGTGGTGGATTGGAGAGTACGCGGGACAAGCAGGAGGCTGGAGCCAGTTGAGTGGAGGCAGTGGATCGTGGATTGGGAAGTAAGCAGGTCGGTGAGGTAGGGAGAGCCAGGTCTTAACGGGATTTGAAAACAAGTCTGAAGATCTTGAAATCGATCCATTCGGTGATAGGGAGCCAGTGGAGCCTGGTGTGATGGGGGTTTGGAGTTCACTTGCAGGTGAGTATGCGGGAACTAGAGAAGGCCATTTGGCTTATTATTGCCCTCAACCTGTGGAAAAAGAACTATACACAATATAGGATAGAGGGGAGTGAAGGTTACATTACCTAACTTTTGCTAATATGGTACAGTATTATACAGCACTTCTGAAAAAATCAAATCACTCACTACTGTTTGTTATATAAAATTCACAGAGCAATTTAAAAAGGAAAGTTTATATTTAGCTGCTTACTTGTGTTTTGTGCAGGGTTAAACATCTAATATTAGAGGAACCATGGGGGTTTCAGTGCATGAGGAACAGGAACGACCAGTGCCCATCTGGATGAAAGTCCTGGGAGCGATGCTGAGTCCATTCAACCCATTGGCAGGTCTTAGGTTGGCTGGACCTTTTGGTAAGGATAACGTCATACAGTACTATGGTTGGATACCCAGTGATACCAGTTTAATTCAGTCAGTGTCCTCCTACCTGCACTCAAATGCTGAGCTCCAGGATTATGTTTTTGACACTGAGAGTTCCTCAGTGTAACCATTATAACGCTCTTCAGCATCTTATAACTGAAAAATGTTCATTTAGGATGTGGAGTGCCATGACAGGTGCAGTAGTTGAGGGTGCAGAATCTATCTTAGCGTTTAAAAGGAAGCTAGATAGATATCTAAAAAGAGCAATTTGCAGGGAGGGGTATGGGAAAACAACAGGAAAATAGGGCTGAATAAAATAATAATCCTTAGATGTGGTATAGCACTTCTCACATCAGGAGGGCCCTTAAAGCACTTCACAGGATTTACTGTAAAGTGTAGTGACTGGTTATTTTGTGGGTGAACATAGCATCCAATTTGTGCGCAGCAATGTCCCACAAACAGCCATGAAGTGAGTGACCAATCTTATTTGGTGGATTAATGGCCAGGATACCAGGAGGAACTCCTTTCAATAGCACCATGGTATCTTTAACAACCATGTGGACAGACGGATGCAGTCTTGGTTTAACGTCTCATCTGAAAGACGGTATTTCAGCCTCAGCACTGGAGTGTAGCTTAGAATATATGCGTTTCACGTCTCAACATGGGGACTGGACCCATAACCTTCTGACTCAGAGGCGAGAGTGCTACCAACTGAACCAAGTTGACATGATGGCAGCCAATGGATTACTTAAGAACTAGTACAGATAGGGTGGGTTTAATGGTGTTATAAATTTCTATGGCTCCATGTCAACACTAGATGATTTCTATTAGGTGGTTATCAGAACTTTATGAGGGCTGTACTGCTACAAGTACTATAACTATAGGGTGACCAAAAACTCATGATAACTACCCTATTATTTAAAAATATATATTTTAAGACTTATGAGACATTGTAATGGTATCATGACTTTTTGGTCACCCTGTATATTTGAAAGGCCTAATTTGGGGGATCTGGGTAGAGCTATTGTGCCAGTAGTCTGGAGGGAATGATTCCTTTCTCAAATGGCTCGAGAGCTCCTGAGTGATGTGCAGAAATGGAGAAACTAATTTTTAAATCGACATTCTTTTAGGGATAAAATATGTCTTATGTTGCTCACAGGGCCAGTTCTAATTCAGCGCTTAAGACCTGACCTCAAGCAAAAGTTTTCCTCGGTGTGCGATGATGAAACCACAGTCACAGAATACATTTATCACTGCAATGCACAAACCCCCAGGTGAGCACCCAAATAATAATAATAATCCTTTACATTTGATACAGCACTTTTCACATGGGAGGACGTCTCAAAGCACTTCACAGGATATACTGTAAAATGGAGTGGATGTATTTTGTAGACATCTTGTTTTTGCACCCTCTTTGCTTTTGATAATTTCATTATGTCAATTTTGAGGTCAAATTATAACCGTGAGTAACAGTGCTGCTAACTGCTAACTAGCAGGAGGTATTCACATTCAATGTTTGTGTTTATTAAACTAACATTGAAATTAAGGTGAAGGTGTTTGAGGTGAGCCTTTTTACCATCACCATCTGTTCCTTGTAAACATAAGAAAAGATGCAATACAGATTCACTTGGATGTTATCAGGAATAAAGGCTTTCAGCGAGACTTGAAAAGTTAGGTTTTTTTACCATTAGATCTGAGAAGGTCAAGCAGAGAATTGACTTGAGTCTTCGAAATTATGAAGAATTATGTTAGGATAAATACAGGACAGCTCTAATGCACCTTGTTGTAATGTGAGTTTGCTTATAAACCAATGGGGCTCTGAACCCTCACATTTTGTAACCTAATAATTAAAATTACGTATTGCACCCATGCCCGGCTACCACACCCCACACCGGCCTAATCCCCTATCCTTACCCCTCTATTCCCTTTCCTCAAATTTCCCCTTTGATGTATTTTGCTTCAACAGCAGCTTCAGTTTCTGTGCTGTAATATTCTGTGATTCTATGGAAGAATGATCATCATGAGTTTGATTACTCATAGAATCATAGAAGTTTACAGCACAGAAAGAGGCCATTCAGTCCATTGAGTCAGTACCAGCTCTCAGAGCAAGGTGTTCATTCAAACCCACTTCCCTGCCCCATCAATATACCCCTTCAAGCCTCTGTCCTTCATATACCGAGGAGTCCTGTAGCTCAGAGCACTTGCCTTGCAAGCGAGACACCTGGGTTCAATTTCAGACAGGGCGAAACCTTGGGCAAGTTTCCTTACTCCACACGCCTAATAATAATCCCTCCAAAAACAAAACAATAATAAATTGGTCATTTTCAATCCACAACTGTTTGTGGGACACTGCTGTGCGCAATTGGCTGCCGTGTTTCGCCCACAAATATATGGTCAATTCACTTTACGGCATATTCTGTGAAGTGCTTTGAGACGTCGAGAAGATGTGAAAAGCGCTATATCAAATGCAAGCATTATTATTATTATTATACGTATCTACTTTGCTCTTAAAACCCACAATGATTCTACTTCTACCGTCTTTTTTGGCAGTGTTTCACATCCTAACAACTTTGAATGAAAAATTTTGTCAAAACTCTCCTTTCACTCTTCTTGTAACTATCTTGTAAATTTGGCCTGTAATTCATCTTATAACCTTGGCACCTAGAATGAAAATAATTTTCCCTATTTACTCTGTCAAAACCCATCATAATTTTGTTCACCTCTATATTGGGTTCCTCCCATCTTTCTCTACTCCAGTGAAAATCGACCTAACTTCTCCAATCTCTGCTATAGTTATTACTGTGATGACTAAAACCAATTGCTAAATAAATTTGTTATTTCTTGGTTGAGCTGGTGAATGGAGCTGTCTCCATGAGGTGCTCTAGTTTAGTTATAATTTACATTACCAGAAAACTCTATCAAGCTGCTTTCAATAGTCATTATGGCCATTAGAAGAGCAATACACTACACAGGGTGCACGGTTGAGTGCATTGAATGGGGAAAAGGGAAAGCAGAGAGAAGATGGGAAGCAACTGAAAGAGTACTATAAAAGACTGTTTTGTTTTCCATGTTTTAGTGGGGAAACGGCTTTCAGAAACATGACCATACCTTATGGTTGGGCTAAACAGCCAATGCTTCAGAGGATTAATCAGATACAAGAGGACATTCCTATCACAGTCATTTATGGAGCTCGTTCTTCCATAGATGGCAACTCTGGAAACCAAATTAAAGCACTGAGACCTAACTCCCCTGTCAACATCATAGTAAGTAGCCAATATTCAATTACCTTTAAGGCACAGCTATGCTGTGTGGCTTTGTAAAGAGCTGAAGAAGCTTTTGGTGCTTAGTCTAGTGTCTTTAAGAAAAACTGTAAATGTCTACTACACATTCCATTAAATATAGCTTTATGTCTATTGTTTCTTTGAGTCACAAGGCAGTTGAAAGGCTAGAAGAAACAAACAATTCACTTGATAGTTGAACAAGAATATTAAAGTGTGTGGGGAGTCAGCAAAAAAATGGGATTAGATTAGATGACTCATGTAGAAAAAACACTGGCACAGACCTAATTGGCCGAATAGACTGTTTCTGCATTGTAACATTCTCTGATTCTACAGTAGGAGCCTCTCCAGCTGTCCTTTTCACTGCAGTGCTATGTGATAGCTCACTTGCTTTGCCAGGTTGCCACTGAAGGAAGCGCCACAGTCAACCACAACACAAGGTGCTACACATCGCCTAACATGCTTTCAACCCATATCTCTGACGGCAACACAAAGACAAAACTTTGTTCTACTGCTTGCAGACACACCAGTACTTCACACAGTCGTGAAGTCCATTGTGTATTTCATAACCCACTGCTTTTCCTTTTCTGTGCATCCTTCTGGATGACCTAGAAAGATTTTTACATTCTACTGATTGGCTAAACACTTTCAGAAACTGAATGTGTTTCTAAAAAGGGAAATGTAGTCACTTTTCCAGTCTTTGTTCAACAAAATATGATATAATTGTGCCCACATTGTCATCCAGAAACCACTTCAGCGGCATTACCTACCACTGGGGAAAGCAACTGTGACATAAACAGCATCTGTACGCAGGGCAATGAGACTTAACATGGGTCGAAGCCAAAGTTTCACAGTTCTGAGTGTGTACAGGGGCTTGCATGGGGGAAACAAAACGCTGCTTACATTGCACGTATTTTTTCTGATAGCCTCGCAACAGTGACAACAGCTAGAGCAAGTTTTAGATGCCAAAGTTAGTCTATGAAACTCTTTCCCGGTTAGTGCAAAATCTTAATTCTGGGAAGCATTCAACATTGTGTTACTTTAGTTCAGTTGCTAGCAATCATGCCTCTGGGTCAGGAGTCTTCTGTGTTCACCTACAAATAAACTTTGTAAATTGCTTGGAGACATTTCAACAGGATTCAGCGCTATATGAAACATGAGGATTACTGACTTTATTAATTCTCGGATTGGGGGAAAAAACAAGATAAGGTAGAAATGAAAGAAAACATCAGGGATATGGGGAAAAGACAAGTAAATGGGACTGAAAGGATTGCTCTTTAAAGGAGCCAGCACAGACACTGGGCCAAGTGCCTTTTTTGTGCGGTAAATTTCCATGGTTCTACTTACAGAAGACAGGTTTGAGGAGATTGAAAGCTTTTGAACCAAATGTACTGGATTATTCATCAAACTGTATGTAAAATTAAACCATCAAATAATTCCAGTTTTTGTTATCAGTAGTAACAACTTTGTGTTTGATTTACTCTGCTTCACAGGTCATTCGCGGTGCTGGTCATTATGTGCATGCTGATCAACCTGAAGACTTCAATCAAAAAGTAGTGGACATCTGCAGTACTGTAGACTAACTGTGTTCTCACCTCAAAAAGTAATAAATGTAGCTAGACTACCTTCATTTAGCCCTAAGAAATCATTCTTCTGAAGGATTCTGTTTTAAACTAACAATTGAGAAGACTTATTAAGTCAATATCTATCATCTCTTGTTCAATATTTTAGAGCTTTATGCTATTTCTAGATTTTATTTTTGATTTACCACAAACGTTTTTGACTATTTTAATATGTGCAATATTAATATCTATATAATTATCAGCTGTTAATGGCTACATGTGTATATTCTTTGGATTTGTTTGTGGGTTCAGTCATCAGCAACAGTCATTTTTAATTGAAAATACTTATTCCGTTTTTAAGAATATTGCCACTAAATTGTTCACTAAGAGATTTTTCTGACGTCTTATTTATTTGCAATAGTCTTATCTTGCTGAAATTGATCTTTTCGAGCTTTGGCTCAGTAGCATCAGCAGCGATCTGAGAAGAAACTTAGGGTGTCTTTCGTTTTGTTTTGCAACTCACAATTTAGTGATATTTTAGCACAGCTAAATCATTCAAATCCCATTGTTTCTAAATCTGTCTTCACATACAAGACAGGTACTCGAGATATGTGAAACGGGATGGTTCAGCGTTTCTATCAAGGAGGCATTTTCTAAAAGAAAATAGTCTCCTTAGTTTATCTGAAGAGGGTTTTAATTCTGCTGCTTTCGTATTTTGCTCTGCAACTACTAGTTCTGTTTCTGGCTTAGTTTTTGAGCAGGGTTTCCTGTTAAAATAAGGTCACCTTTCCTTGGCATTTCTTAACTCTACTATGCCAAAAACTTCTAACACGAAACAGAAAACTGCTTTCTGGTTAGATTATTGTTTTATACGATGGGGTTTATAACACGCCAAATACTAAAACTAGTGAAAATTGAAGTATTATTATTATAATAATAATTCTTGCATTTGATATGATGCCTTTCACATTGGAAGGACATCTCAAAGCGCTTCACAGGATTCACTGTAAAGTGTAGTGACTGTATTTTTGTAAGCAACACCCGGAAACCAATTTGTGCAATATTACAGCAATATCCTATAAACGGGGATAAAGATTGAATTTTTAAAAATGCTAGATTTGGTGAAAGAAAGAATAGAAAAAATATCAGCATCTCTTTGGATGTGTACATTTTTCCGCTTGTATCTTGCTTGGTTGTGCTGCTCCTTGTTTAAATCATCTAAATGTGTATTCTGTTTCCAATCATAGAAAAAGTCCCAGTAGGTTAGTTGAAAAGCATGCCAAAAACTTGTGCTGCACGAAATGTGCTTTATAGCTGTTTAACTTCTCTATGGGCTACTCTACACTATGTTAGATCGTAGCTCATCACACTGTATTTTAGTCTAATTCATTCTTTCCTAGGATTCCATAACGCAAAACTTGCTACCTCCCTAAGTCTTCCCTTCCATCTACAATCTACAAGCTTTTAAACTCAATCTTGGTGCCATCTACCCAACATTGCTTGTTTTATCTCACATTCTTCCCAACCCTTTAATCATGGTTGTATCTTGTATTATGTGCCAAGCTACCTAAATAAAAATAAAGTATTAGAAAAGCAAAGTTGAGATTCCAGAGAAGCATGGGGAGCAAAGGTTAAATGGGGATTACTGGAGTTATTTGACTATTGTTGTACATTTCTTAGTAAAATCCTTATTCTTATAGATTTGACAGGACATCTTTTCAATAAAATTGATATGCTTAAGTGTTATATTCTTTTACAGTAATAGCGATAAACATTTGTAATATGTTGAATTGTTAATTTCTGCAGAAAATAATGTATTTATATTTAATAGCTGAAGCTTTGCAGATGAAAGCCACTACATCCCATTGAAAGCCAGTGCAGAACTGATATAATTTCACTCAATACTAGCGTGTCTGTCAATACTAATATATGTAATCTTCACAATACAGTACTTTGGAGTCATTCCTTTGTTTCATACTTAGAATTGTTTGAGTGAATGCAGGTACGGTTCAAAAAGCTGGCACTTTATTGTTAAAATGTACATTTCTTTTTAAGTGATATGTACTCTAGATTTGTTAATATTGGCACAATATTGCACAAACCCATTAGATTGTGAAATCCAAGATTACTCTACAATCTATTTAAGGAATGACAAAGTCTACGCCCATAGATAACTAATGCAATAAGCAGGGCGAAAAACAAAATAGTAAGAAAATTGTTCCTGGGATGTTGGTAGAATCAATTTTGCACCTTTTAATACACTGAGTTTTTATATGACTATTGTGACATTGCTGCTAATAAACTTTGTGTGTGCTTCTATGTTGCCTTTCGTTATTGCAATCCCTGGAAATGGTTCTTACAGTGTGTCATTGAATTAGTTTCTGTAAGTGTGACCCTCATCGATGGCCTGATTACAAGGAATATTCTTGATGTGAACAGGACATTTAAATGATCTTGTGGTCTCAGCCCCAGTTGGGCTTATAGTTAGATACACACAACAACAACTTGTGCTTATGTAGCGCTTTCTGCGAACGATAGTGTGTCTCGGAGCGCTAAGGAAGAGGACACAAACTAGAGAAAGAAATTTTATAAGAGGTGTGGGGTTGTCCACAAAAGATGTTTGTATTTCTACTCTTGCCCCCCACAATAAAAAAAAGCACTTTAAAAATCAGGCCCATGATCCGTTATATTAATTTGGCAAATAGCATGACTGGAATTGAGAATACTTCTCAACTTACTGTACAATTTTTATACTTTACTGACTACCCCAGTACAATAAAATTAATTTAAATTCTGTATTTTTGCTTGTGAACTTTTCTTTTTTTAAAAATAAACCCCTCCCAAATAACTTCAGAAGAGATTTGCCGAAATAAATACCTGTGTTATTATAGTGATAATAATTGCATTTGATATAGCCTCTTATTAACTCATTGAAATGTTTCAAAATACTTAACAGCATTTTTATTGTAACATGTAGTGTATTTGTAGGTGAATGCATAGGTATTACAAAGAAGGTAACATAAAACCGATGGGTAGAACAGATGAATTTAAAAATCAAGTGAAGGAAATTAACAAAATGGTCAAGAGAGTTGATATAGTAAGTGAGATTAAGATTGCAGGGAACATAAAATACCGTTTGAAAAGCTGAATAGTGTGTAGCAAACCCTGATTGTTCTGATGCTTTTCTACTTAGAGAACCCTATACCATGGCTTTTTCTTCAATGTTGACTATTATATTAGAACAAAGGAATTTGCATTTTTATAATAATATGTCAAGATGTGTACAATGTACAATAATTGAATATGTTTTTGTAGGGAAAAACAGTAACGTACAAGAAAGTATCAGAAACATCTGTGAGGTGAATGACCAATTTAACCTGGAGGATCGCTGGCTAGGACTCTTAATAGAAACACTTTCTTTTCTCCAAGTAACATACAACGCAGATAAACAGTCATACTCCAGCCAAACAGTAACAACCTAAAGCTGATGATGGTAGAATGAATGGTGCGTTCTCCATTAGAGACTCCATTAGAGGGCACTGAGGGTACAGACTCGTGGCAGAAAACTCAGCAAAAGGAATAGTGCAATGCAGCAGAGGAATCTTCAACTTTCAAACAACCTCTGATTTGAGTCTCAATTGTACTCAATACTGTTACATTTTGAACGTTGAGATTTTAGAGATCTAGTACCCTGTTTGGTTCTCAGATGTTCTTACAGTAATACAGGAACCAGAAACTACTTAGTATTCTCAGTGGTGTTCGTCCAGAGAGAATATCACTTCCTGTAGCTTAAGCTCTTTCCCTTCAGCTATGCACAGTCACATTTTGTTGTGCTAGTCACCTATTTACTAGCAAGCTGCTATGATAAGATGTATATTCTGTGAAGCGCTTTGAGACGTCTCAAAGACGTGATAAGGCGCTATATCAAATGCAAGAATTATTATAAGAATGCTAAAGCTGGGATTTTTACATTAGCAACATGTTTATCACAATTTGCTTTCAAAATGTATGTTCTCCCTGATCAAAAAATAGTGTACAATAACTTCAATTGGGAATAATTCTCATAGTTGCAAATTAGCTGTTCCCACGACTTTTAAGGCTTTCAAGGCCTGTTCACAAACAAGTTTTCCATTAAGGATGGCTTCACTCTGGGTTGGAGTTCAGCTTGGATATGTCTCAGTCGGTAGGACTTGTACCTCCAAATCAAAAGTTTGTGGGTTCAAGCCCCATGTTGAGACTTTGAATTAAGAGTCAAAGGACTTACTCCAAAGTGAGTATTTGTAGACAAACACAGCAGCCAGTTTCCGCAGCAAAGTGTCACTAGCAACTGACCAATTTTATTTGGGGGATTGTTCACCAGGACATTGGGAGAAACGCCCTTCTCTTTTCAAATCTTGCTTTGGGATCTTTAAGGTCCATCTGAACTAGTAGGTTGTTACTCAGTTTAACATCTCATTCGAAGGAAGGGACCTCCACCAATGCAGCTGTCCCCAGCGCTGTACTGTACTGGTAACCTAGACTGAGCTCAAGGCCCCAATATGGAGCTTGAATCTATGACTTTCTCACTCAGAGGTGAAAGTGCTATTAATTGAGCCAGGCCGACACCTAAGTGACGGGTGTCAAAATTTTAACCTGAACGAGTGAGTGTCACGTCTAATGAATGAGACTTGGTCTGATTATTCTGTATGCAACATATAGGGATCGCACATTTATATATGGAACACTGACCGTTACTTAACACTGTAGGACAGACTCTAAGTAATCTTTGTCTGACATTTCAAGTAACGTAAGAACAATATGTCTCCCTGAGCTCCCGGCTCCTCAGCTGCCTCCAAAAATAACCTGATCTTGGCAGGAATTCAGTACACGCCCGAGCTGTTCAGAGTGTTTTACATGATGTACCTTTGCACATTCTGTTACAGCATATTAATAGAAAGTGAAGCAACCTGCGAAAAACCAGGAAATGCTAAGCACTAACTTTTAATCAGATCATGCACTTACTAATATCGCTTCAACTGTACCTTTCTGTATTATTCCTACTCTCTGTTACCACATCAATTACAGTTTCAGAGAGAAAAAAAATTGGATAAATCAACCCTGATGCAAACCTATTGCTGGAGGAAGGGAGGGAGCACTGCTTCTAATAGTGGAGCAATTTGGAGTGGGAAACACTCTTTAAATGTTTCTGTTCTCAATTGCTCTTGCTGGGGGCTGATGTGAGCTCTGTATCTTAATAACATTAAAAATGCATTCTTAAAGTTCTTGGGTGTTCCAAAGAAAGGTCCTTTTTTGTCAAGGACAAATACATTTACGTCATCAGCATTTATATAGTAGTGGAACAGCACAAGCCAAAGTCCTAACAGATAGGATCGTCCTATCTGGATAAGCAGCGGGAAGCTTGCCAGACAGTGTCTGCAATGGCAAGCTGGTGAAACATTAGTCGTATGCCAACCCACACACTGGGGGTCCCCAAGCCTTGGCTCTTGCCAACCTGCCCCTCAATGCTTTCAGGGATTAGATGAACAAAGTGTGTCCTTCCAGACAAATAGGAAATTTCTATACATATCTGGATCTCTCACTAGTTTGGTTTGGACACACTTGAGCATAGTGTTGGGTTTCTGTGTGTGACAAGATACATAACTGGCTCCCAAAAATGCAGAGTCTGGGCAAAAGCATCTCCATGCGACCTCAGCAGCCAGGATCCAAAATAATTGATGTAATGTAGCCATTAGAATGGTGGCAGGGCTTTAGAAAATCCTCTCTCTATGATTTTTTCAGCTCTGACTCCCACCTCACCCCCTCCACCCCACTATAATCACCGCAATAAAATGCTTCAAAAAAATTCCAAATTTAACATCTAAAAAGCTTAAAAAGATAAAGAAATCAATAAATGTTGAAAATCTGAAATAGAGACTAAAAGGTTAGTCAGTCAGCATCTTAAAGAGAAAGACGGGTCAACTATTCAGAGCACCTTCAGCAGGACTGAAATGCAATGTCGAAAAGCTCCAAACAGGATCACAAGAGAGATTTGGGTGAAGAAGATCCTTTGAGCCATTTGATCTCATCTCTCCAGAACACCCACCCCACAGTCCTCCCATCACAGCAGCAAGCTGTTTCTTAAAAAAGCATCCTGGCCTCAACCACTCTTCCTTGTAGCCTGCTCCTATCACTGATTACCCTCTAGGTAAAGAAATACTTCCTGGTATCTGTCCTGAAATTGTCCTTCACACACCTGAATCTGTGCCCTTTTCATAGGAACATGGGATCAAGAAAAGGCCATTCAGATCTCAAGACCTAAAGCGTTTTTAAGCAGTTTATTGGATAATGGCAGATCTCTAAATGTATTTTTCCATATTTTCCTCATGCCTCCTATTTCCCTTTCTTCCAAAGTATCTATCCATCTATAAATATCCCAATTGATCTTGCCTCCAGACAGTGCATTCCAGAATCTCACAACCCACAACCCTCACAGCATTGCTCTGGAGTCTCAGCCTAGATCATGTGTGCAAAGTCCCAACATGGGGCTTAAACCTACAGCCTTATCTGCTCAGATGTGAATGCTACCAACTGAGCCAGGCTGATACCTGGAAGGAGTCATGAGCAAGGAACTTCAGTGATTGGTCTTAGGCCCTTTCTATTTTTAATGTATGTAAACAACCAGGTGAGAATGTCATATGCCATGTCCCCATGTTTTACAGATGTGAATTATGTGAAATATCTAAAATGTGAGGAGATGGAAAGAATAAGGAAGAATGCAACCAGAACCAGAATAGATTTTGATCCTTAATTTAGTATGTGAGGAGGTGGCAGATGTGGTTCAATTTGATGTGCATAAAAATAAAGAGCATAGGTGGAATGACCAAAAAGAGCAACTGTTATGTTTTCAATGGAATATTGTACAGGTCATAGGTATTGCACATAAGAGGCACCAAGAGTGGGAAGCAAGTTCAGAGATAAGGATGTGCAGAGGTTATGACAGAAGTACGCAAAATTAAAAAGGGTTTGCGTTGATCGATAGGCTATGATTACGTTGGGTGGAGAATCAGTAATAAGGGACATTAACTGTACATTATTACTAAAAGCATAAAGTGTGAGGTTAGAAGTCTTTTTATGCATGGTTAATGGGATGTGGAACATTAGTGCAGGCAAGTCAATTACTCCATTTAAAAGGGAATTAAATTAAAACAAGGAAAAGAGCATTGAAATGGAATTAAAAGAGCAAATTCCTGCATAGCACAATGGTTCAAAATGGGCTCCTTTTGTAGTGACATTTCTATACCTTTGCAAGATCAATAAGCTGGCATTTAAGATAAGAGTGCATGAGAGCAGGAGAGCAAGAATATGATATCCCCAGAGCTACTGCAGCAATGTACATTGTGTGATGGATGAGAGGATAGAAATAAAGAAAACCATCTCTGAGATTTATTGTGTGTCAGAGATGCATATCTACCTCTCTGGGATATAAATTGTGATACGCCCAACAAATGATTCCTCTCCACCCCGCAATGGCGCAC
This sequence comes from Callorhinchus milii, assembly GCF_018977255.1. NCBI lineage: Eukaryota > Metazoa > Chordata > Chondrichthyes > Chimaeriformes > Callorhinchidae > Callorhinchus > Callorhinchus milii. The sequence goes on from NW_024704743.1 coordinate 74,436,314, forward strand.
ATGGCCATTGAACATTGTCACAAATTGTCAATGACTCTAATATCTAAATGCTCTAGACATTAATACAAAGTGACTGTGGATAATATCAATGTTTCAAACAGCTCCGTGATCAGGGCTCACAGGTCATCGCTAGGATCACGAGTCAGGTCGATATTCTTTGCAGCAAGGCCTGAAAGGCAATGGTGACTCAGGCACCCAGGGCTGCAAAGAAGGTGCCTACAAACTAAAAGCAGGACTTTCAAATTATGACCATATCCACTTCCTTACTTTTTTTAGGGGCCTAAACTAGAAGGTTAGGTCACCCCTAGTGTACTGCCTACAGTTCACTTCACTGAAACATAAGAAGGGTGTCCAGGTCCTGGAGGCAGTGCAGAGGAGAGCAATGAGGATCATCACCAGTGTTAGAGGAATGAGCCATGAACAACTATTGGACAAGCCTCAGTCTGGAGAGAAGATGATTTAGAGGAAATCTTATGGAGGTGTACACATTTTTAAATGGGATTGAAAAAGTAAAACTCAAAACAATACTTCAGGATGCACCAAGACAGTGACACAATCTTAGAGTTGCAAATTTCAGGAGAAATACCAAGTTTTTCTTTGCCCAGAGGGTAATTAATAACTGGAACAGGTTGCCAGGAAGGATGGTTGAGGCCAGGACACTGGACGCATTCCGCAGTGATAGGAGGACGTGGAGTGGGTATTCTAGAAGGTTGAGATTAAATGGGTTGAAGGGCCTTATGTTGTCTGATCTTGTGATCTCTTATTGCAGCCTTGCAATGCTGCTTTACAAAATAACTTAACAATCAATATCCTGGAAAGTAACATCTGACAGGCTGCTCCCACTCTGAATGCAGCAGCCTTGCTAGGACTGAAACTAAGAGCAGTGTTTCTCCAGGTTTCCTGGGCAAAAATTCCCAGATAAAATTGATCATTCACTTCATGGCTGTTTGTGGGACATTGCTGTTGCACGTAAAAAATACCCATGTCTGAAATGGAATGTGCACTCTCTCGCTGGAGGGATGCGCCCTGCTTAACTAGTTCCTGAGAGTATTAGACGTCCTGGAGATGCATCCTGCTTACCTAGTTCCGGAAAGTATTAGGCGCAGGTTGGCAAGAGCCAAAACTTGGAGGCCCTATAGTGTGCGTTGGGGTACTGCTGGAGTCCTACCAACTAAAACCACATAGCTTGCCATTGAAACAAAAACAAAAGTCGCTGGGAACACTCAGCAGGTCAAGCAGCATCTATGGAGAAAGGAAAGTGAGTCAACGTTTCAGTCCACGACCCTTCATCAGAACTGAGGCATGTGGGAAGGGAGAGGCTTTTAAGGGCTAACAGAGAGGAGGGAGGCAGAGCAAGGAAGACAAAGGAGAAAATGTGGTAGAGGACAGGGAACGATGAGTTAAAGAGATGTTAATGATGCAAAACAAAGGCGGGGTTGTAGAAAAACAGTGGCTGAGAGGTGTTAATAATGCAGAGCAGAGCAAAAGGGAAGAAGGGCCATTGATATTGCTGTCTGGCAAGCTTTCCTGATGCTTGTCCAGCTTGGACCATTAGAGTTTTGACTTACAGGGTTAACAGGAGCTGAGTGAGATGATTCCCTGCTCCCAGTGACTGGTCTGCCCTTCCAAGTCCTGCTGGTGAGTTAGGCTGGCTGTGCTGTTAGCAGCCATGCCCTGGAATACTGCAGATCTGCCTGGCTCAGGAACCAGACTACCAAGACTACCAAAGACAATTAATTCAATTCTGACATTCATTTGCAAGTATGTTACCTTGGATCCAGTTCAGCTCCAAGGAGACTCGCTTACTTCTCCACAAGTCGGATAGTTATGAGGAAACCCATCACTTGGCTTAAAAATATCCAAACCAGACTGAAAGTTATACATGCGTATGCCATCTCATCTCTCCCTCAAGGAGACAGACATTTCAATATAGTGCTGAGGTAGTGCTCAATTGTGCAGGGTGCCACTCATCCTATGAGACATTGAACCAAAGTTCCATCTGTTTGTACAGAGGCACATTAAACATCCAATGGCACTATTCACAAAGATAAGGGAGTTTATCCTGGTGTCCTGGTCAACAATTCCCCAGATAAAACTGGTCATTCACTTCATGGCTGTTAGTGGGACGTTGCCGTGCACAAATTAGCTGCCTGTTTGCCTATAAAATACACAGACACCAGACTTTATAGTAAATCCTGTGAAGCACTTTGAGATGTTTCTTAAATGCAAGGATTATTATTACTTGTAGTAGAAACCCACCATTCATTGTGATGCTCGTTTTACAACCAAAGCTGACTGAATTTGTTAGTCTTCGTTCTGACTTCGTTCTGACAAAGGGTCATGGACCCGAAATGTTGACTTACTTTCCTTTCTCCATAGATGCTGCCTGACCTGCTGAATGTTCCCAGCGACTTCTGTTTTTGTTTCAGATTTCCAGCATCTGCAGTATTTTGTGTTCTGACTTTTTTTAGAGTTGTATTTCAATAGCTAAATATAGAGTGGATTTTGAAAGCTTCCATAATCATTCTGCTGCATTGTTTTTCAACTGCTCCAACTATTTTAGCCATCAGTGTATTTCACTAACTTAGTGTGCTTCGATATTCAGGTCATCAATGTGGAACAGAAAAAGTGGAGGCCCACATACTGAAACCTGTGGGACTTCACTTGGCACCTCCCTTGTTCTGACATTACACTTCTCATGGGTACGCTGTTTCCTATTTTTAGTGATCTTCTTATCCACATTCTCAGGTTTTGCCCTGGAAACCTCCAGCTTCCAGTTTAATTAGGACATTTCTAAAGGATCTTAACAAGACGATTAACCCATATATTAGGTCCAAGGACATTAATCCACAGCGGTGTGCCAAATATTGATGCAAACTGTGGTGAATGGCAGTTTCAAGGCACTTTCCCCCAGAGAGCCCTGTGAGTGCTGAAGCAGTCAGTTCTAGCACGGTGGTGTCTATTACTCACCATGTGTAAACTATGTATATTTTATGGGCCCACAAAATATAGAGTCAATTCACTTCACATTATATTCTGTGAAGCGCTTTGAGACGTCTCGAAGATTTGATAAGGCGCTTTATCAAATGCAAGGATTATTATTATATTACTTATGTGCACAGAATTAATTAACAATCACTGAAAAAGGACTGTAACTTCCTCTATACACATTTATTTGCACATGGCTTACACATGGCGCCCATCAGACCAGATGAATCAATTTCACCCACAACTATACAGTCCATACACTTTACAGCATATTCTGTGAAGCGCTTTGAGACGTCAAGAAGACGTGAAAAGCGCTATATCAAATGCAAGGATTATTATTATTCATCTGATGTTGAAAGGTGAACACTGGCTGAAGGAATTGCTTCTGTGCCACATTGGGATTATAAGGATAAAATGTGTGGCTTACTTAACCTGCTCCCTGTTTTAATTAGCATAAAAGATGCGTTTAAAGAATACCCCCAAATTTGCTTCTCACATAATGTTTGTGTAAACAATCTCCTCACTGACCTCACTCATCAGCCCATTCAGCCTCTGAGCTCACCCGGCTGCTCCTCTAGATAAATTGCAGCCGCACAATAAAAGCACAGGAAACCAATCTCTGGTTTTACAGCCAGTGAAGAAGGACCAGGCAAAGGAACACTGCAAGTTTTGTCTCATCAAATGTGTAGCTGACGTATATATGTGCAAATCTCAGTCTGATTTGGATACTTTTAAGCATGGTATTGGGTTTCCGCATGTGACCCCACGTGACGGGCACTATGTAAATGCAAGTTGTTGTTTTTGTTGCTTTAAGAACGTCAGAAAAACGTCTTCCAGATTCAGATTGAATTGAGGACTTTGCCAAAATTCAGTACAATATTAAATTTTAAGGTTAGGTTCATGAGAAATTTTGGACCTCTGATGTCTGTGATAAGAGTAGAAATATTCTACATTGGAGAGAGTATTTCAACAAGGTTTTTTGGTCAGCTGTCTGTCTGACACATGTGGAAAGTCAACACCATGCTTAACAGTATCAGACTAAGAGTTCTACATATGGAAATATTGCTGTGTCTGGAATGGAATGTGCACTTTCTCCCTGGATGCTTATCTAATTCCGGGAGTATCAGGTTGGCAAAAGCCAAGGCTTGGACACCTCAGAGTGTGTATTGGGGTACTGTTGAAGGTCAACTAGCTAAAACCTCATAGCTTCCCATTGGAAGCACTATCTGTCAAGATTCCCACTGCTTGTGCGGCTGGGCCCACTCTACCCGTTATGGCTTTGGCTTGCAGGGTTAACAGAATCTGAGTGGGTTGACTCCCTGCCCCCAGTGACTGCTCTGCTCCTCCAAGTCTTGTGATGAGCCAGGGTGGCTGTTCTGTCATCAGCAGTGCCCTGGAATACTGCGGACCCGCCGGGCTCAGGAACTGAACTACCGAGACCGCCACAGAGGGTTGGCTGATTCTGATATTCCATTGCTAGGCATATCACCATGGATCTAGCACCGTCTACTTCCCCCCACCCCCCCACACCCACCTCAGGAGGAAATGCAGCAAGAAAAAATTAAGTGAAATGTTGCTGATATTTTACAGCGCCTGAAGACTATTAATAAGTTGAACACCAATTATATATATCATCACAGACTCCCAGCATGTTTACACACAGGAGGAAGACATTTGGCCTATTATATCTGTGCTTGTGCCTGTTGTCTCACTCGAGCAATGTATTCTAATGCCACGCCCATGTTCTTTTCTTGTACACTCTAAAAAGTAAAGTGATGTAATCAATTCTCTTTGAAATGTTTATGATGTAAAGATGTTCACGATAATGGCAGTGTCAGGTTCAGAAGAGTGAAGGTGAATGAAGAGTTTAGATTTATCTACATTGTAAGGAGTTGAGCAATGTGTGGAACTGACTGTGGATGAGGTATTCGTCAGGATATTCAAAATTAGAATAGTGTTTGACACAAGTGGAGCAAAGAGAGATCCAAGCAAAATTAGATCAACTCGACACACTGTAATGGTCTATACTGATTGTGAATATTCCTGTCCTCCTATCACAAAATCACAAGAGTCATTTGGATGAAGAAGGTCCGTTGGATCACTTAAGTTCATCTTACCAGAATCTCTACTCTGCCTTACATAGAATTAGTGTCCAAAGAGTTTAGAAGACGTAAAAGTTGTTGTAAGTCGCTGCTGAGTTCTGGCAGTTATCCAGAAGTGGATCACCTCTAACTCCGATGTTTACACACAAATTAATTACAACTCAGTCACTCAGATATTGTTGAGTTCTTTGAAACCGCAGCACCCAGATAGGGATCAAAGTAAAACATTTGAAAAAGCACATCCCAAACATTCTCTGATTGCAAAATAACAAAACCTGAGCATTTCAAAAGTCAGCTCCAACAGGGAACCAACTTATGACAATGATTTTAGAATGTTTCTTTCTTACACACCTTATCGTCAGAAAACAGCCATGCTGCCTCACAAGCATGTTTAGAAATTGCCCTTTTCACAATTCTGTGAGCCTTGGCTCCTTATGGAAAAAGGGACGGAAGCTCTCTCCATCTTTTAATCCCAAAGTAGAAATAAACATGAGCCCCAGAATGTAAATAGATCAGATTCAGAAACATGATTGTTCGGAAGCTAGGGGTGTATAATGTCAAAAGATCAGCATGCCTCCATTAAAAAGCCTTTGGGATTTAATTCCGCGGACATTATTTTAGCTGTTCAATATTGTAAATTGCTAAAGTATACAATAAATAGCAGGGATAGCAAACAGCTTGTGCTGTAATTTTATTACAATGATGCCATCAAATAATTGTCCTGAAATTTGGAAAAGCTACTATTGTTTGTTGTCCTCAGACGGCTCTCTACAGTAGCAGTGACACTATTCAGGATGATTATACACCCCTCTCCCTCCCATCCCAAGTCTTATATTGCAAGAAGATAGAGGCCTGAAGGAGTATGGGGATAGGGCAGGGCAGTGGGATTGAATGAACACCTTGTACTCAGAGCCCATGCAGAATTGATGGGCTGAATGGCCTCCTTGTGGGCTGTAATTTCTGATCGTACAAATACAAAATCTGGAACTATTTTTGTATATTTCACCATTTAAAAATAGTCAACATCGATTATGGAATGGTGACTGGAACCAGACCAGTAGTTTTCCAAAAGGAAACAAGGGTATGAAAAGCTGACCCGTCTGAAAACAATGAACATTTTACATTAATGGCACATTTAAGTGCTCCAAGACTCTATCCAGGGTGAAGAGTGCTATATAAATGCAAGTTGTTGTTGCTGTAAGATTTGGTGAGATCAAATGACCTGTAAACCTCTATTTGCTAATAGTGTAATTGTGCTGAGCAGATTTTTTCATATCCCATCAGACAATACTTCTCATGTCATCCATCCATAAATATATTATTTTCTTTTCCTGCCAGCACTGACTAATAGGCTGATGCTTCCTGAGGAGAAGCTCAAAGCTGCATTAGTTGCAGATGTTTGATTGATTTAAAGCAAGCAGCCTGACCACCACAGCTCTTGCAGGGCCTTTCTTCCTGTCACTTGCCTGAAGGGTTAGCTTGGAAATGCAATTAAAGTGCTTGAGAGTGCATTTTCCTTTGATACAAGACTAATGATGTTAAGTCTTTACTGATGACAGCGACGGATTTAACAGCTTCCATGTCCACTAGAAGTAACGCACACCAGTATAATGTGTTACATAATGGGCAAGTAAAAACATGTATTTATATGTGCATATGAAATGGAACTAAATAACATGAGTAGAAAAACGTCGAGAGAGAACAGAGAGAGAGATAACATAGAGGCAGAAAATGAAGTGATTATGGAAAAGATTAAAGTGAAAGAAACTGAATCAATGAATAAGTGCAACCAAAATTGTGAGAGAAAATAATAGGAATGGAAAAGTGAGAGCAAACTATTGGTTATTAATTGCCTAAAGTAGGAATGGGAAATAATGCAAGTCAAAGGGATATATTTTGGTAAGCAGTTAGATACCAAATATCAGAGACATCAACCTTGGAAGCATTGCTCCTCCAGAATGTAATTCTCATGGACATAATAACCATAGACATAGAGCTTTACATATGGCTACAACAATGGCTCAAACTTTTCCAAATATCCACAAGGACTGTTATGAGATGGTAAGAGTAATGGAAAATTGTTCTGTATAGCAGTATTTCTATATGGATAATTATTTCCACAGTTTATTTCAGAGGAAATCAGAATCAAAATAATGGTTTTGGTATCTCATAAAGAAGTCTGACTATTTTTGTCAGTGCTACATGATTCTCAATCTTTCACGTACTAGGTTAAATGATTTATGCCAAAGCACAAGTTCACATGAGAGGTTCAGGTGAAGAAGATTCTTGACCCATTGATTTCATTCTTCCAGAATAGCAACGCTATTGTCCTCACACTATCTAAGATTGGAGAATCTAGCCATCACTCTGACATAGGCAGTAAGGGCATTGATGCTCTGTAACCTGGAGAAAGATACCACAATGATAACCTTAGGCAAGTAGAGAGAACAATAGGAGCAGGACATGACTCTTCACAAACTTTAACAACAACAAATTGCATTTATTATAGTGCTTTTCATGTAGGGAGAACATAGGGAGAACATCCCAGGCACGTGGGCTGAAAGGCATACATGTGGCCAAAATGTTCTGCACACTCAAGAGAAGATAATAAATAATAAAATAATACTTGCATTTGATATAGCTCTTTTCACGTCTTCTAGACGTCTCAAAGCGCTTCACAGAATAGACTGTAAAGTGAATTGACTGTATATTTTAGGACGAAATGCGGCAGCCAATTGCGCACAACAGTGTCCCACAAACAGTCGTGGATTGAAGTGACCGATTTATTATTGTTTTATTTTCTTGAGGGATTATTATCAGGCGTGTGGAGTAAGGAAACTTGCCCAAGGTTTCACCCTGCCGGGAATCGAACCCAGGTCTTTCGCTTGCAAAGCAAGTGCTCTAACCACTGAGCTACAGGACTCCACATATCGAGGATATTGATTGGAAGGGTCAACAATTCCAATTGTTGATTCTTATTGATACCTGGGGCTTGGACACTGTCCCGAAGGAGCGGGCAGAGAAGGAGCGAAGTGTACTCTGGTCATTCTCTTCAAGAATAGTTAGGCCCCGATGCAGGTCAAGCTTGTGGCTTTTTGAGGCCACACCTCCAGTTACACCTTTCACTAAACCACAAGGCATAATCGCCGTGGTTCTCATCTCCCGGTCCCCCCTTGGCCTTTCCCCTTACTCCTCCAGAACCTTCCCCTCCTTTGAACACCTTACCCTCTACTACCCCTTCAGGCTTTCCTTTAAAATCCTCCTTGTTTACCGTCTCCCCAAGCCTTCCCCCACCTTCCTCTCGGACATCGCCACCCTCCCATGTTCCCTCTCCCTCTGCTCTGAACCCCTCCTTATCTTAGGCGACTTCAACCTCCACTTAACCCCCTCCTGCTCTACCTCTGCCGACTTCTCCGCCCTCCTCTCTTCCCTCAACCTCTCCCTCCTCATCCACTCCCCCACCCACATCCGTGGCCACCCCCTTGACCATCACCCAGGGCCTCCCTGCCTCGAACATCACCATCGTCGATAAAGCCATCTCGGACCACTACTTCATCTCCCTCAACACCTCAGTCCCCCTTCCCCCTTCCCAACCCTCCACCATTACATACCGTCCATGGAAAAAAATTTCCTCCCTCTCCACTGCTCTGGAGTCATCTGAACTTCTAAACCTCTGGCCCTCACTGACCGATCTCCCCTCCTCATTCTCCTTACTCCACAACTCCCTTTCCTTCATTCTGGACTCTCTTGCCCCCCTCACCTTCCAAACTGCCTTATACTCCTGTAAATCCCCCTGGTACACAGCCATCTCTGTTCACTCAAGGCACAAGTGTGAGCTGCCGAACGCGCCTGGACCAAATCCAAACTAACTGTCCATCGGCAAATTTGGCTTCACCACACCAAGACCTACCGCTGCGCTCTTGCCTCCGCCAAATCCTCCTCCTACTCCAAGGTTATCTTGGAGGCAAAGGACAATATCCGGCTTCTCTTTTCCACCACTAACTGTCTTCTCCGTCCACCTTCCCATACCGTGCCCATCCTCTCCCCAAATTCCAACTGTGAGGAGATGCTGGACTTCCTTGAATCTAAAATCGAGGGGATACGTTCAGCCACCTCAGCCCCGTCCACAGCCACCCCCACATCACCTCTCCCTCATGACCCATCCCCCGTCCATCCCCCCCATACTCCTTCGACCCTATCTCTCCCTCCTCCCTCACCACGACTGTCCACAAACTCAAACTCACCACCTGCTCCCTCGATCCCATCCCCACCTCTCTCCTCATCTCCCAGCTCCACCTTCTAATCCCCCCTCCTGTCCGATGTCATCAACCTCTCCCTGTCCACTGGTTCAGTTTCCACCCTCTTAAAAACAGCCGTCATCACCCCCATCCTGAAAAAACCTTCCCTGGATCCATTCCTCCTCTCCAGCTACCGCCCCATCTCTAACCTCCCATTCCTCTCCAAGGTCCTGGAATGAGTCGTTGTGTCCCAGCTCCGCACCTTTCTCTCTCGCCATTCCCTCTTTGAACCCCTCCAATCCGAGATCCGCGCTGCCCACAGCACGGAAACAGCCCGGGTCAAACTCACTAATGACATTCTGAACATCTGTCATCAGGGCTCCCTCTGCCTCCTTGTCCTTCTCGACCTCTCTGCCGCCATCGACACTGTCGACTACTCCATCCTCATACACTGCCTCTCCGCTTTACTCAGTCTTCATGGACCTACCCTTGCCTGGTTCGATTCCTATCTCTCTCACCGTCTCCACTTCGTTGCCTCTAACGGTTTCTCCTCCAGGCCACTGAAACTCTTGTTCATGCCTTCATCACCTCCAGGCTCGACTATGCAAATGCTCTGCTTATCAGCCTTCCCAACTCCTCCCTCCACAGGCTGCAGATAATCCAGAACTCTGCAGCCCGTGTCCTCTCCCGCACCAAACTCCGTGACCCCATCTCTCCCACTCTCGCCCGACTCCACTGGCTCCCTATCCTTCAGAGGATCCAGTTCAAGATCCTGGTCCTCACATACAAAGCCCTCCATAGCCTCACCCCACCCTACCTCTGCGACCTCCTAACCCCCTACCAACCCACCTGATCCCTCTGCTCAGCCGGCTCTGGCCTGCTCCACGTCCCCACCATTGGTGGGAGAGCCTTCAGCCACTTTGCCCCAACCTCTGGAATTCCATCCCCCAGTCACTCCGCCTCGCCCCCTCCTTAGCCTCCTTCAAGTCCCACTTCAAGACCCTCCTCTTCAACCATGCCATCGGCCACCCACCTTCCCCTCTCCTCCCTTACCCCCCCCAACCCCAGCTCGGGTCTGAAATGCTGTATTCTGTCCAGCGCCTTGGAATGTCCTGCTGACGTGAAAGGCGCAATAGAAATGAAATCTTGTTGTTGTTATTGTTGTTGTGGCATATAAAGCATGTGTGAAAAACAGTTCTCCTTTCATGGTTCTGAGGTGTTGGGGTTGGAGCGGAGAGAATTTCTCTGGCTTATATGATACGACTTATGTGAGTTTCGCATAAGTCATATTAAGTATATGGTCCCAACTGATACGGCTTACGTAAGGTTCACTGTACCTACCATTAAAAATATGGTCTTATGAAGTTGTAAATTTGCCACATTCCAGCATCAATAACAGGTTTTTTCTCTGTAGAGTTTAGTACCGGCAATAAATGGTAGCCCATTCGTTCCATGTACAGTACCGCACAGTATTGGTATGATACATTTTCTTCTGGTTCTCAAGATAATCATTCAAAGTTTGTGGCTTTAAATCAAATTTGGAGGCAATGTCTGATGGCATGATGGCTGCTCAAAACCTTGTCTTCCGTACTTGTTCACTGTACATGCGAGCCTTCGGCATTGCAGACGGCAAGTGCACATGACCGGTTGGGACTTTGGTTTTGAACTGGCAGCCGGTAAGTTCTGTAGCAGCAAGTGCGGTAGCAGCGTCACGAGTTGTGCAATTGTTGATAAGACTAGTCTAGATACATTTAAGTGGATTTAATAGAGTTTTAATGGGACTTGGGCAGATGTACGACTTAGACGATTATACAATTTTACAGATCAGATTAGTTCGAGAAGAGCTTCAGTATCTTCAGAGAGTCTCTGCATTTTACAACAAAGAGCTCCTTATAGACCACGCAGTTTAACATACAGAAGCTCAACTCCAAGTTCTCATCAGTAATTCAAAGTGACACAGAGTGCTACGGCACGGAAGTAGGCCATTCAGCCCAACAAGTCTGTGCCAGTGTTCATACTCCACACAAGCTCTCTCCCTTCCTATTCCCCTCGCCTGTACCCCTCTATTTCTTTTTCTCTCAATAAAGCCTTGTTTCTCTTAAACACATTGCTTCATGCCTACACTTGCTTCAACCACAGTTTCCGGCAGTGAGTTCCTCATAAACAAAATGATTGTTTGCCATTACAGGAGGTGATAAGTGAAACTACATCACTTCTCAACAGTGAGGGGGAAATATTGCAGGCTAGCCCTCTGGGCTCGAGATCTGGGACAATCATGGGACATGGAAAATAACTGGTCATTACCTCTCCAACATAACAGATCTGGATTATAGGTTTATCAAACATATAGTTTTCTGAACTATATGGGGGGAGGATGGATGGGAGTGGGGGAGGGAAAAAAGAGAGTGGGGAGAGAAGGGGAAGGGGAGGACGAGAGAGAGGGGGATGGTAGAGAGGGGAAGGTAGAGGGGGGGAGAGGGGGGAGTGAGGGGGGAGGGAGAGAACCAAGAGTATATGCATGAGAGAGAGAGAGAGAGAGCAATTGAGAGAAAGTGTGAGAGAGAAAGAGTGAGGGGGGAGTAAGTGTGAGGGAGGGGGAAGAGAAAGAAATAGAGAGAGAATGGGATGCGGGGAAATTGAGAGAGAGTGATTGAGAGAGATTTTGAGAGGGGATGAAGAGAGAGTGTGTGGGAGAGGGGTGTGTGTAAGAGAGTAATTGAGAGAGTAATTGAGAGAGGGAGAGAGTGATTGAGAGGAGAGAGATGGAGGGTGAGAAGAAAGAGAGTGTGAGAGGGTGTGAGAAGAGGAATAAGAGAGAGTAATTGAAAGAGAAGAATGTATAAGAGAGAAGAGTGTGTGAGTGGGTGCGAGAGAGTACATGCAAGGGTGGGGAGAGAGTGATTGAGGGAGAGAGAGCACGAGGGAGAGGGAGAGAGGGAAACAAAAAGAGTGACAGAGCAGAGAGAGGAGAATTGAGGGCAGCGTTTTGTGGTTCACTATCAGAACAGATGATGGAAGCTTCCCTTCGCCACTGAGGGGGTGGGGACCGAGGACGGACACTGAGTGATGTGATGTGCAGTTTCCTCACAGAAACCTCCATCTTTCCCCAGTGAAAAACTGCTCCACATCCTTCATTCCACCCCCCTTCCCACCCTCTCTCTGCGACCTCCCAACCTGGCCATTCCCTGTGCAGAGCAAACACCAGCTTGTTTCATATCCCCCCCACCACATTGTCATTTGGCCCCCGCTCCCTGGAGTTTCATTCCTGCAGTCCCTCCGACTCCCTCCTGCCCTCCACTGTTTCAAGGCATGTCACAACCTAATTCTTTGACCACGCTTTCGGTCATTTTTCCCCTCCCTATCCCACCTCTCTCGGCTCCCACCCCCAGCTCAGGTGCCCAACTGACAGTACAAAGATGTCCTTCCAACATAAAAAAGGTGCTGTGTAAATGTTGTTACATTTCTGAAAGGTAAATACAAAATATTGCAATATTCTCAAATAGGGAATCCAGGCTGCAACAGCCAAAAGGCTGGATCCCCGGATCAGACTGTGACTGATACTATTTACTCTTAGAACTGGATGGAGTTTGTCCTCATGATTATATTTTTAAAAAGAACAATCAATGATTCAAGTGCAGCATGGTACACAATGTAATAAATTACCATTTATCTTCTTGTTATCCTCCAAAACTGATCAGCTACACTGTAAGCAGTCGCCTCACTTACTAACTGCTTCTTTCAATTTGTTCCCTTTTGATTGTTGGGAAGATTTCCAAAGGCCTGTGACAAAGTGCCTGAAAGCTCACCTGGCAATGCTGGACAACTGTATTTGTTCACAGAAACAATGTGCACTCCAGTAAAATCACTAGAATAGGAGGCGCTAATTATTGTACCACAGGAGCCACTGTTACTTCTGATCTTATGGTTTGATACTGGAGCCTCATATGTTCACCCACAGGATACACACAGCCACATCACTTTATAGTGGATGCTGTAGAGCGCTTTGAGACATCTCAATGATGTGATTTGGCTCTATGTAAGGATGATTATCGTTTATTATTTATTAATAATTATAAAACAAGTAAAGTCATATTGCTTTAAACAGCAAATCACTGCTACAAACAGTCAGTACACATCACAGTAAATCCTGTGAATCACTTTGAGATGTCCTCCACATGCGAAAGGTGCTATATTAAATTATTATTATTACTATCAAAAATAGATTTTGATTTCAAAAGCGAAAATACAGACATTTAAATGGAGAATGAACCACTGTAAATTAATCTCAGACTTTTCAACATTGAATTGCGTGCATTGCTGAAAGAAATATACCACAAAGTATAATTTAAGAACTAATTATTTGCAGAAAATAAGGGTACGATTCTGGAACCGGGTTTATTTCACTCAGTAGAATTGCAGTACTTGGAATACATACCAGATGATCTATCAAGATTTACCCTTCACTTTCAGTATTCAGTGTAGTGCAATGAACCCTGGTATCTTGGCCTTTTGTTTGCTCTGTGGAATCATTGAATCACTGAATGTTTGCAGCATAGAAGGAGGCCACTCAACCCATCACGTGTGTGCTTGTCCTGGCACCCTACTAGAGCAATCTGCTCTTATCCTCTGCTTTTTCATTATACTCTTTAATAGTATTTTTTTCTCAAGGTAGAGCCAATTCCCTTTTAAATGCTATAAACTTGGTCTCATATAATTTTTGCATTTGATCTACTTATAGTGCCTTTCCCAGGGCATTTTTTTTNAGGTATTGTCACTAGTGGTGACTGAACCCGAAGGAGCATTTGTATCCCACATCCAGAAGCATTAAACACAGATTTCTAAAGATGAAGCAATGGTTCATATATTTGTTTCAAACCTTAGGATGATTTAAATAATATGAAAATAGAAATCTAATAGGTAATAATCATGCAATGTCTTTAATTATCAAATAATATTCTGTAAAATTTACCTAAAATTCTGTAAATACTGCCTAAATGGTAACTGCTCAGCAACTGCCAACAAAATCATCATTACCTTTATTATTATGATGATGGTGGAAGGGAAATTTTCTGCTAGGGAATTTTGAAATTACTACTGGGAAATTCGTAAGGGCTAGTAGGGACTTTCTCCACCACTTTATATTCTAAAAAATGTGCTGTCCTTTCCCGCCGACAAAATCCCTTATCCCTCAAAGCTCTTCACAGGAACTTACTGTTAAGTAACTGCGTATTAAGATTTGCCGGTGAACATGGCAGCCATTTTAAGCACAACATTGTCCACCAAATAACCATGAATTGAGTAACCAATGGGATTCGAGATAGGATCAAGGATAGGCACTCGTGTATAGACACCAGTGGAATGGATGCCAGAAGGGCTGTCTCTGAGCTATACCTGCTATAAATGCATGAATCTGGTAGACTATCGGCTAGTATACCGGGAGAAACTCTGTTCTCTTTTCAAGTACTGTCATGGGATCTTTAACGTCCACATCAACAGGCAGATGGGACATTTTCATTTCGTCCACGGATGAAAATACAGCACTTCCCCATCACTGCACCTGAGTGTCAGCCTAAACTATGAGCTCAAAGACCCAGTGTGAGTCACAACTTTCTGACTCAGAGGTGAGACTGACCCAGGCTGATACCAATTATTATGATTAATAATGCTCACATTATTATTAATCAGTCTAAAGGGCAGAGTATTGTGAGCTCGTACATACAACTGTTTAGTCTCCAGCATCAGAGAATTTTACCTGTATCTCTGGCCTTGAAAGTCACATCAAAGTTTGAATCTGCAGCGTAGCTTAGTTTAGCTTAGCTTAGTGTGCACAGGTTAATACCTGGGCTGCTTTTTGTTGGAAGTGAAGGGAGTACTGCATCTCAGGCCATTTTATCAGTGGTATCACCTAGGGCCCTGCTCACTTCTGATATTTTGCACGACTCAAACATCAGCCTATTTTGGTACTAAGAATAATAACAATGCAGTAGATAAAGGTATTAGATAGCAGTGCTTTGCATTTACTCATTATTGTATGTTTTTGGAATCCCTTAAGTGCAATGAATTACAATATAAAATCATTAAGTGAAGGAGACGGAAAATATTTCCGAGCTAGTTTTCTTTCAATGGTATTTTGTCAAGAAAACACTTTTGCTTATTGACTGATGTGGGTGCCCGAATATTCCTTTAGAAATAATGAGTAAAAATGTTAGGAAGGATTTTTCTTTTTGTGTGCCGAGCTTCATGTCAAATTGCAGACTGTTCTCTGCAATGGAACCAGCGTACAACTTGCATTAATGTAGCGCCTTTCATGTAAAAAAAAATGTCTCAAAGTGTTTCACAAAATGAAAATAATTAGAAATTAAGTGAATGTTGTTGTGGAGGCAAAATGCGGCAACTAATCTGTGCTAGCAACAAACCTGCAGCTTGGCTGACATTTTTTTTATTAGGGTCAAAATTGCAAAACATGTTCCATTCCTTAACTAAGGAACTATATTAAAACATGTTGTGAAATATCTCCCCACCCCCCCACCCAGACCTCTGAATAACAATAGTGTCCAAACCCACTGAAAGAGTAGGCGTAGTGAGTTCACTGTCTTTCAAGTGTGAAGAAATCTTTTAGGTGCCACTTACAGGCCTTGGAACTCATAATCTATGCTGACACTCCAATGCAGTGCTGGAGGTTGCTGCATTATTGGAGATGCTATACTTTAGATGAGACTTTAAACTGAAGGTCCCTTCGGCTTGTTCAGGTGAACATTGAATATCCCATGGTGCTATTCAAAAAAAAACTAAGAAGATTCTTTGAGTGTTCTGGCCAACAATCCCCCAAATAAAATTCAAAACTCCATGGCTGTTTGTAGGGCATTACTGTGAATCAATGGCTGCCATGTTTGTCTACAAATACAGTCACTACACAGTATAAACAGAGCTCTACAGTGTATCCTGTGAAGCACTTTGAGACTTCCTCCTGATATGAAAGGTGCGATGTGAAATACAAGGATCATTATTGCATCAATTCAGTTATTACATATGATAAGAAGTTGTAATTATATATTGATTGTTCAAAACTAGTGTTTTGTGGTACTTCATAAAATATATTTCATAGGGATTAAGTGACTGTTACTACTTTGGCAAATGTGGCAACAAGTCATGGCCAGTGATGTCCCACAAACAACAAGTGAAATTAAAATTGAGGAGGAAAAAAATGAAAGGAATAAAGAGACATGGAATATGAGTAAAAATGGGAAAAATAAAATAGAAGATGGAAAAGTGGAAACGAAGAACTGGGTGAGAGCCCATACACTCAAACAGTGGCCTGGATCTGGTACAGTCCCACCTTAGCTTCTATCTGTACAGGAGTTAAATCTTTGTTTTACTCAAAAAGAGAGATAAAAGGCTCTACTGATCACATAAAACGTGCTCATTCACTTTATGGTTGTTTGTGGGACATTGCTGTGAGCAAACTGGCTGCTGTGATCTACAAAAATACAGTTACTACAAATTACAGGAAATACTGTGAAGCGCTTTGAGACAACAATAACAATTTGCAGTTATATAAAGCGTCCCAGAGTGCTTGACAGTGGCAGAGCACAGACATCCTTTGAATGTGAAAGGCGCTGTACCAAATGTATCCTGTAGAGTGGCAGTGAAAGGCCAGAGTCTGACATAAAAACACTTCAATAATGTTTGCTAAAAAAAGTCCAGAATCCGGTCAGCAGAGTCTGTGGCCACCAGAACAGACTAATGTACGCATACTTGCTGCACTGATACACGCAAAACTGGCTAAATTATTTTTAATCTCTTCTTATCGGTGCAACCTAAAAGAACGTATTTATAAACCGCCTCAGTCTCTTGGCTGGTCTGTGTCACTGCGTCAATAACAGTGTCGGATGTCTGACTGGCACAAAATGCTTGATCAATAAAAAATAAAGAAATGTAGCTGGAGAAAAACAAGTCACAGAGCAGACATAGACACATGCAATTCCAGGGAGGTTGACCCTCCCCTAGTAATGCACAGAGTCCCCAGGAAAGTACAAACATGCACATCAAACATCAGAACCCTCACCTCCAATCCAATAAGCAATCACAAGTCTCAATAGCCACAGATTAGATACCAAGGGTTTTCCACAGATTACTAAAAACCATGTTTGCTCTTTTGCAGCATCTTATATGACATGAAAAATTCTACTGTGCTTTCTTCTGCTGATGGTAAGGAATGGATCAAATATAATACTGTTTCTGTTGCTTCAATAAATGCATTAATTTACTCATTCATGAATATTAAATTGTACAGGAGAGTTTCAGTTGTATAGCGAAACATGATGAGGTGTGCTACAATAATAATAATCCTTGCATTTGCTATAGCCTTTGACGACAGGAGGACTTTTCTAAACACTTTACAGGATTGACTGTAAAGTGTAGTGATTGTGCATTTTGTAGGCAAACACAGTAGCCAATTTGCACACAGCAAGATAAACAGTCATGAATGACCAATTATATTTATTTTTGACCTCTGTTGGCACACAATGCAGGTATAAAAGCTTCCTATTGGTTCAATCTTGGTGAAACTGGGCTGAATACCAGATTTAAGATAGTGTTCACTACATGGATTGAGAACTGTAAACAAAGGATTCCAACTTAGCCAAATTGCAAACTTTCTTATAACTATCCATCCAAAGGCCTCCTACCCCCAAATCTGGCATATCTCATTGTTTATCAGCAAAACTCTAATGACTATTATCCATTACAGAGTAATAATAATCCTTGCATTTGTTATGCAGCCAATATTACATTGAGTGAGTGTTTTGTTTTGGCAAAGTGTATCGGAAAATGCAACAGTTTTTGCACAGTGATGTCTCACAAACAGCCTTGAAGTGAATGACCAATTTTATCTGAGGTATTGTTGGCCAGGACACTGGAATATATTCCCTTCTCTGGGATCTTTAACTTCCACCTGAACAAGCAGATGACTCAGCTGAAGGGTGGCACCTATGACAATGTAGGGCTCCCCCAGCACTGCACTGAAGTGTCGGCCTAGATTCCAGACCATACCCCTCAAATTCCAACATGGGGTTTCAGTGCACAACCTTCTTCTGACTCAGAGACTCAGTTGATAAGGTGTGGTGGCACTTCACATAATGTCTTGTTGCTCTACTTACTAAATTGCTTGACTTACTGAAATGCATAATAATAATAATAATAAAATAATCCTTGCATTTGATATAGCACATTTTCACGTCTTCTAGATGTCTCAAAGCACTCCACAGAATAGACTGAATGTGAATTGACTGTATATATTTGTGGGCGAAACGTGGCAGCGAATTGCGCACAGCAGTGTCCCGCAAATAGTTATGGAATGAAGTGACCAATTTATTATGTTTTTTCTTGAGGGATTATTATCAGGCATGTGGAGTAAGGAAACTTGCCCAAGGTTTCACCCTGCTGGGAATCGAACCCAGGTCTCTCGCTTCCAAAGCAAGTGCTCTCACCACTGAGCTACAGGACTCCAGAATAGCATTTTCTTGAAGGCTAAGGTTGCTTGCAGATGACAATTTTCCTATATATCCACTAATTTCATTTTCTGTGTGTTGGTGAAGAGTTAGAGAGGAGAAAGTGAGGCCTCACTACCATTCACCACAGACCTACACAATAGATCTGAGATAGATTTGTAATTCTGCATCTCCAGATGTGTGCAAATCTCCACACCAGATAACATTCTTAGGATTATGGTCTCGATTTAGGGTATTTCTCAATGGGATTTTTAAATGCTGCGAGCTGCATTCCATATTTCTTATTGAAGGAATTCCACAAATCTGATCTATAATTTCCTCAAGAGAATAAACCACAGACAAAATGAAATATTCTTAATTAACTTCCCTTTTCTTTTCATTCAATAATAATCCTAGCATTTGATTTAGCACCTTATAAGATCATCGAGACGTCTCAAAGCGCTTCACAGGATATACTGTAAAGTGGATTTCTGTGTATTTTGTGAACAAAAGAGCATCATTACAACATGCTCTGAAATGCCAAGACCATGATTTCTGTTCTCACTCTTAGCTGCAAATCCCTGGATGCGCTCTCTCGGATTCCAGTTTAGCTCAATTTTGAGCATTCGACTGACTTTCCTGAACAAATTCAATCTCAGTCAGTGAGGTATAGAATGAGTAAACCAGCAAGGCATCATTTTATTATTATATACTTATTATATAATAATATATTATGATATTATATAATATATAATAATATAATTAGTATGATAAGCACGGCATCATTTGTACTCACAAATGATAGTTGAGGCTTTGTTAAAAAATGCAGATCCAGAATGACCACAGGATCTCCTCTCCATTCCTCATTGACAATATGATCTCCTCTCCATCTCTCAGTGACCATATGATCTCATCTGTCCTCATTGACCGCTGATCCTGGAATAGGTGGAAGTGTCTGAGGGAGAGAGTTGGTTTTAGGCGACTGATTTTTCCTTGCAGAAATATTTTAGAGGGATGTTTGGTGGATTAGGTGTTCCCAGACTGCCCTGCACTCACCCACAAAATACATACATCACTTTAGAGTGTATCCTGTGAAGTGCTTTGACATGTCCCATAGGCTTGCTAACACGCAATATAAAATTCAAGGATTATTATGATAAGCGCTCCAAGATTCCACGCCATGTGATGGGCAGTATATAAATGAAAGATGTGGTGGTTGAATGTTCTTGGGAACACTGCCCTCCTGAGATTTTGTTAATGATGGGTTAAATCAGTCCCCCATCACCACCACAGTAATTACAATATACTGTACATAACGAACACGGTTGTACAGAATGCACAACTGGTGGTCAGGATTTCATAAACTTACATGGTAGCTCAAGGCAGCTGAACCTCAGGCAAACGTCAGTATGGCATTTTAATGCCACTGCAACCCTCATACATTTGCACAAAGGAAATATGAATGACATTGCATCAAGCCTGACATCAGATAGTCTGCTGATGAAAAGAGACTGAGCTCGAGTGTGTGCATCAGTGCTTATTTTGTAACTATGATAATTGCCCCTGGATTTTATCCCATCGCAGATCTGACATGACTCTTGCAGTATAATTGATGCAGTATAATTTCCCACACATCAGTTTCCCAAACTAGTTCAGTCCTGCCTGGAAGTCAGCCAGGCGTGAGTAATAATTTACTTGTGTGTATCACCTCAGCCCATTTCCTGGGAAAGGGAAGGGCATCAAATATTTCTGGAAATTTTCAAAATCAATTCACCGGCCTTTCTCCTTTTTGCTGTATCATGTTGGGTTTTAATAGGAGAAGAGAAGTGGCTCTGATCAGATTGCTCATGGAGTGACTCAGATAAGAACCACTAGAGAGAGTGGGTGAGCTTCAGTCAGTTACTGTTCACTGAGTGCACTGTACTTTGTGTGGGCTGCCTTTCTCCCTGCCACACACTTGCACATGGTACAGGCTGGCAGATTATAAACCCCCCACCCCCCACAAGTGTCACTCTGGTCTCAGTGCCAGTGTGTAAGTAACCAGGGATCAGAGTGCTGAGCCAGCCAGCCAGCCAGCCAGCCAGGCAGGGCTGGTGTGCTGGGTACCAGGAGATGCTGGTAAGATACATCCCAAGAACCTGGAAGGTGAGTGGAGTCTCAATGCACTCAGTTTATTGTTGAAGCCAAACCACGATGCTTTCTCTTGCTTTTAAGATTGCAAAAGGACGTTTGCTTTATGTCGTTCTTCAGATCGCAAATTTCCAGTTTGGGGAGTTTTGATTGCAAATGCAATTCGCACTCTTTTCGAGAGCGTTGTTATCTTTTTTGTTTAAAACTAATGCTGGCTTGAATTTTTTTTTTTTTTTTTACTTTTTATCAACAAACTGTTCCCCCTGCACCATTGGCAGTGAATGCACACTGCTGGTATTGTATTGTATTCACCAGATCCAGACCATATTCAGCTCGAAGCTTCAGGTCATTTAAACAGAAAGGGTATTAAGACTGTGTTAAAAGCAACCGATTCTCCCCTCCCTCCTCTCCAGTATATATTTTATTTCATGTCTAACAAAGAGAAAGCATTGCAAATCTCTATCAGCATTGGGGAATCACTTGCTAGTGGGGGGGTTTATCCTTCAAAGGTAAATGTGAAATTGGAGTTATAAAATGTATTTGGATCGTGAATGAATGAATTGAATGAATGAATGAATGAATGAATGAATCCGGAAATGTTTCCCAGGCTCAGCAATGGGGATGTGCAGAGGCATTTCAGACTGTGATTTCCCCCATTTAATCTTCGCTTCCTTCAGAATCCGACACCTGCACGTAAAGAGCAGGAGGAATAATTACTGTACACCCAGCAATTGATATGGATCCGATACTTGGAGACATTTATCGGGGTGGTTTTTCTGTCTGGACTGCATGTCTGCTGACTCTCAGCTGAATCCAGGCATCGTTGGGCAAATTGTATGTGTGACTGTCGGGGGAAACCTGTAGCATTTCTGTCTGGGGATGTCTGCACCCTGAAATGACAGCCTTGCCTGCAGTGAGCAGTCTGCTGTCTGCTGCAACGATTCAGAGATCAGACAGTGAAGACACACTGCAATATGTTTAGCCTTGTCCCATTTAGAACTAGCAGGTGATAAAGGTGACACCATCCTGGAAGGGTGTGCTGCTGTTCTGCAACCCCTGTTAAGATGGTTCGTGAAACGACCTGAAAGATTATTTATGTGCAGCAGGTTGCCAGCAAGACTCTGGCTAGACTGGACTATGGTGCATATGCATCATCATTATGAAAGAGCACCAGTCCAAGACACACAAAGGATATACTTGGCTCCCAAACTCTTTGGTCTTTTGTTTTTCAGTGTAAAGATAATCCTTGCCTTATCCCGTCACTGAGACATCTTAAATTGCTTCACATGTTATAGTGTAAAATGGATTGACTGTGTATTTGTGGGTGAAACGAAAAAGATGGGACTTTTATCTCAAAGAGTCTAGACCAGCACCCCAGTACAGTGCATTGCTGGAGACGTTAAACGTAGGTCTTGTTTGCCTTTTCAGGTGGATGTTAAAGGTCGCATACAAAAAGAAGAGTTTCTCAGTGTCCTGGCCAACAATAAATAACAGATAAAATTAATCCTTCGCTTTATGGCCATTGTTGGGATATTGCTGTGCGCCAATTGGTTACTGCATTCAACTACAAAATAGACAATCACTACACTTAACATTAAATCCAGTGAAGTACTTTGAGATGACCTCCCAATGTAAGAGAGGCTAAATCAAATGCCGATATTATATTATAAATGGGGTTGTAGAAATGGCTTTCTTTCGAATTTATCGTTCAGCTGATAGAGCAGGAAAGGGCACGAGTCAGAGAGTGACATACACGGTTACAAGATTAAAGCCAGTGAAAGTAAACTCCCAAATTGGTGCAGTAACAGTTTTAAATCTGTACATGAATTGACGGTAATGTATGAAGTAGATGTTACTCGCATTGTGGACAGAAGAGAATAAGACTGGCCAGCTTTATTCAGCTCCTGTCCCTTGAAATGCTATGGCTGAATAAATCACTCAGTTATCCTTAATACCCTGCACACCAAACAAAGAAGGTTAGAAAGAACCTGTTAGGGTAACAGACATTGCATTGGAAACATAAAGATTCATGTTCTCTCACGTGTAGTTCTCATCTAAGCCGAGAGACTGACATTTATGTGGGTGATATGAAGGATCCTCTTGATATAAAAATGCATCTAATGATGTTCAGTTGGAAATGTGTTGCAAACATTTCCAGAATTTGTAGTCTTCGTATAATTTGTATAATTTACAGATCTTTCTTAAGAGCTTTCAGCATCTTGATAATAAGTTACAGGGAAATATGAATCAACGCTTGTGTTTTCTTGTCACAATGAAGTGAGTAAGATGTTCAGAGTCAGAAACTTATCCTGCATCACTTTCTTTAAAGGGTGGGGCAATGCGACAAAAAGGAATCAAGTGCCCCAAAATAAATATTCTTCATGGTGAGTAAAAAGAGCAGGACAATATTGCACTACTAATTGGTAGGATACAAATAACCTAATGCCATAGTGCTGACCAGACGTATTAGCAGCAAGGTTTAAATGGCCCATGTACTTCACAATCCTTGTAATTAGTCTGTGAAGTTGACTGCTTAATCCTGGGTGGATTGAGGAGCTCTTGTTTTAAATTGAACGGGCAGAAATTTTAGAAGAAGTCAAATTCTCATCACTGAACGGGATTTTTTTTGTAAAAGTGGAAAAATAAAAGAACACATTTTGAAAAGAAATGGACTTGTCCAGTTTCCAGGCTTGATTCCTTTTGTTTGCTTTTGATGCACTCAGAGATTCAGAGCTAAATTGCTCTTTAGGTAAATTTAGCATTTTCCCAGATATAAAACGATGCTCTTTTAGCTAATCTCTGCTGAGGTAATTAACCATTTGAGAACATGAAGGTATTTAAACAAAGGCTTTGTGTTACATCTTTATTTTCAGGATGTTAGATCTCTTAAGAATATTGCTGAATATTCTAGTGCAGTGAAAACAATTGTGAAGCACACACATGATTGATTATATTGAAAAATGATACATTCAGCAATGAAGAAAGGTCTAATTCCATGTTAGAAGTGGCACAGAACCCATACATTTCCTGAAACAATGAGATTTTCTTCACAAAACTGTAAAATACAATTTCAAAAAGTGATTGTTTGTAACCAACGTACATTCTGAAATGTGCAAACTTTTATTTCTCACAAAAAAATCTTGTAACCATGCCCAATCCAATGTAATTTAATGAAAACAATTATTTATTCCGCTGTCTCCTTGCTTGCACTGAAAGAGGTATCGGAACACGCCTTACTGAAAAAAGCTCAGGAGGGACAAAGGCTCGCAACAAGAGATTTACAACTGCGGTTTTTAAATCGCTGAACAACTTACATTTATTCCGTGCCTTTCATGCAAAAGAAACATCTCAAAGCTCTTTACGGAATAAGATTAATGAGAAATGAGGTGGGTGTTGTTATGCAGGCAAGCCCGGCAGCTAATTTGAAGAGCCTAAAATGCAGGCAAAGAACAAATTTGTGTCACCCAGGCACTCAGGTGTGTCGGTATATTTGTGATTGACTCGATTTATGTTAACGCAGCAGGAAAATGACAGAATAACACAAGAACGTTTACTATTCTTTGCACTGTTCTCTTTGTGTCATGAGTGATGATGATTCATTGAAATCTACTGGCTATTAGCTGTATCTTAATAAAATGTACTTTTCTAGCCTTACCCTCATGGGGTACACTATTTGTACATTTTCTGACTGTGTGAAGGAAACAATGGTGCCCCTTGCAAAAGAGCGAGATGTTATCCAGTTCTGCTTTCATTCTGCATCACATTCTCTTTCACATATGCAGAAAACCTGCCTTGTTCCTGTGCAGGAGATGGAATTTGCAGATATATGTTCTTGATCTTTTTCTGAAGGTGTGGCGTGGCCGCTATGCAGTGTTCTATTTTCTGATGTGCCTCACACGAGTGCTTAAAGGCTCTGCGCTGATGTAGGTACAGTATATCTGATGATCGCTGGTAATTTATGACCTGGTTCCAAATTCCTACCGTAAGAATTGGGAACTAAAGCAAGGGGCCAGTTTTTTAAAAAAAACGACTTTAAATATGATAGTTGACTCATTGCTCACCATGTCACAGAATTGTTGAATTTTGCAGCACAGAAGCAAGCCATTCTGACCAATATGCCCTGTGCCAGCTCTCTGTTCAGTCCCTGCCCTGCCTTTTCCCCCAGATTGTTTTTAATGTAACCTTCTCCCAGCTTCACTTTCCTGCTCTTCCACTCAACAATCTCAGGCCTATTTTGAGCTCATTGCCCTCTCTGCCCCACCTTCAGGCACTAAGCCCTCACACTCTGAAACTCTCTCCATAAATATTTCTGTCTTACTACCTCTCTATGTGCCTTTACAAGCCTTCTGAAAACCTACCTCCTTGACCGCACCTACGGTCACCTCCTTCCTCACTTACCCTCTCTGCTCGATATCTTTATAAAGCCCTTTGAGATGTTATGCTATGTGGAACGTGCTATGTAAAATTGCGAGTTATTGTTGCTTGTTTAATTGCCTTCTAGAAGCTAATGCTACTATTTTAGTAAATTATTCCATATTTTAACTACACAGATATTCAAAATAATCTCCTAACCTCTCTTTATTTTTCTGGAAATTATCTTGTGAAGAGCTCGAGGCGTCTTCCCGACATGAAAGATGTTATATAAATCCAAATTGCATTGTAATTGTATCTTAAATTTAAATCCCCTCTTTATTGATTCAACACCCTCAGAGGAAATACCTTCTCCCGCTTTACCTTAAGAAAAAGTTCATAATTTGCAGATGGCAGGACAGGTTGATAGAGCTGTTAAAAAAGCATATGGGATCCTTGGCTTTATAAATAGACGTACAAAGTACAAAAGCAAGGAAGTTCTGTTCAACCTTTATGAGTTACTAGTTAAGCCTCAGCTGGAGTAGTCCAATTCTGGGCAAAATTATGAGGGGTTTTGATAGAGTAGATACCGGTCGGTTGATAACCAGGAGACTTAGATTTAAGATAATTGGCAAAAGAACCAGAGGGGTTCTGTAGAACCGTAGTAGAAATGTTTTTACATAGAGTTGTTACGGTCTGGAATGCACTGCCTGAAAGGATGGTGGAAACAGATTCAATAACAGCTTTCAAAAAGGAATTAGATAAGTGCCTGAAAAGGAAAAAATTGCAAGGATATGGGGAAAGAGCTGGCACAGGCACGATGGGCCGAATGGCCTCCTGTACTGTAATATTCTATGATTCTATGAATCTCATTTGAACCCCCCCTTTTTTGTGTCTCCTCCCAACCTTTTCTGTGTCACTGAAAACAGTCCCAGTTTCTCTAGTAACTAATGTCTCATAATTAAAGCCTCCCATTTTTTGTATGAAACTAGTGAATCTTCACTGTACCCTTTCTATTGCCTTGGCAACCTTGCACCCAGAACTGAACGTAATACTCTAACTGCAACCAATGACTTGTACAGGTTTAGCATTACCTCTTTGCTTTTCAATTCCCTGTCCCTACTTATAAATGCTGGATTCCCATTGCCTTACTGCTATATCAACCTGTCTTCTCACATTTAATGTCGAAACATTGTGATGCAGCAAACAACAAGGCAATTCGATTGCTGGGATACAGTACCAAATCAGTTGAGTTCAGATCCCGAGAAGTATTGCTCAAGCAGTACAGTGCTCTGGTTAGGCTATCCCTGGGATACTGCATACAATTCTAGTCACCGCAACATAAAGAGAATTGCCCAGACCCAAAGCAGTATTAAGAAAAACAACAGGATGATTCCCTAGCTTATCTTGTCATTCCAGAGGGTTGAGCTATGAGGAATGACAAGATAAGCTAGGGCTTTTCAACTTTGCAAAGAGACATCTCAATGGAGAACTTATAGAGATATAGTTGATCCTAGAGAAAGTAAACCAATACTTTCTAATCTGTCAAGGCAGCAAGACAAGAGGAAACAGGTTCAGAGTTGTGAAGGGCAAAATTAGCACAGACACCAGGAATTATTTAATTACTCAGAGCATAGTCAACAACTGGAACAGGTTACGAGGAAGGGTAGTGGTGGCCAGAATGCTAGATGAATTTAAGAAACTGCTTGATACATTATGGGACGATTGTAGGGCAGGTATTCTGGAAAGACGAGATGAAATGAACGAAGGGCCTTCTTCATCTGAACCTCCTTGTAATCCAATTCTAACAGATGGGAGACTGTCTGCAATGCAGTGGAATTACAACTATGTGAGTGCAAAGCAGCAGTGGATACAGGAAAACTGCATCGGAAGTTGTCATCATGGATGTCGTCCTTCAGATGAGATGTCAAACTAAGGTCCCACCTGCCTGTTCAGGTGTCATTATTTCAAAACCAGAAGAGGGTTTCTCCCAATGTCCTAAACAACAATTCTCCAGATAAAATTGATCACTCACTTCATGGTTGTTTGTGGCATATTGCTGTTGCAAATTGTCTGTAGCGTTCGCCTACCACTACACTTGATAGCAATTATGCGTGAAAAGCTCTGACAAGCTTTAATGTTTAGATGCAATATCAAATATTACTATTATAAATGCAAGGATTATTTATTATTATTATTCAATTAATCTCTGGAAATGTCTGAGTAGAAGCATTACAATTAGCCTTTTAAGAGCAGACTTAGAAATAGCTGCAGTAGAGTCCCTGGGTAACGTGCACTGGCAGGAAGCCCTACTGCACCAATCCCAAAATACTCGCCATGTTTTATTTCAGTCGTGAGGGATATGCAGAATGATTAGTTTTTCTTAAACTGAGTTAACTCTCCACAGTGTAGCATCTATTGGTCTGGGCTGATTGATTCAATTTACTAACTTTGATCTAAGCATGTGACTGCCCAGCCAGATCTGTGTTGCTTCATTCAGTGATCTGTCAGTTTTATGTTTTCAGTCACAGCTTGATTATTCTGACCATCCTGCGGTTTAAGAAATCCTGTGATAATAAAAAAAATCCTTGCATTTGATATAGCTTTTTTCACGTCTTTGAGACGTCTCAAAGCGCTTCACAGAATATACTGTAAAGTGAATTGACTGTATATTTGTGGGCGAAACTACGGCAATTGCGCACAGCAATGTCCCAGAAACAGTCGTGGATTGAGTAACCAAATTTTTTTTATATAGGTTATTACTGTTCTTATGTTCTTGCATACCAACCACCAAATTATGTAGAACTAAGTATCAGCCTGGTTTAGTTCAGTAGCATCCTCGTCTCTGAGGTAGAAGGTCATGAATTCAAACCCCATGTTGGGATTTTGCACTCAGGCTGACACTCCAGTGTGGTTCTGGGGAAAAGCTGTATTCCTCAAATGGCCATTTTTCGGATGAGATGTTAAAATGATGCCCCGTCTGCTCAGGTGGGTGTTAAAGATCCCGTGGCACTATTTGTAAAGAGAAGGGAGTTTCTGGACAAAAATTCCCGAAATAACAATTGGGCATCCACTTGGCTGTTTATGGGACATTGCTGCCACTTTTGACCACAAATAAAGTCACTGCACTAAAGCCAAACAGTAATTCTCATGAATCGCTTTGAGACATTCTTCTGATTTCAAATGCAAGAATTATTATAGAATTTCATGGAGTCTACACCATTAAAAAAAAGGCTATTCAGCCTGTCTATTCTGCAGTGATGTTCATGTCTCCACCCAGTTCAATCCCATCCATGTTCGTGAGACACTGCTGTGTGTAAAATTGGCTGCTGTGTTTTCCCACAAAATACAGTCACTACATTTTATAATATATCCCTTGAAGGGGCTTTGACTCATCCACCTGACATGAAATATATATATCAAATGTAAGGATTATTATTTATTTCCACATACCCTTTTATAATTCTCATTTTTTAGACTTTTTCAATTCCCTCTTAAAAATGATTCTGCCTTAGAATATTAGTAGATGACATACAACCATTCAACTATTCACATTTATCCAACAAATAACCAGGAGATATGACTGCCAGAAGTATTACATGATGTTAGGAGGATAGGATGGGTAGACTGGAAGGATGAGATGGAATGGGCTGAAGAGCCTACTTCATCCGAATCTGAGCAGGAGCTGAATTAAGTGTGACTGCTATTTCTGACATAGTACAAATGGAACCCTTATGCAGTTACATGCTAGCAGAATCGGGACTAAAAATGTTTTTACTAAACCACAATACAGAATACCAGCTAAAAATAGAAATGAACAATGTTTCTCTAGTCAATGCAGCTGAAAGTTGTTGTTGCTCTTGGACATTACCCTGTGTGAAGGACGCTATATAAATGCAAGTTGTTGTTGTTGTTCCCAGTTAAACCATATACAGTGCAAAGAAACTCATCAAGTATGAGCTAGAGAGAGTGATCTCTTCAAATCCTCTGCACCATTTTTAAAATAATTGTAAATTAATTTTTAAAATCAGACCAAATGCTATCAGTTCTTTCGGGCCTGGCACTGGCCTTCCTGCTAGAACACCCACCTCACGTCCCCCATCACAGCATTAAGCTACTTTTTAAATGAGTTCAGTGTCCTGGCTTGTTCGTGTTCTATTTTCTCATATTCTTTATTGTGGTCAACATCAATGAATCTCTGACAAATTGCATTCTGCAGATGACAATCCCTTTTGCACATGTGAGACTTGTCCCACAGTTTTCTAAAAGGTATTTAATATTTATTCAATCTTTAGTATGCAATCCCGTTCCTGACTGAGCATTCATCCTGCTTTATTTTAAAGGAACTAAATGAACACATTATTATTTGCTGTCTTTCCACAAATAACAATAATATATAATAATCCTTGCATTTGATATCATGCTTATCCTATTGCGAAATATTTAAAAAGTGTAAAATCTCCCGTTTCATGGGAAAAATAATGATCTAATGTCTAATTTTACTTGGTTTGGTGATTTTACAATTGCCTCCTCCAGGTCTGTCATCACAAAATAATTTGAATAACTTGTGTAGTTAATTATCTCTCTTTCAATCTTCTTTTTCCCAGTGAAAACAACTTCAGTTATGCAAGTCCTCAAACACATTGCCTGAATCGTCTCCAATATATCAATGTCATTCTGAAAGTAGGGTATCCAAAAGGTTTATTTCTGATTTTGAGACATCTTCTTACAAACAATGACTTGCACTTATGTTGTGCCTTTCACACATAAGGTAACACAGTCAAGGACTGTTTGAAGAGGTTTTGGAAGGCAGAGGGACAAGATACAGAGTCAAAGGGATTTGGGGAGGAAGTTGCTGAAAATGGGGCATAGTGGCAGAGAGCTTGACATCAGTGGTGAAAGAGAGGGGGCTGTGGACAAGCAGTAGACCAGGAGTGGAGGGTGCGAGCAGGAGAATGGGGAAGATGGCAGAGATAGGGTGTGACGAGAGCGTGATTGGGTTTTGACAGTCAGGATGAGGATCTTCAAAGTGATTTCCTGAGGGTCTGAACACCGGTGGACCATGGCAAGGATGGGAGTAATAGATGTTAAATTCTTACTATCTATGCTGTTCTAAGTGACTACATTTAAAAATATGTTTTTCTTATTGATGGGTTGGTTGTTTTCACGTGACAATCAGGGTATAACTGATACGCATGCGATATAAGAGGATTCTGCTTGTGGAGCCTCAGAAAGTAGCTCAAGGTTTGACTTCAGCACTTGGTAATATGGAAGATTCTTTTGCTGTTTCCCCTCTCATTTGTCTTCTGTGTCATCCGGTTTCCTTCAGGGAAATGTTATTAGGAAGAGCTGGTAAACCAAGGTGTCCATATGCCCAGATTGTGTGGTTTATTTACCTAGTGCGACAGCAGCCTTACCTGTACTTTGCTGATTACTGTGTGGAAGGTCGGTACCTGTCTTTGCACATCTTACAATAGGAAAATGAATAGACCAAGATATTTGTAGCCAGTTCAACCAAATCCACCACAATATTTGGGCTGTAATAATGGGAGATGTCAATTATCTTGAGGTACATAGATGCTGTACTTCCCAGGCCCGTTTGACTGTTCAGGTAGATGTTAAAGATTTCATGGCACTATCTGGAAAGACAAGACAATTTTTCCTGGTGTCTTGACCAACAATCTCTCAAATAAAATTGGTTATTCACTTCAAGGCTGCTTGTGATTTTCTCCGTTCACTCCATCTGTGACCAGAGCTCTCTATCTCCTCGTCCTTCTCGATCTCTCTGCCACCTTCAACACAGTCGACCACTCTATTCTTTTCCATCACTTCTCCTCTCAGCTCAACCTTCATAGTTCTGCCTGGTTTTGCTCTTACCTTTCCCATTATCACCACTTTCTATCCACAAATGGTTTCACCTCCTGCCTCCAGAGTGGGATGGTGGAGGGTAGGGGTGAAAGCAGGGAGATTGAAAGCACGGTCAAAACGTTACCAATCTGCACCCTCCCTCTGCTCGGCAGGCACTGGCCTGCTCCATGTCTCCCACCTGGCCCACTCCACCAACGGCACTTGGGCCTTCAGTCTTTCTTCCACCACAGCCTGGAACTCCATCCCTCAGCCTCGCCCCGTCCCTTGTCTCCTTCAGGGCCCGTCTCAAGACCTTCCTCTTCGATCGTGCCTTTGGTTATCATCCTACCTCCACGCCCCTTGCCCTCCATCCCTCATCTCCAGCCCCCAGCTCGGGTGTAAACCCTTCACTGTACTGCACCTCAGGCCATCCTCCCAACCTGAATGCAATTTGTTGTGTTGTTATTGTTGTCATTCACTTCATCGCTGTTTGTGGGAAGTATTATTATCATATAAGATCACAAGATTGGTTTGGCCCATTTGATTTCATCCTTCCAGAATACTCACCTACTGTCTGCCCATCATGTTATCAAACTGCTTTTTTAAAAAAAGTGTTCTGGCCTCAGTCATGTTTCCTGGTAACCTGCTCCACACGAATTAGAACAACCATTCTGTCCGTCAAACTTGTTCTGTCGTTTCATTGGATCATAACAGATGGGTTAATGCCATTCATTTTTTCCATATCCCTTAATACCTTTGTTCCTAAGTAACTACAATATCTATTTCCCTTTAAAAACCTTGATTGATATTTTGTTCAATCTTCTGGGCCAGTGTATTTCACATTCTCATAACCCTTTTTTTCTGATCTCATTTCTAACCGTCGCAGCTCCAATTTTAAAACCTTATTTTTGAACCCTCTCCCAGAGGGAAGAGTTGTCCCACATCTAACTTGTCAATTCCCTTATTTTAAAGGCTTCAATCAGATCACCCCTTAACCTATTTAGCTCCAGGGAATATAACCCAAGTTATCAGCCTTGTATTACAGCTAAGTGCCATCACTCTGGTGAATTTCCACTGGATTGCTGCCAAGGCTAATATAATAATAATAATCCTTGTATCTGAAATAGCACCTTTCACATAAGGAGGGAGTATAAAAATATTTCATAGATTTCATAAATATTTCATACACTGTAAAGTGTAGTGACTGTGTATTTTGTAGGTGAATGTGGCAGCCAATTTACACACAACAATCAATGTCCAACAGCCATGAAGTGAGTGACCAGTTTTATTTTTTCCTGATTTTCTTCCTTAGGTGAAGTGTCTAAAACTGAACAGTACTTCAAATGAGATCTGGTTAGCATTGTATAAGTTCTGCTTTTGTAATCAAAGCATATTGTAATGAATCCCAACAGCCCATTGCCTCTTTGAGTACTTTCCTCACATGCTTTAGCATGTACTAACTCGAGTAGATAAATAGGCAGAGTCTGTGGTCTGCAACTCAGAATATTAAGGTACGTGATGAAACAACAGAGGTACAATAACTGCAAAATATAGAGCTACTACATTTCACAGTCAAAATTCTGTGAAGTGCATTTAGATGTTCCAAAGATGTGATAAGGCACTATATCAGAGGATAATTATTATTTTTATTATTAATGAAGTACAATATTCCTAAAATGTTTGCAAACACAAATGGTATCAAGAGTATCAACCTGTTCAAAAAATAGGGGAGGGGTGGGAAAGGGAAAAGTGAATAAGTACCCGAAGACCCGTTTGTCTCACATCTTTAATAGGAAACTGCTAGAGGGTAATGTTATTGAACACTTTGAGAAGAAATCAGTGACATTTAGTGGAGTTGAAAAAGCACTTTTTGGGGAGCGAAAAACCATCCAGGGAACTCCATTCATGTCAAGCTACTTGTGAGACCACTGCTCCCAAATCTTGGGTTCAGACTTCCAATCTCCAAACAACAACAACATGCATTTCTACAATAATAATAATCCTTGCATTTGATATAGCGCTTTTCATGTTGGGAGGACGTCCCAAAGCGCTTCACAGAACACACTGTAAAGTGAATTGACTGTATATTTGTGGGCGAATGCGGCAGCCAATTGCGCACAGCAATGTCCCACAAACAGTCGTAGATTGAAAATGACCAATTTATTATTATTTTTGGTTTTGGAGGGATTATTATTAGTCATTTGGAGTAAGGAAACTTGCCCAAGGTTTCCCTGCCTGGAATTGAACTCAGGTCTCTCGCTTGCAAAGCGAGTGCTCTTACCACTGAGCTACAGGACTCCACAAAGCACCCTTCATGTGGGGCAGTGTCTTGGAGCGCTGAATAGTTTCCTGTTTACCAGCTTCTGAGATAGAGAGATGAAAATTGTAATCTGTAATAAGTTGTTTACCATTGGTATTAATTAACATAAGATTGGAAACTGTTGCCCGACAACATCTTAAATTATTGTCAGGTTCGTGTGTGTGGAACACCCAATTCCTTCCCCCCTCCCCCCATTCATCAGAACGGTGGGTCCTGAGGCCAGAATCCTATGGACCTTTGGCTTGCAGGATACTGAATTGAGGTAAGCTGGTATTTTAGCTAACTAGCATTCCAGTGTTTTTTTTAGAACTACAGAAAAACAGCTTCCAAATTAAGGCTGAATTTCAGTCTTTTCCAAAAATCTTGAAATTTAAGGCTGTGGTCTTGAGACCAAAACTGTAAAGAATTTCAGACCTCTGGGATCATGCTTCTTTATTGATTTATTTATATTTTGTTTTTTTTAAGAAACGTTACAGTTAGTTTTTGAAACTCTTTGATTCCTGCCATGGGCAACACTCAAGAATGGTGCTATTCAGGTTAAGTAATAATGGCGAGATTGTATGTAGCTGAAGCCAAGCCTGACATTGCTTGGTGCTGGGAAATCCATGTGCTGCTCCTACAATGGATGTTGTGGAGAAACTCTGCCTTAGGATGTCTTTCTGGACGTTAGTTTTATTAGTTTTTTTGTCTATTCTAGGCTGGTTCTCTCATTTCATTGACTGTCGCTGCAAAGTTACATCAGTCCAGTCTGTTGGTTATTGCTTCCGTCTATCGCTGGGTTTGGCTGTGACCTAAGGTTAGTTTGGCCCCAGGAATCCTGAGCTTGAGATAGCAAGCAGTTCCTTGTCTTGCCGATGATTCTGTGCTGAGCGTGATTGTGGGGGCAATTATTTCTACTAATGCCGGGTTTGCAATTTCATATCAGGAATCCAACCAGGGCAAACCAATCAATTAAAATGCCAGAACTGTATTATAATTGATTTGCAGTTTTCTCATTGGTTCTTCACGGCTTGCTTGCTTTCACAAGTCATATGGTAATGGAAGTAGATCTCAGCTGGTTATTTCTGCTGAAGTCTTAGAATAAATCCGAGCAAACTGAGCTGGAATGAGCAGCTGCTGGTCACTGCAGACACAGTAAATCAGGATTGTTATTGAATCAGGATTAAATCTTACTGGGGGATAAATTTGCAACATTTCGTAATAGATTTGGATGTGGTAATTATGATCCCGAGAGTTAGAGGGATAATAATAAATAATAATAATATGAGCTATAACCAATGTTTAGACAAGATAGGGCTTGTCAGTCTTCAGAGAAAATGTATCACGGGGGAAATAGAGGTGTATAAAATTTTAAATGCCATTGAAGCACTAAACCCAGCACAATATTTTTGAATGCCCTACCTAAGACATTCAAAGAGGACGTAGTTTTACATTTGCAATGGACGATTTCTGGACAGACACCAATTAGTTTCTCTTTTCTGAGAGAGTGTTAACGACTTGAACAGGCTACCAGGATGACTGGTTTAGGCCAGGACATTGGACTCATTTGAAATACACAGCTTGATGCTGTGACAGGAAGATGGCAGGATGGTATTTTGGAAGGATGTGATCAAAGCGCATTATAGAGAATGCAGGAGTGATCTTAAAAGAGTGATAAGACAGGCTAAAAGATCGCATGAGAAGAGGTTAGCGGGTAACATAAAAGGGAATCCTAAAATATTTTACAAGCACCTGAAGGAAAAANGGTTAGTTAAAGGTAGGGTGGGGCCAATCAAAGACAATGACGGCAATCTTGTTGTGGAGGCAGAGGGCTGATGTACTGAACGAGTACTTTGCATCTGTCTTCACAACGGAAATGGATGCCCCAAATGCCGCAGTATTGGATGAGAGGGCAGAGGAAATAGATCAGATTACTATAGACAGAGTGGAAGTTCTGAAAAGATTGACTGGGCTCAAAACTGATAAGTCACCAGCACCAGATGGGTTTCACCCAAGGTTGCTGTGGGAGATACGGGTTCAAATAGCGGAGGCTTTGGCCATTATATTTCAATCTTCATTGGACACAGGAGTGGTGCCAAGAGACTGGAGAGTGGCTAATGTTACCCCCTCTACAAAAAGGGGCAGAAAGACAAACCCGGAAATTACAGGCCAGTCAGCCTAACTTCGGTAATAGGAAAACTACTGGAGACCATAATCCGGGACAGAATAAATCTCTACTTAGAGGAACACGAGGTAATTAGAGACAGCCAACATGGATTTGTTAAAGGCAAATCTTGCCTAAGAAATCTAATAGAATTTTTTGAAGAGGTGACTGCGAGGGTTGATGAGGGAAATGCGGTGGACGTTATTTACATGGATTTCAAAAAGGGTTTTGACACAGTACTGCAAAAGAGGTTAATACAAAAATTAGAGGCCCACGGTATTAAGGGGACAGTGGCAGTTTGGATTAAGAACTGGCTGAGTGACAGAAAGCAGAAGGTGATGGTTAATGGGTGTTTCTCGAAATGGAAGGAGGTGTGCAGCCGTGTCCCCCAGGGATCGGTATTGGGACCATTGCTCTTTCTAATATATATTAATGATCTGGACTGGGGCATAGAGAGCACTATTTCCAAGTTTGCAGATGTTAGGTAGGATAGTAAATAGTGAGGAGGACTGTAACCAACTGCAGGCAGACATACACAGAATGGTGGAATGGGCTGACATGTGGCAGATGGATTTCAATGTGGGTAAGTATGAGGTGATACACTTAGGTAGGAAAAATGATAGGAGGCAATATAGACTTTGTAGCTCAATCTTAAGGGGGNTGAACGTACAGAGAGATCTGGGTGTTCAAGTAAGCGAATCATTAAAGGTAGCGGGGCAGGTAGATAAGGCAGTAAAAAAGGCTTTTGGTGTACTGAGCTTTATTAGCAGGGGCATAGAGCATAAGAGTAGGGAGGTTATGGTTAATCTATACAAAACACTGGTTAGGCCTCAGCTGGAGTACTGCGACCAGTTCTGGGCACCTTACTTCAGGAAGGACATTAAGGCACTGGAAAGGGTGCAGAGGAGATTAACGAGAATGATACCAGGAATGGTACCTTAGCTATGAGGACAGGCTGGAGAAGTTAGGTCTTTTCCGATTTGAGCAGAGAAGGTTACGTGGGGACCTGATAGAGGTCTTCAAGATCATGAAAGGTTTTGACAGACTAGATAAGAAAAAGCTGTTTCCGCTGGTAGGTGTGTCTGTGACCCGTGGTCACAGTCTTAAGATATCTACCAAAAGAAGCAGAGGAGAGGTTAGAAGAAATGCTTTCAC
Organism: Callorhinchus milii; assembly: GCF_018977255.1. NCBI lineage: Eukaryota > Metazoa > Chordata > Chondrichthyes > Chimaeriformes > Callorhinchidae > Callorhinchus > Callorhinchus milii. Next base: position 74,473,075 of record NW_024704743.1, read on the forward strand.
TCAGCGAGTTGTTTGAATTTGGAATGATCTGCCTGAAAGGGTAGTGAAGTCCGATTCGATAACAGCTTTTAAGAGAGAACTGGATAGGTATCTGGGGAACACGGGTTTGCAGGGTTATGGGGAGAACGCTGGTGATTTGGGTTAGTGAAAGTGACTTGCTCTGTCAAAGAGCCGGCACAGACTCGATGGGCCGAATGGCCTCCTTCTGTGCCGTAACATTCTATGAATCTATGAATTCTATGAAAATCGACCTTAGGGTTTTTTTAAGATATGATAAGACCCTATATCAAATGCAAGGATCATTATTATTTAATCCAAATCAATTTTAGGAACTATTATATTGAATTATCATAAATAATGGAATTTCAGACATTAATTATGGACAGATTCTGGGGCTGAACACCTCCGTCACTCTAACGCAATGGCTTGTTCCTCAGAGCAGCCTTCGCAGGTTTGGCAGGCACTTGCGGGTATGAGCAACCCGTGGTGATGCCAGTGAGCAAGCAGCATGATGACACAATGACACTGGACGCACCACACAGAACGCAAAGAATTGGCCGCTACTGTAATATTGGCTGATACTCAATCACTGCATCACCACTGATCACCGTCTCAAAATTTTAGTATTCTTAAAATTAATCCATTCCTTCTTGAAGGAACTTAATTAACAGATTTTGAAATATTACTCTTCATCTCTTGAATTCTACAGTTGGTAATAATGATAATAATGATAATAATTGTAGTGGTCAAAGCTGTCTGAAAATCCTGTGATCTTCATTCCCACTCAGAAGAAATATTTTTTGAGCGCCAACACTGCCATTTGCTCAGGGGATACTGGCTTAATTCAATTGGTCCAACCTCAGGGAAACTGGTATTATGTCTTTCATTTTCCACCTGTACCAAAGGTTTTTAAAGCAGAAAGATTCATTTAAGTTCTCTCTTGGAGCCTATATATGCTTGTCCTTGACAGAGGACAGAACCAAATTAAATTCTATTTCCAGACTACCTCTCATTGAAAGGCAGAAGATGAGATACAGAAGCAAAAAGGTATGGTGAAGCATTTTCGAGACAGATGGCCTCTATTCAGTATATGCCTAGAGTGGGGCAGGATAGCAAGCTCTCACAGGCACTCATATCACTGACAGAAAGAGGGGCACTCACACATCACTGAAATAACTGGATTGGGGGAGATCATCGGCCTGTCCATTCCACCAGGGGCTTCAGGACTAAAGTGGAGCAAAGATAAGATAAACCTGGGGGAAGGAACAGGAAATTGGAAATAGGATAGATGGCTTCATTGAAGGAACAAACAAGAACACTAATAAACGGGTTGAATACAATACAAATTTACATTTATATAGCGTCTTTCATTTTCAGAGATTCTAAGGCGTTAGATGTCTTACTGCGGTATCTAGATTACTAGGAAGGGTGAGGGAAGCAGTTGAACCAAAAGGGTTCTTCTGTTTATTTAATGTATCAGATCATTCTTGCAAATGACTTGATTACAATTGCAGAGGATTTCAAGCCAAGCAAAATAAAATCCATTATTATTAATATATTATTAATAATTATTAATGTTAATAATTATTAATAATGTATTTTTAATAGTAATATCCAGCTGCAGCTTCAAAGCCAATGTGAATGATTAATGATTAGGTTCTATTCTTATGTGATTCGTTGCCTGTTGCTGCAGTAGAGTGACTTACTTTATACTGCCTGCTCCAAAACCTTGTGGAGGAGGGCATCTGTGCACATGTGTGAACAAAAATCCAAGCCAGAACTCTACTAACTGCCAATGAACCTTGGTCAATTTTCAATGTGAACGAGCCAGGATCTATCAGCTCTTTAACATTGATCTTGCTTCCTGCATTTGCCTCCAAATACAGTCACTACAGTTGTGAGCCTTTGTTTGTGAATATAGGCAATTTATGTTGACCGGCTATTCCACTGTCACAGCTGGGTGATTTTCCCCTCCCAATCTCTGGCATCCCTACTGCTTCCTTGGCTGAGATCAGTTAACGTAATACTCAATGTCTTACAAAATTGAACTTGTGCCTTCTTGGGCTATATGGCTTTGTGTTACACCATGGACAACAACAACAACACGAACAAGATTCCATTTATAGAGCGCCTTTCACGTCGGGAGGACGTCCCAAGGCGCTGTACAGTTGGGTCAGGACCCGAGCAGGGGGGAAATGGTCAGGGTGAGGGGAGGGAGGGAGGGAGCGAGGAGGGGGAAATGGTCAGGGTGAGGGGAGGGAGGGAGGGAGCGAGGAGGGGGTAGAGAGTCGAGAGGGGAGCTGAAGGCACGGTCAAAGAGAAAGGTCTTGAGACCGGCCTTGAAGGAGGAAAGGGAGGAGGCGGCGAAGGCACTGGGGGATGGAGTTCCAGAGCCTCGGGGCTGAGAGGTTGAAGGCCCGGCCACCGATGGTAGGGCGGTTGGGGCGGGGGATGTGGAGCAGACCGGAGCCAGAGGAACGGAGGGTACGGGCAGGTAGGTAGGGGGATAGTAGGTTGGAGAGGTAGGAGAGAGCAAGGCCGTGAATGGCCTTGTAGGTGAGGATGAGGATCTTGAAATCAATCCTCTGGGGAATGGGGAGCCAGTGGAGGCGAGCGAGGGTGGGAGTGATGTGGTCCCGAAGTCTGGTGTAGGACAGTACACGAGCTGCAGAGTTCTGAATGACCTGCAGCTTGTGAAGGGAGGTGCCGGGAAGGCCGGCGAGGAGAGAGTTCCCATAGTCCAGCCTTGAGGTGATAAAGGCGTGGACCAGAGTTTCAGCGGCGTGAGGGGTGAGGTAGTGTCGTAGTCTGGCGATATTCCGGAGGTGATGGAAGGCGGTGCCAGTTGTGGCGCAGATATGGGGGAGAAAGGACAGCTCAGGGTCGAACAGAACTCCGAGGTTCCTGACGGCTTTGAGAGGTGGAGAGTGCAGCCTTGGATGCTGATGCTGTCAGCGCCTGAGGTGCGGAGGCGCTGACGTGAGCCAATCAGGAGGGCCTCAGTTTTGCGCACGTTGAGCTGAAGAAAGTCGTCTCTCGTCCAGGACTCAATGTCAGACAGGCAGGCTGTCAGGACATCGGTGGTCGTGGAGTTGAAGGTAGAGGAGGAAAGGTAGAGTTGGGTGTCATCCGCATACATGTGGAAGTTAACCCCATGTCTGCGGATGATGTCACCAAGGGGGAGCATATAGAGGGTGAAGAAGAGGGGACCGAGGACCACAAACTGCAAGAAACTGTACCTAAGTACACAATAATAATCTTATGAATGCCAGTTCAACCATCACCAAATGCAGCTCCTCTATATTTCAGTTATCTTAATCTGATTCACAAAATTATCATTGCTGCCTCTTCAAAAGGTTTGAGGGGGACTTGGTGTTCAATACATGCAGAAACTGATTGCCATGATTAAAAGTGTCCCAACCAGACTGAGGTCTACCTATGGGTGTCTTTGAAACATTAGAAACACAGTAGATTTTACTTCAATGTTCCACTGAAGAATCATACCTAAATTATTGATCTGTCGTTGGAGTCCTAAACCAAGTGATTGTCCAACACAGGGATTCCTTAATTAAGGACGATTGTAAATTTTAAAGCAATGGATTCAAGGCTCAGATAGTCCTTAAGCACTTCTGTTCCTCTTGTTTAGGGGATCAACTCATACCTCAGTGAATTGACTCACTTTCTTAATGTAGCACAAGTGGTAAATTGGAATACTATATTTCAAAATATGCAATGTTCCCAGTTGGCCAATAACTCAATGCAAACTGCATCTTCATAACAATATCAAGTTCCTGACAGATCCTCAAAGTATTTCTGTTTTCAGAAGCTACCTTGGGAGCAGTAATCCTTTTTGATTCACCAACAGTGGCTGCCAAAGCCCAAGATGAAGCAAGTCAAGGCCAGTACCCGTCCAATTATAACATAAGGTTATGTTATCTGTCTCACTACCAATAGCTGTGTCTGAAGAGGTTTAAGCTGAGCAAGGAAATTTTGATTGACTTATGTGAGCAATATAGTGATGTGCAAACTTGATTTATAATTTCTTCAACAAATCTGCTAACTGTAAATGTGACAGCAGTTATTAACTTTTATACTATCAGCCTCTGCCAGACATCACTGGACTGTGTGTAGCAATTGTCAGTCAACTACTGCAATTCACATTATGTATTGAGGAACAGAAGCCTGAAATTGCACATAGGTTTAGCCTTAAGATCATTGCGGCAAAAATTAAGATTGTGCAACATTTTTGAAAATTCTTAAATTCAGTCTCAATTTGGATTCTGGTTTACCACAATTCGTTTTGGATACTGGGGAAAAAATGACTTCCAAATTGAGACTGAATTTAAGAATTTTCAAAAATTTCGCAGAGTCTTAAATATTAAGACACTGGTTTTGAAGCTAAGATAAAACGGAGGTTCTGGCCTCTGATATCTTGATAAAGAGGGCCTCAGAACAGGGCCGCTGCAAATGGATTTGACCTCTACATTGCAACCCGTTGCGGATAGTTGGATCTGCAGATAAAAATAATAAAATAATCCTTGCATTTGATAAAGCATCTTGCAAGAGGATGTCTCAAAGCGCTTCGCATAATTGACTGTAAAATGTAGTGACTGTGTATTTTTTAGGCATTAGGCAACAACTATGTGGATATGCCAGATTCCACCTTAGATTGTTTTCACGACTCAGCGTGTCAATAATGAGTGGGCATCAATTGAAGGATAATACCAGAAAGAATTAAAGGGTTGGTTTAAAACAAAATTTGCAAGGAGGGTACTTGAAATATGTCTCCAAATAGTTATTTAAACAGAGTCCAAATATTATTTTAAAAGGGAATTAGACTGATTGTTAATAAAAGTCAAGTGTGAGCTCAAAGTCCCGATTTTCCTTCCAACTTCTACTTAATGAAAATATAAACCTCTCCAAGTCAGAGGTCAGGTCAAAAGGCTCACAACAGGGCAGACGAAACACCTTAAACAGTGCATATTTTTCACAATTATTTTAACAGTGTGATAGGTTTTAAAACCACATTAGTTCTAAATCATCAACAATAATTGTCATAATTGTGATGCCACAGCAGTATAGGGAAGCCTGAGTTTCTTGTGAAATCGTTATTTTTAGTGCTACATCTTGTGTACAGGCTCTGCACAGGAAGCACTCAATGCATCTTTGGCTGAAGCAATGCAGCGTCTTGTGGCAGCCTATCCTACAATAACCGGCCTGATGTGGCCAGTTGAAGCTGCTATTTCTATATTGCTGCTATTTCAACCAACAACAACAACAAAATTACACTTGTATAGCGTCTTTCACGTCGGGAGGATATCCCAAGGCGCTGGACAGACGGAGTTACGGACCCAAGCTGGGGATCGGGGTCGAAGAGAGTGGAGGGCAGGGGGGAAGCAGGGAAATCAAAAGCACAGTTGAAGAGGAGGTGTTGACATGGGTCTTGAAGGTGGCAAGGGAGGGGTTGAGGCGGAGGGAGGGGGCGAGGCGGAGGGAGGGGGCAAGGTGGAGGGACTGCAGGATGGAGTTCCAGAGGGTGGGGGCAGAATAGCAGAAGGCCCACTCGCCAATAGTGGGGCGAGTAAGGAGGGGATGTGAAGCCGGCCAGAGCCCACTGAGGTGGAGGGAGCGAGCAGGATGGTAGGGGATTAGGAGGTTACAGAGTTAGGGGGGAGCAAGACCATGGAGGGCTTTGAAGATGAGGACCAGGATCTTGAGCTGTATCCTCTGTGTGATGGGAAGCCAGTAGAGTTGGGCGAGGATGGGGGTGATAGGGTCATGGAGCCTAGTGCAGGAGAGGACACGGGATGCAGAGTCCTGGATGATCTGCAGCCTGTGGAGGGAGAAGTTGGGGAGGCCGACAAGCAATGAGTTTGCATAGTCGAGCCTCCATGTAATGAAAGCATGTATGAGGATTATGGCAGCCTGTGGTGTGAGACAGTGATGGAGCCGGGCGACGTTACGGAGGTGGGGGAAGGTAGAGCAGGTCTCAAAGGAGGGGAAGGTTCCAGAGGAGTAAGGGGATAGGCTGAGCCGGGACCGGGAGATGAGAGCCACACCTCCACTATGGCAGTTAGGTGGAGGGGTATGATGTAAGGTGTAGCCGGGTGGTGTGGTTTCAGTCAGGGGGAAGGTGTCACCTGGATTGAGGGCAGGAATGTTGATGTTTTCATCGACGATGAGGTCTTGGATGGTGAGTGTTTTGTTGGAGAGGGAGCGGACATTTTGCAGAGCAATGCGGAGGGGACAGTTGGTGGCAGAAAATGGGGGTGAGGATGGGGAGGGGGAGGACTGATAGGGAGGATAGGGATATGGATCAGGGAGGAGAGGTTGGCCCCCGTGGTCAGGGACCGATGAGTCTTTTGGCGAGAATGTAGGATAGGGCAGTGTGGCTGTTTTTGGACAGCCAATGGCGTCTAGAACGGTTGGGCCTGATGGAGGATTCGCAGGCTGGAGCAGATGGAGGCTGTGGGACGGTCGAGCAGGGGTAGGAGTCGGGGAGGGTGGTGGGAAAGGATGACCGAGCGGATGTAAGTGAGAGTAGAGAACAGGAATGGGGGTATTGTGGGGAAGCAGCTCGGGTCAGTGGCAGCAGCCATAACACGCACGCTGAGACTAAAAGCAAGTGGTGGGGGTGGGGGGGCGGTCAGCGAGGCATGGTTAGCTCGCTGTTGCAGGTCATCATGGGGAGAGGGGAAAGTGTTACAGTCCCAGTCAGTCCAGACTGAGAGATTCAAAGGTGGCGGGCGGATGTGACGTCTCGTGGCAGCCGGTCTCTGATTGACTGTTGACCAGGAGAGTCAACGATGGCTGCCATGGTTGTGGCGGTAAATCCAAGATTGCCCCGCGGATCGGGCAGGTGGGCCTCGGTCCCCGCGTTGAATCAGGGCACCGTTTGAGATATCGGACTCCAGGCCAGTGCTGGACTCGAACCCTGTTTGGCCTCGCTCGTGTGTAGGCCAGGGGCTGCTCCAGGCATCGATTCAGTCTCAATTTGGATTCTGGTTTACCACAATTCGTTTTGGATACTGGGGAAAAAATGACTTCCAAATTGAGACTGAATTTAAGAATTTTCAAAAATTTCGCAGAGTCTTAAATATTAAGACACTGGTTTTGAAGCTAAGATAAAACGGAGGTTCTGGCCTCTGATATCTTGATAAAGAGGGCCTCAGAACAGGGCCGCTGCAAATGGATTTGACCTCATGTGTGAAAAAAATCCAAGCCAGAACTCTACTAACTGCCAATGAACCTTGGTCAATTTTCAATGTGAACGAGCCAGGATCTATCAGCTCTTTAACATTGATCTTGCTTCCTGCATTTGCCTCCAAATACAGTCACTACAGTTGTGAGCCTTTGTTTGTGAATATAGGCAATTTATGTTGACCGGCTATTCCACTGTCACAGCTGGGTGATTTTCCCCTCCCAATCTCTGGCATCCCTACTGCTTCCTTGGCTGAGATCAGTTAACGTAATACTCAATGTCTTACAAAATTGAACTTGTGCCTTCTTGGGCTTATATGGCTTTGTGTTACACCATGGACAACAACAACAACAAGAACAAGATTCCATTTATAGAGCGCCTTTCACGTCGGGAGGACGTCCCAAGGCGCTGTACAGTTGGGTCAGGACCCGAGCAGGGGGGAAATGGTCAGGGTGAGGGAGGGAGGGAGGGAGCGAGGAGGGGGGAAATGGTCAGGGTGAGGGGAGGGAGGGAGGGAGCGAGGAGGGGGTAGAGAGTCGAGAGGGGAGCTGATGGCACGGTCAAAGAGAAAGGTCTTGAGACCGGCCTTGAAGGAGGAAAGGGAGGAAGACACTGGGGGATAGAGTTCCAGAGCCTCGGGGCTGAGAGGTTGAAGGCCCGGCCACCGATGGTAGGGCGGTTGGGGCGGGGGATGTGGAGCAGACCGGAGCCAGAGGAACGGAGGGTACGGGCAGGTAGGTAGGGGGATAGTAGGTCGGAGAGGTAGGAGGGAGCAAGGCCGTGAATGGCCTTGTAGGTGAGGATGAGGATCTTGAAATCGATCCTCTGGGGGATGGGGAGCCAGTGGAGGTGAGCGAGGGTGGGAGTGATGTGGTCCCGAAGTCTGGTGTAGGACAGTACACGAGCTGCAGAGTTCTGAATGACCTGCAGCTTGTGGAGGGAGGTGGCGGGAAGGCCGGCGAGGAGAGAGTTCCCATAGTCCAGCCTTGAGGTGATAAAGGCGTGAACCAGGGTTTCAGCAGCGTGAGGGGTGAGGTAATGCCGTAGTCTGGCGATGTTCCGGAGGTGATGGAAGGCGGTGCCAGTTGTGGCGCGGATATGGGGGAGAAAAGACAGCTCAGGGTCGAACAGAACCCCGAGATTCCTGACTGGCTTTGAGAGGTGGAGAGTGCAGCCTTGGATGCTGATGCTGTCAGCGCCTGAGGTGCGGAGGCGCTGACGTGAGCCAATCAGGAGGGCCTCAGTTTTGCGCACGTTGAGCTGAAGAAAGTCGTCTCTCTTCCAGGACTCAATGTCAGACAGGCAGACTGTCAGGACATCGGTGGTCGTGGAGTTGAAGGTAGAGGAGGAAAGGTAAAGTTGGGTGTCATCCGCATACATGTGGAAGTTAACCCCATGTCTGCGGATGATGTCACCGAGGGGGAGCATATAGAGGGTGAAGAGGAGGGGACCGAGGACCACAAACTGCAAGAAACTGTACCTAAGTACACAATAATAATCTTATGAATGCCAGTTCATCCATCACCAAATGCAGCTCCTCTATATTTCAGTTATCTTAATCTGATTCACAAAATTATCATTGCTGCCTCTTCAAAAGGTTTGAGGGGGACTTGGTGTTCAATACATGCAGAAACTGATTGCCATGATTAAAAGTGTCCCAACCAGACTGAGGTCTACCTATGGGTGTCTTTGAAACATTAGAAACACAGTAGATTTTACTTCAATGTTCCACTGAAGAATCATACCTAAATTATTGATCTGTCGTTGGAGTCCTAAACCAAGTGATTGTCCAACACAGGGATTCCTTAATTAAGGACGATTGTAAATTTTAAAGCAATGGATTCAAGGCTCAGATAGTCCTTAAGCACTTCTGTTCCTCTTGTTTAGGGGATCAACTCATACCTCAGTGAATTGACTCACTTTCTTAATGTAGCACAAGTGGTAAATTGGAATACTATATTTCAAAATATGCAATGTTCCCAGTTGGCCAATAACTCAATGCAAACTGCATCTTCATAACAATATCAAGTTCCTGACAGATCCTCAAAGTATTTCTGTTTTCAGAAGCTACCTTGGGAGCAGTAATCCTTTTTGATTCACCAACAGTGGCTGCCAAAGCCCAAGATGAAGCAAGTCAAGGCCAGTACCCGTCCAATTATAACATAAGGTTATGTTATCTGTCTCACTACCAATAGCTGTGTCTGAAGAGGTTTAAGCTGAGCAAGGAAATTTTGATTGGCTTATGTGAGCAATATAGTGATGTACAAACTTGATTTATAATTTCTTCAACAAATCTGCTAACTGTAAATGTGACAGCAGTTATTAACTTTTATACTATCAGCCTCTGCCAGACATCACTGGACTGTGTGTAGCAATTGTCAGTCAACTACTGCAATTCACATTATGTATTGAGGAACACAAGCCTGAAATTGCACATAGGTTTAGCCTTAAGATCATTGCGGCAAAAATTAAGATTGTGCAACATTTTTGAAAATTCTTAAATTCAGTCTCAATTTGGATTCTGGTTTACCACAATTCGTTTTGGATACTGGGGAAAAAATGACTTCCAAATTGAGACTGAATTTAAGAATTTTCAAAAATTTCGCAGAGTCTTAAATATTAAGACACTGGTTTTGAAGCTAAGATAAAACGGAGGTTCTGGCCTCTGATATCTTGATAAAGAGGGCCTCAGAACAGGGCCGCTGCAAATGGATTTGACCTCTACATTGCAACCCGTTGCGGATAGTTGGATCTGCAGATAAAAATAATAAAATAATCCTTGCATTTGATAAAGCATCTTGCAAGAGGATGTCTCAAAGCGCTTCGCATAATTGACTGTAAAATGTAGTGACTGTGTATTTTTTAGGCATTAGGCAACAACTATGTGGATATGTCAGATTCCACCTTAGATTGTTTTCACGACTCAGCGTGTCAATAATGAGTGGGCATCAATTGAAGGATAATACCAGAAAGAATTAAAGGGTTGGTTTAAAACAAAATTTGCAAGGAGGGTACTTGAAATATGTCTCCAAATAGTTATTTAAACAGAGTCCAAATATTATTTTAAAAGGGAATTAGACTGATTGTTAATAAAAGTCAAGTGTGAGCTCAAAGTCCCGATTTTCCTTCCAACTTCTACTTAATGAAAATATAAACCTCTCCAAGTCAGAGGTCAGGTCAAAAGGCTCACAACAGGGCAGACGAAACACCTTAAACAGTGCATATTTTTCACAATTATTTTAACAGTGTGATAGGTTTTAAAACCACATTAGTTCTAAATCATCAACAATAATTGTCATAATTGTGATGCCACAGCAGTATAGGGAAGCCTGAGTTTCTTGTGAAATCGTTATTTTTAGTGCTACATCTTGTGTACAGGCTCTGCACAGGAAGCACTCAATGCATCTTTGGCTGAAGCAATGCAGCGTCTTGTGGCAGCCTATCCTACAATAACCGGCCTGATGTGGCCAGTTGAAGCTGCTATTTCTATATTGCTGCTATTTCAACCAACAACAACAACAAAATTACACTTGTATAGCGTCTTTCACGTCGGGAGGATATCCCAAGGCGCTGGACAGACGGAGTTACGGACCCAAGCTGGGGATCGGGGTCGAAGAGAGTGGAGGGCAGGGGGGAAGCAGGGAAATCAAAAGCACAGTTGAAGAGGAGGTGTTGACATGGATCTTGAAGGTGGCAAGGGAGGGGTTGAGGCGGAGGGAGGGGGCGAGGCGGAGGGAGGGGGCAAGGTGGAGGGACTGCAGGATGGAGTTTCAGAGGGTGGGGGCAGAATAGCAGAAGGCCCACTCGCCAATAGTGGGGCGAGCAAGGAGGGGATGTGAAGCAGGCCAGAGCCCACTGAGGTGGAGGGAGCGAGCAGGATGGTAGGAGATTAGGAGGTTACAGAGTTAGGGGGGAGCAAGACCATGGAGGGCTTTGAAGATGAGGACCAGGATCTTGAGCTGTATCCTCTGTGTGATGGGAAGCCAGTAGAGTTGGGCGAGGATGGGGGTGATAGGGTCATGGAGCCTAGTGCAGGAGAGGACACGGGCTGCAGAGTTCTGGATGATCTGCAGCCTGTGGAGGGAGAAGTTGGGGAGGCCGACAAGCAATGAGTTTGCATAGTCGAGCCTCCATGTAATGAAAGCATGTATGAGGGTTATGGCAGCCTGTGGTGTGAGACAGTGATGGAGCCGGGCGACGTTGCGGAGGTGGGGGAAGGTAGAGCGGGTCTCAAAGGAGGGGAAGGTTCCAGAGGAGTAAGGGGATAGGCTGAGCCGGGACCGGGAGATGAGAGCCACACCTCCACTATGGCAGTTAGGTGGAGGGGTATGATGTAAGGTGTAGCCGGATGGTGTGGTCTCAGTCAGGGGGAAGGTGTCACCTGGATTGAGGGCAGGAATGTTGATGTTTTCATCGATGATGAGGTCTTGGATGGTGAGTGTTTTGTTGGAGAGGGAGCGGACATTTTGTAGAGCAATGCGGAGGGGACAGTTGGTGGCAGAGAATGGGGGTGAGGATGGGGAGGGGGAGGACTGATAGGGAGGATGGGGATATGGATCAGGGAGGAGAGGTTGGCCCTCGTGGTCAGGGACCGATGAGCCTTTTGGCGAGAATGTAGGATAGGGCAGTGTGGCTGTTTTTGGACAGCCAATGGCGTCTAGAACGGTTGGGCCTGATGGAGGATTCGCAGGCTGGAGCAGATGGAGGCTGTGGGACGGTCGAGCAGGGATAGGAGTCGGGGAGGGTGGTGGGAAAGGACGACCGAGCGGATGTAAGTGAGAGTAGAGAACAGGAATGGGGGTATTGTGGGGAAGCAGCTCGGGTCAGTGGCAGCAGCCATAACATGCACGCTGAGACTAAAAGCAAGTGGTGGGGGTGGGGAGGGGTCAGCGAGGCATGGTTAGCTCGCTGTTGCAGGTCATCATGGGGAGAGGGGAAAGTGTTACAGTCCCAGTCAGTCCAGACTGAGAGATTCAAAGGTGGCGGGCGGATGTGACGTCTCGTGGCAGCCGGTCTCTGATTGACTGTTGACCAGGAGAGTCAACGATGGCTGCCATGGTTGTGGCGGTAAATCCAAGATTGCCCCGCGGATCGGGCAGGTGGGCCTCGGTCCCCGCGTTGAATCAGGGCACCGTTTGAGATATCGGACTCCAGGCCAGTGCTGGACTCGAACCCTGTTTGGCCTCGCTCGTGTGTAGGCCAGGGGCTGCTCCAGGCATCGAAAACAGCCTCGCTTCAGGCGTTGATTAAGGCCTCACTCCAGACGTCGATTAAGGCCTTGCTCCAGGCATCGATTAAGGCCTTGCTCCAGACGTCGATTAAGGCCTTGCTCCAGACGTCGATTAAGGCCTTGCTCCAGACGTCGATTAAGGCCTTGCTCCAGGCATCGATTAAGGCCTTGCTCCAGACGTCGATTAAGGCCTTGCTCCAGACGTCGATTAAGGCCTTGCTCCAGGCATCGATTAAGGCCTTGCTCCAGGCGTCGATTAAGGCCTCGCTCCAGGCGTCGCTCGTGTGAAGCCATCTCGGTCCCCGTTCCAGGCCGCCGCTGCGGGTGGGCTTGGATCCACCAACTCCTGCCCTCATCCGCTCAGCTTCAATGGGACTCCGAATGAGCCCACTCGCCAGGATTGCAGAAAACAAGATATTTTCCCCTGTTTTTACAATCATGTTCAGCGACCTCCACACGACTCCAGCCCACCGCCATTTTTGAGAACCACATTGTGTATCACGGTGGAGTGAAACATTGTCAGACAAGCTGCCCAGCCTCTGATGACCCAGGGATGCTCAAATCTGCAACAACGAGGATTCAATTCCATGAAAGTTTAAAGTATTTATTAGCTCAAAGTGTCCCAGATCTTTCAGTCGCTGATCTCAATACTGTGATGCAGGCTTTTTAGTAGTGTTCTCGAATAGTCTGTTATCAAATTTTACGCCCAAGCAGTCTGCGCTGGCTATGAACAGGCTGCACGGAAATTCAGTGGAAGCTAATTAACAGCTTCAGACCAGAGCTTTATGTGTGTGTCTCTCTCCGTTTCAAGTTTCCATAAATAATGAGCAAGATATTCTGCCATGGACTACTGTTATTTAACCTTATAATTGCCTCTTCATAGCAAGCCTGTAGTAACTTATATCATTGCTACAACAACAACAACAAAATTACATTTGTATAGCCTTTCACATTGAGAGGACGTCCCAAGGCACTGGACAGAGAGTTACAGATCCGAACTGAGTGTCGGGGTGAGGGAGGGTGGAGAGCAGGGGGGGAAGCAGGGAGATCGAAAGTACAGTCGAAGAGGAGGGTCTTGAGGTGGCGAGGGAGGGGGCGAGATGGAGGGATTGCGGGATGCAGTTCCAGAGGGTAGGTGCAGAGTGGCGGAAGGTCCACCCGCCGATAGTGGGGCGAACAAGGCGGGGGACGTGAAGCAGGCCAGAGCCCGCTGAGCAGAGGGAGCGAACACGGTGGTAGAAGGTTAGGAAGTCGGAATGGTAGTGGGAGCAAGACCATGGAGGGCTTTGAAGGTGAGAACCAGGATCTTGAACTATACCCTCTGTGTGATGGGAAGCCAGTGGAGTTTACAAGGATGGGGGTGATAGAGGCGCGGAGCCTGGTGCGGGAGAGGACACGGCTGCAGTGTTCTGGATGATCTGCAGCCTGTGGAAGGAGGAGTTGGGTAGGCCGACAAGCAGTGAGTGTGCATAGTTGAGCCTCGATGTAATGAAGGTGTGTATGAGGGTTTCGGTGGCCTGAGGTGTGAGACAGTGTCGGAGCCGGGCGATCTTGCGGAGGTGGGGGAAGGCAGAGTGTGTCGTAGCACAGATGTGGGATAGAAAGGATAGTTGAGGGTCAAACAAGACCCCAAGGCTCCGGACTGGCTCAGTGAGGTGGAGTGTGCAACCATGGATGGTGATGCTGTCAGCGCCTGAGGTGAGGAGGCGTTGATGGGAGCCAATCAGGAGAGCCTCAGTCTTATTGACATTCAACTGAAGAAAGTTAGCTCTCATCCAGAAAGTTAGTTCTCATCATAACAGATGATAACATCCATCAGTGTTGAGCTCTCAGCCACTATACCTCCTCACTCTGGAACTCTGTCCCCCCAAATCCCTTCATTTCACTCCTTTGGAGCCCAGAGGCCTGACATTCCTTGTGTTTGTAACTCTACATGCCTGTGATCAAAAACTTTCAATACCTCTTTTTGACCATGCATTTGATCAACGTCTTTCCTTGCGATTTTCTTCCCTCGTAAATGCTGTTATCTTTTGAAAGCCCTTTGAAATAATATCCTTTGTGAAAATTGTTTAGGTCATTTTGTTGCCATTCTTAAGAACTAAGTAAAACTGTTTTTCAAGTTCAGAATTATTCTGCGTGATCTTCAATTTGAGGTCAGTGTTATAGAGTTACAAACGCAAGGAATTTCAGGCCTCTGGACTCCGAAGAAATAAACTTTCTGTACTGAATTTCAATAACAAACTAATCAATCTTTACTTCCTTCCGTTTATTTCTTTTCTGCACATGTGAAACACAATATGTGGAGCTGCCTAAGTTAGCTGATGATGCCAAACTTGAGGGAGATTAAACTAAGAACTGTAATTGACAATCCAGGTTGTTTGAACTATGGTGCTATTCACTATTTCTGTTGGTGCAGTTATTTAATAATAATGATGGTTGCACATGACATAGTGACCGTAACGCTGATTAGCGCTTGCATTTGATATGGTGCCTACAACATCTCTCAATATGGCAAGTGGGTCATTGCTATCAAGTGTAGACACTGTTCCACTGCTTTGCAATATCATTATATAGCGAGATCTGTTTTGAACTCCTCAGGAAATCCGGAAGGAGTCTATAGACTCGTTAGCAATATTTACTTCATTACTAATTAATATCATTATAATAATCCTTACATTTGATATAGCACCTTATCACATTGTTGAGACAACTCAAAGCACTGACTGTGTATTTCTAATTTGCTGTAAAGCCATTTGTGATGTATCTTTTATGTGGGGGAAAAAAATATAAATGTAAGCTGTCAGACACTGGTACTTTTCACACTCTTTCATTTATTGTGGTTAAAATCGCAATACTTCTAAATGTGTTCTATTCTCTTTAATTAATTACCAGAGGAATGGTACAGAAGCTATGTACCTTTCTACCCCTGTCTTTAGGACTGGGAATGAATTTCGTGCTTCTCTGGTAGATACTCAATTTCAAAAAAAGGACAATTACTTGCATTTATGTAAAGGTTTCACATAGAAAAGCAGTTTACAAAGAGGAGTGGAAACCAAAGCCGGTGGTGGGTGGGGGTGGGGAGGAGAGAGAGAAAGGTGGGCAGCGATGATTGATTAAGGAACAGAATGACACTTACATTTTATGAAAATGAAGATGTTTTAGTGGAATGCTCTCCAGTAATAACAATACTTGCATTTGATATAGCGCTTTTCATGTCTTCTAGACATCTCAAAGCGCTTCACAGAATATGCTGTAAAAGTGAATTGACCGTATACTTGGAGTCCTGTAGCTCAGTGGTTAGAGCACTCACCTTGCAAGCGAGACACCTGGGTTCAATTCCAGGCAGGGCGAAACCTTGGGCAAGTTTCCTTATTCCACACACCTAATAATAATCCCTCCAAAACAAAACAATAATAAATTGGTCATTTTCAATCCACGACTGTTTGTGGGACACTGCTGTGCACAATTGGCTGCCGCGTTTTGCCCACAATATACACAGACAATTCACTTTATAGCATATTCTGTGAAGCGTTTTGAGATGTCTCAATGACATGATAGGGCACTATATCAAATGCAAGGATTATTATTTTATCAGTGGAAGTTGTCACAAGTTGACAATTTTTGATGTACTGCATCCATCCCTCTTTTGAATATGGCAAGCAACTGAAGCTTCAGTTAGCACAAGTGGCTACTGAAGCTAATATAATGTTTAAAAGGGATTTGGAATAACAGGAATTGAGATTAATGTAGATAGCTCTCTGAAGCTAAAACAAGCATAAGCTCAATGGGATGAATGGCCTCATTTGTGCTGCAATTTCTACAATTGGCACCAAAGCGGTGAAAGAATTGGAGGTACCTGTTAAAGAATATTTCATTAACGCTATACCTAATCCTGGGAAGTTGGGAAGGCAGTCTGGAGAGGAAGATTGCAATTACAAATAGACCCCACGGACTACCAGAATAAGTAGAAAATTAGGTCAAAGCTTAGACTATCCGCATGAGACCCTCTGACAAATTGGATAGGGAACATTTTTCTTAAAAGGTAATGGAGTTTTAGGTCAGTAATTAATTGAGATTTATTTTTATTTTAAGGAGTGTGAGACATGTACGTTGAGGGAATTTTTGTAGGTGAGCAAGAGGGCGGTCCAACAATATCTCTCCATCCTGATGCAACTCAGACATTGAGCACTCAGACATTGGAGAGCCCTTGTATTTCACATAACACCTTGTCACGTCTTTGAAATGTCTCAAAATGCTTCACATGATTTACTGTATAGTGTAGCGACAGTATTTGTAGGCGAACAATGATGGAGGCCTGCGCTCAGTCTCCCCACAATCATCTGATCTCTTCTGTCTCCCCACACATGATCCTGACCTGTGCTCAGAGTCTTGCAGTCTGATAGAAACCTTTCTAATTGACTGCACTTTTATTTTATGAAACACATTAAGACCAATCACAAGCTGATTAGCAAGATGTTCTCATACAAGAACATTTATTTTTCTCCTCGTTTTCTCCTTATTAGCTAGAGGGGGAAATATGCATATTAAACGGGATCTCTGAGATAGAATAAAAATTGTACACTGATATTGAGGGAATAGATTTAAATGAATAATAACAAATTGATGTATATAGTGCCTTTCAGATGGTTACATTAATGTCTTAAAGTACAAGAACATTTGTTGTGGCTTTTGGGGGGGAAATCGGTGAGTTAAGTGTTGCCTGTGATATTGTTCTGCAGTAAGTAATAGACTTTGTGGTGGTTTAAAACAAACATTGGATGCAGTAAAAAAAAAGACTGTATGGAGTCCAATTTCAGCTGTATAGAGCATTAGTCAGACTCCATCTGAAGTACTGCGTTCAGTTTTGGGCACCACACCTCAGGAAAGATATATTAGCCCTGAAGCGGATGCGGCGCAGGTTCACCAGTATGTTACCAGGCCTAAAAGGATTAAGTTACGAGGAAAGGCTGTTTAAACTTGGATTGTATTCCCTTGAGTTTAGGAGATTGAGGGGTGATTTGATTGCATATATAGATAATAAAGGGATTTGATAAGGTAGATACAGAGAAGCTATTTCCTCTGGTGGGGGAATACAAGGGGGCATAGTCTTAAAATTAGAACCAGGCCATTTAAAAGTGAAATCAGGAAGCATTTTTTCACTCAAAGGGTGGTAGAAATCTGGAATTCTCTCCCCCAAAAAGCCAAGGATGCTGGATCCATCCACATCTTTAAGAGTGAGGTTGATAGATTTTTGGTAGGTCAGGATATTAAGGGATATGGGGAGAAAGCGGGAAATTGGAATTGAAAGGAATAGTTGAGGTACAGATCAGCCACGATCTAGTTAAATGGTGGAACAGGCCCGAAGGGCTGAACAGCCTCCTCCTGTTCCTAAGTTCCTAAGACTGGGCAAAAAAACTACAATACAATTTACATTTATGTTACAAGATTGATCTGAATGAAGAAGCGTCTATAGCCCATTCAAACTCAACTCTCCAGAACACCCAGCCTACCATCCCCCATCAGTGAATCAAGCTGCTTTTTAAATAAGTCTTGTATACCAGCCTCCACCATCTTTCCTGGCAACCTTCATTGATTACCCTCTGGATAAACAAAAATTTCCTGGGGTCTGTCTCGAAATTGCCCTTTACAACTCTAAACCTATGTCCTCTTGTTCTACTGTCACAATACATCCTAAAGTATTGATCTACGTGTACTTTTTCAATCCTATTTTAAATTTTACACATATCTCTGAGGTGCCTTCTTAGTCATCTTCTCTCAAGACCTTGAATATAAGACGGCTCACATCGGAGGATGTATCAAAGAATTTTAATTGTTGGTTGCACCGGGGATGGGAGTTGAAGAGGGTGGGGTGCGGAAGATGACTGATTACAGCTCAATTACAGCTTCAGAGTTACAACTTATCACGACCACTTAATTAATCACACTGTCAATATCCCAACCACGTGTATTTATTTATTTATTTATATGCCTAACTTGCTACTCCAGATTTCAATTCTAATAATAATAATCTGATTTCAATTCAGATTTGCAATATCAAGACAGAAACCAGGAAGTTTTTGTTTATCCAGATAACTTGTCACTGTTATTGTAAGTGGAGTCCTGTAGCTCAGTAGTTAGAGCACTCGCCTCACAAGCGAGAGACCTGGGTTCGATTCCCGGCAGAGCGAAGCCTTGGGCAAGTTTCCTTACTCCACAAGCCTGATAATAATCCCTCAAGAAAAAAAAACAATAATAAATTGGTCATTTCAATCCACGACTGTTTGTGGGACACTGCTGTGCGCAATTGGCTGCAGCGTTTCGCCCACAAATGTACAGTCAATTCACTTTACAGTCTATTCTGTGAAGCGCTTTGAGACGTCTAGAAGACGTGAAAAGCGCTATATCAAATGCAATGATTATTATTATTATTACTGAGTCCTTTTCCCTTGGAGTGAGGAGATATTAGGAGTTCACTGTACATCTTTATGGTATTTGCTTTCACTGTCAATCTCATTATATTGCTTTATCCAATCCTGGAAACTGTTCTGGGTGGTAATTTCCCCAACATCAGCCGGGTCAAGCTAACCAAGTGAAGACAATTAGAGTTTGTTAATCACTTCCTATGAACACAGTTGTTAAACTGTACAGTTAAATACATTACAAGATTAACACTTAAAGGGATGGTGTTGTATCTGAGGTTCAAATCAGGTATAGTGCAATTAGTCCATCTGTTTGCAAATTAATCTAGTTAACAAAATACACTGTCAGACTGTATTTCTAGGTTAGGTTGACCTTTCCTTGGGACAAACAAAAAAGCAATTTTCTCCGATATATTGAAACAAATAAAAGATTTGTGTCCAGGAAGACATTACATTTTGCATTGAAGATCTGAAAGGGATAATAATTAAGAAATGTGTGTGTGTGCACGGGGTGGTGATTCTAAATAATGCAATGGGGATAATGTTCTAAGACCTAAAAGTGCAGTTTGATGGCAATAATGCAAATTTATACATGTAAGTATAGAATTTAAATCATTTAATTTAGTAAGAATGTAATGCCCAATTCATATCTCAGCAAAAGTACCCTGGAAATTTTAGTTACAGTCAACCAGGCTTCAATCTAATGCTAAATTAATGTGACCATCCAACCTTTTTTTTAAAACTGTGTATAATACGATAAGGTATTGATCAGATGCACTAATAGATGGGGAGTTATTGCGATGCATCAATAGAGCATAGTCATACCTATTTTTGAATGCTGCATTATGTGGAACAAAAGTACTGTACTGTGCATCATATTACAGTACACTGGTGCATTATGCTGAATGCACTCAGTGAATGGATATGAGTACATTTAAGTGGAGGACATACAGGTGCTTGTGCTTTTGCAGCTGTTACCAGAGAGGATATCTTCCTCATGACAATGTCTTTCTTCAGGATCCCAAGGAGACTAAAGAGTCAAATTGCATTCCAGGAGGGTGAGCAGTTGCATGTTACTATCTAAGGACAGGACAGTTGAATCACAAATAATAATAATAATAATCCTTGCATTTCATACAATATCTTATCATATCCTTGAAACATCTCAATGCGCTTTCTCAGAATTTTACTTTAAAGTGCGGTTACGAAATGATTAACCAATGAAGCAAATTGATCATCATGGATTTGAGAATGTATTTTGTGCCAATAGCAACAAGGATGTTTAAGAATCCTAGAACAGGAAGAGGCCTTTTGATCCATTAACCACGTGAAATTAACTGTCACTGAGTGCATTGTGTGACACCAGAGATCAAGAATTCACAAGGGAATTAGATCAAATCCTCATTCAGCAAAGATTTGTCTTTGGGGTAGAAAAACAGTCTAGTTCAGTTCAGGACAAAACAAACCAGATAGGCTGAATATCCTTTGCTTTATTCAGTTTTCATTCTGACCTTCTTTTCTTTTCCTGTTGCTTCCTTAGTTTGTGGTTGTGACAAGGAGGAAGGAGTCGTGATGAGGAGGTAGCTGCCATGAAAGACAACTGGTGAGGTGCTGCAGCTGGTGTTGTGAATCAGGCCGCCATATTTACCGACCGGCTACTTCACAACACCAGGGTTGCACCTTGCTGCTGACATCTCATTTGCTGAAATAAAATCCCTCAGAAGAAACCGAGAAACCTGAAAACGCATTGAACACCTCCAATCACGTAAGTGTTGTCAATCCTCATTATGTAAAAGCTGAAAACAATAAACTATGCAACAATTTTAAAATATACCCAAAGCAGTCCCTCTCCTGTCATCTCACAATGTGTGTTTCACCAGGCAATGATCTTTTCATTATTATAATGACCTTTCACGGTCTTATTTGCTGTATTTCTTAGTGGAATTCCTTAATAAGGAATCTTCGTACAATTACAATAATAATTCTTGAATTTGACATAATGCTTTTATGTCAGGAGGATGTCTCAAAGCATTTCACTGGAATTTACTACACTGTATAGTATTTGTATTTTTATAGGCAAAAATGGCAGCCAATTTGTGCATGGCAATTTCCCGCAATTACACTCCATCTCTCAGAGCCGGTCTGGAACCTCCGTGTCTTGTTTGACCGCCAACTGTCTCTGATAGGCGCAGATTTCTTCCACCTCTGAAAGACAGGCGCTCTAATAAATGTAAATGTACGTTGTATTATATTGTACCCGCTATACCTGTACCCGCTGTACCTGCACCCACCCTCAGCAATACCCTGGTGTGTGCCCCTGGGCACTGTGCTGCCTGTGTCTGTGGCTGCCACACCTGTTGCCTGTGTTGCTGTGCAGGGAGCAGGTAGGGCGGGGGCTGTGCTGACCAGGTGGGGGAGGCTGCAGGACAGGAGGGGCTGAGGCTTGACTTTGGGAATCACAGAGCAGGAGGACACACAACCCCACACCTGCAGCAGCCAACACTGCAGCTCAGGCTGTCAGGTGAGGAGAGGGGAGAGAAGGAGAGGAGAGGGGTAGGAGGAGAGGGGGTGAGAGGGAAAGGAGGGAGGGAGAAGGGGAATGGGGGAGAGAGGGAGAAGGGGAATGGGGGGGAGAAGGGGAATGGGGGGGAGAAGAAGGGGAATGGGGGGAAGGAGAAGGGGGAGAGAGGGAGAAGGGGAATGGGGGGAGGGAGAAGGGGGAGAGAGGGAGAAGGGGAATGGGGGGGGAGAAGGGGGAGAGGGAGAAGGGGAATGGGGGGGAGAAGGGGAATGAGAGGGAGAAGGGGAATGGGGGGAGAAGAAGGGGAATGGGGGGAGGGAGAAGGGGGAGAGAGGGAGAAGGGGAATGGGGGGAGAAGGGGAATGGGGGGAGAAGAAGGGGAATGGGGGGAGAAGGGGAATGGGGGAGAAGGGGAATGGGGGGGAGAAGTGGGAGAGAGGGAGAAGGGGAATGGGGGAGAGAGGGAGAAGGGGAATGGGGGCGGAAGAAGGGGAATGGGGGCGGAAGAAGGGGAATGGGGGGAAGGAAGAAGGGGGAGAGAGGGAGAAGGAGAATGGGGGGGAGAAGGGGAATGGGGGGGAGAAGGGGAATGGGGGGAGGGGGAAGTAGGGAGGGGGAGAGAAGGGGAATAGGGAGAAAGAGAAGGGAGAGGAGAGCGTTTGTTTTCTAGGAAGGAGGAGAGGAGGGGTGTTAGTTTTCTCGGGATGTTTAGTTCTGCAGCCATTTTTTTTGAAAAGCCATATTATTTCATCCACAAACATCTGCTAACTTGCAAGACGCATTTGGGGCTCAGGGCTTTATCTCGATACCCCACACATTGTGTAGGAATGCTAAACACCTGTACATGTTAAACCACTCCTGAGGTAACTGTTTCGAACAGTAAATAGATACATGTATCTGAGATGTTATGAAAATAGCATTGTTGTATCAACAAGGACAGTTTAGTAATAATTATTTCCACTATGATCAAGTGTAATACAGGTATATAGCATATTGTTTTGTAATTTTTTGTAATCTTGACAAGATTCAACAACCACTTTCACGGAGGGGATGGCATCTTGGAGCGCTTGACAGTGGCAAAGCTTGATGCCGAGTCAGGGAGAGGAGGAAGGTGACAGTTGTCACGGTCGAAAGGAAGGTCTTCAGTTGTAATCTGAAAACTGGCAGGGAGGGGGCAAGGTGGAGGGATTGAGTCCCAGTCCGAGAATTCCAGAGCCTCGGGTGTAGTGGCTGAAAACAGGGTCGCTGATGGTGGAGCAGAGGGGACAAGAAACATTCTGGAGGCCAGAGCCACCTAAGTGAAGGGGGTGGTTAGAGGATTGGGGTGTTGCAGGTTGGAGAGATAGGGAGGTTCTGGAGCATGAGGTGATTTGTTTATTAGTGTGAGAATCTTGAAATCGATCCGTTCTGCAGTAAGGAGCCAGGACTTGGGGGTGAAAGGGGTGCAGAGTTTATGTGGGTGAGGATATAGTGAATGGTGGAGCTAGCAAGACTGTTGAGGGAAAATCCAAGTTGGAGTTGACTTATTCATGGATACGTGTTTCAGCTGCTTTGTGTGTAAGCTATGGTTGGAGGCAGGCAATTTGGCAGAGGTGAAGGAAAGTGGTCCTGGTCAGGAACCAAATGTGGGGGAGAAAGCAAGGCTGGGGGTGGTCGAACCTAACTCAGAGGTGACGCACAGGTACGGTAAGTTTTAGGGAAATGAGAGGGAGGTTGAGGAGGTCAGAGCCGCAGAAAATAAGACATTGATGGGAGCCATGGAGTATGGCTTCAGACTTGTCAATATTCAGCATGTTGGATTTTTGACTTGAGCAAGGTCAGTCGAGCAATTTTCATCTGTTCTAATGCTTAGGAGAAAATAATGTGGCTCAGTAAGCCTCCCAATTCTCTATTTTTAGCGCCCTCTACCTAATTGTGTTTCACAGGATCTGTGGAGGTTTTATATATTTTCCATATGCAAATATATTGGGTTACTTTATTTTTCCCGAAAGGCTATTTCACTTTCAGGTATTGATTGACTTCCTGAGCATTTCTCCACATTTTCTGTTCTTATTTTATCTTATAATCTCTTATTAAGTTCCTTCTGAAAACCAATAGAAATTGCATCCTACTGATCCTCCATCACTTCGATGGTCCTGTCACAGAATTCCATTTGGTTAGTCAGATATCATTACCTTTCACAGAACCATGCTGACTTTCCCTGTTCAATTCGCATGATCTTGAATTTTTTGGTGTCTGACGCATTCTTAATAGTATCTAAACCAGACTGAAAGTTCCACATTTGAATGTTACCTACCCATAGAAATTCATGTGTCTGGAATCGAAATGCACTCTCCCTCCCTGGATGGGACCCACATACTCTATTCCAGAGAGTATTAGGTACAGGTTGGTAAGAGCCAATGCTTGGGGACCCCAAAGTGTGCACTGTGGCACTGCTGGAAAACCTCATAGCTTGTCTTTGAAACCACTATCTGGCAAGCTTCCCATTGCTTGTCCAGCCAGGACCAGCCTACCTGTTAGGTCTTAGGGTTAGGGAGCTGAGTGATAAGTATCCCTGCCCCAGTGACTAATTTGCCCCCTCCAAGTCCTGCTGATGTTTAGATACTGTGCCCCCAAATCTCTGGAACTACCTATCTATCTTTAAATCCCACTTAAAGATTTACTTCTTCGACTATGCCTATGGTCACTTCCCCCTTCTCCCCTACTTAGCATCCTTACAGAGTGAAGGACGTTCTATAAATACAAGTTGTGGTACGCTAATTGTGTAAAATGTAGCAACATCCTTTCTGTTGAGCTAATGAATATGATTTTTGAGGTTTGCTCCTGCAAAATATTCCCTTCTTTTCCCCTCCCTCCTTCCCTCCCTGAGAAAGTACAGCTTTGTAAAAGGTTTCTCTTTATAAATAAATTCCTAAGACCCTTAATGAAGGGGATATTTTAAAAAATTTATTCAGTATTTTTAATAATAATAATCTTGCATTTGATATAGTGCCTTATCATGTCTTTGAGACGTCGCATAGTGCTTCACAGAATATACTGTAAAGTAAATTGACTGTATATTTTGTGGGCAAAATGCGGCAGCCAATTGCGCACAGCAGTTTCCCACAAACAGTCATGGATTGAAGTGACCAATTTTTCTTTTTTTTTAAGGAATTATTAACCCTGGAAAAGTGATCCATCAATCGACTAACAACCGAGTTCCTACTTACTGCTAGATAAACAGAGGCGTGAGGAGTAAGGAAACTTGCCCAACCTTTGCCCTGCCCGGGAATCAAACCCAGGTCTATTGCTTGTTATTGTGGTACAACACTGTACTGTACTGCCTTTTGTGGCTACGATTTCTGACTGAGATCAGATATCTGTGTCCTTCCTGTGTCCTCTGGATACAGACCATCATTATACCAATGTAATACAGCATTGTGTAGACTATCAAATATTTATTCTTAGGGAGATGAGTTTTAGTACTCAACTACGATTTTATATTGTTAACATGATTTTTATAAAAATTATATATAATTTGCATTTGACAGCTCATTGACAAATTACTTCAAAGAGTTATATCACTGCCTTTGATGTGTGTTCACTGAAGACAGTTCTTGAATCATGTCTTCTGCATTGGCTTCATTGTTAGCAATTGAACAAAAGATGAAGAGCAATCAAAAAGCAGCAACTGAAAGAAGTCTTCCAGATGCCCATAGCATAGTGATAGACTGCAAGATTGGAGGCCCCAGAGTGGGTTCTCGTCGCTTAGCTCGTGAAGGTGCTCCGAAGGTGCGTTTACTCAGAAGATCTGTTCAGCGGGATTTCCTTCAAAGAGGAATTAAGGTAATGGAAGATTATATTCCTAAAATTACTAATGTAACCGAGTTGGGCAAAGGAAACACTGAGCGATTGGGTGTGGTAGTGACCATTTTCTTCTGGGTTGTAGGTCTGAATGTGCCCGGATTGATGGGATAGAATTATTAAACATAAATACGTAGATAGAAAGAGCAGAAAAAGGCCCAGAGGCATATTGAGTCCACTCCCTGGATAACTTTACTCGGCCCACATCCCTCCCAACGTTTAGGCTCCTGTTGTCAATCACTCAGTACACCTTCAGTGAAGCTAGAAAACAAAATGAGCCTGTGGCAAATTCCTCCCCAAAGGTAGTCAAGCAAATTCCAGGAGAGGCTTGAGTCACCACCATTGCGAGAGCCTATCTAATATACCTTTATCTGATTACCCCCTATACCCAGCATTATTTTGGGGTCTATTTAGAAGTCCACCATCCTTTCCACTCCACTGGAAGTGACTGTTCTCCTGCTTAAAGGTGTGATCTCTAGTTCTGGATCATGTATTGATAGTGGATTCCATGTAGCATTGCGTTGATTCCTTGCTGAGTTGTGAAGACCTAGACAAAATGGCCCCTCAATCTCCTCTGCTCTGTTGTGAATAGGTCCAGCACCTGAAGCTTTTCTATGTAGGTTACACTCTAAGCCAATGGATGGAGGAAGAGGGTATATAATAATAAATCTCTATAGTTAGTTTCTTCCCCAAAATAGTACCCATCTCACAGTGTTTCCATGTTTACTGAAGCCTATCTAGTTTTGTCCATAATCCTTTATCAGTGTCTTCACATTACTAAACCATTTCCATTCTTTTCTATTCCTGCAACACAATCTGCATCCCTGTAAATTGAAAATTCAGGAGGGTAGCAGATTTATCCTTTGAATCAATGACATCCTCCATACACCAAGCTCTCTCACTATGTGGGGTTCTCTCATTCTGAGCGAGCACTGGCAAATTACTTCTGAATGTAGTGGAGCTGCACCTCTGTACTGTGGAGGTGGGGTGTTGCTATTGTCATCACATGATGGCCATGGAATTTCTTCTAAGAGAAGAAAGTTTTGGAAATCCTCAGCAGTCTGGATCTGGGTGGATCTAGTGCTATGGTGTATGGAGGATGTTATACCTTCTAAGAATGAAGAGCCTACATTACAAGTAAGTAATCTCCCAGCAGTCCAGAGACCAGAGCACATAACTACTCCCTGATTGGCACTAAACTGTTACTTTTAGTACCAGCTGGTTGGTTTGGGAAATATATTAAAAACTAAAATGGGAGGGAACCTAATGGTGGCAATACTATTTTGTTGCAATGCACTAATCTCTTTCATCTCAATTACAAAATTCAACCACATGAAAAAGCATTCGGCGGGGTGTTGGGTGGGTGGGGAAGAATGAGATACATTCGGGAGTGATGTGTACACTGCAATTTGTCTTTTTGTTTCAGGAAAGTAATGCTCTTGCTGTTCAACTGCATGCTTGCAAAATGCCCAAAGAACTTCAAAGGGTCTCAGAGTCGTCATCGTCATATGACGTGCTCAGTGATGGTAACGACATGCGCAATACGTCAGTAAATGGCCAGAATGGTGACAGATGTCCAACCAGAAAACGAAAAACAGATCAGTCTTGCATTAATCAAAAAGTATCTGATAAGCTTAAAAACAGACGGCGGAACCAAGAGCTCACAGCAATAATTCCACCTCCTCAGGCTGACATAGAAAAGAATAAATCTGAAGCTCCTGATGCTGGTGCTAAGGTATGCTCCCCATCAAAGGAAGAATTAAGATCCATTCGAGGAAATTACAGCAAGCATAGCAAGAAGGTAAAAACTTGTTGCAAGTCTCCAGACACTGAGATCACAGTAGAAAATACAGTGCTTGGAAACCAAACTCAATTCCTGGAAAGCAGACCTGCAGAGTTGATTAGAGTACTTGAGAAGCAAGTACAGCATCGTAAAGCTGACAACAGAGTCCACCTGGAGGCTGAGGGTGAAGTTCAAAATGCTCAAGGACCCAAAAGTTCAGAAACTGATTCAGCAGCAGGATTTCAACCGGGATCTTTAAAATTGTCCCAGAATCGCAAACATTTGATCAGTTGTGGTATGGGCCAACATACTACCACAGCTTGTGGTAAGGAAACAAATTCTCCAGGTGCAATGGAAAAGCATGGAGCAGAGGCAAAGATTGTGTTAACTGATACAGCATTAGAATCAGCTGGTGTGCTTAAGCCCATTAAAATGTTTGTAGCAGGTGAATTGGAAGGATTATCTGTCAACTGTGGAAGAGAAGTAAATGAGGAAGCACAATCTCAAGCTTCAGGTATATCGCTCGGTTGCATGAGAACAACGCCATTCCTTGCTACATGTGCTCGAACTAATCCATTTGAAAGAAAAAAATTCCGTACAAGGTTTCACCGGGCTTTGGAACGGTGGTTTAAACGTGCACAAGAAATCTCAACTATTGATGCAACAAGTAAAGAACAGGTTTTTGAAACTGTGAATTCAGGCTCGCCCTGTCCATATTTATTATACCCTGATTGGAGCTATTTTACTGAGGAACAAGAATATTTGCAATCAGTGGAGGCTGCGTGTTTTTTGTTGAACGCATTGTCCTTGGATGTGGCAGAAGAAAAAGATCATAATGAAGATGATCTAAAAAATAATCTGCCCAGTGAAGTCAACCCTGCCTCTGTATCTTTTGCAAGTGAACAAATGGCTAAAATACAGCCAATTATATCTTGCCATAAACCTTTTGTTGTCAATGAATTCAACAACCAATTAAAAGATACCGGCAACATTGTCAAAATCATTGTACCAAAAAAGGCAGCAAATGTCATTAGTGAAGAAGAAAATCATTCTCGTACAATAAAGAGAAGTAAATTGAATGTTTTAAAATCTGATGTTGATGGCACCTTAATATCTCCCACACTCTCAGAGTTTGAAATCTCTTTCCATGAGGACAGTGCCATTTTAGGTAACGGTGCACCCAACACACAGTGTAATAAAGCAGGAAAAGCATTGGTACTTAGTACAGCATACAAGAGTTTGCAGGAAAAGTATGTTCCAAGAAAGGAATGCTCAAATGAGGGCAAAGATGTACAATCTCCTTGTATTCCTCTCACACAAAATGGATCTTCACCTTTGAGACATGGCCACCTAAATGCCCAATTCAATGCTGAAATCATTGACCAAATTACAACCCACACATTTTTTAAGGATTACTCTTCATTAGATTTAGAAAATGCAGATAATCTTGTTAATGCTGATGGTGATGCTTTGCCAGTGTTTGCCTTGCCAGATGATTGTAGCCTTGAACATTCATGTGATACTGTGTGGAACACTGACACAGATTCCACTTTATCAGAAAACTACCGAAAACCTCCACATTCATATGAGTTGTTTAACTCAATAAAAGAAAGTAATGAAACCAAAGAAATATGCAATAAGAATTTTGAAAGGAAACGTATCGCAAGGAAGTCACCTAATATTGTAAGGGCTTGTGAAAAGAGGAGCCGTGTGAAGGTACTTAATATTGTGAGGACTTATGAAGAGAATAACCCTATCAAGGTACCTGACATTGTAAGGGCGTATGAAGAGGATGCACTTGTGCTTGATGTAATTCAAGATGACCCTGAACTGTTTGGCAGCCCGAGCAAAAATAATGACGTGTCGCAAACTTCTGGGCAATCAGCAGGGCAGAAAGGAGCTGCTCGCAGAACATTGGAGTTAACAAATTGTATAGAAGATAACCTAGGAATAAGTGAAATGAACAGTGAAGACTGCAAGGAATCTAAGGACAGAGTCTCCAGGTATTATTTTGTGCACTTCTTAGTCTGCTTTAATTAATTACAATGATTTTTTATCACAGAATGTATCCTGATCAGTCTGACCAAATGGTATGAATTCTGGTGTAAGTATTATGTTACTGAGTATTGGGGCAAATACTGTAACTTCTACTTTGGTGGGAGACCAGTTTTTTTTGGTCAGCCAAGGGTCTGACACATGCAGAAATTCATTACCATGTTTATGAATATCCAAACCAAGCTGAAAATTCCATGCATCCCACCCACATATGGAAATTCCAGAGATAGATTTTGGAATGAGCACTCTCTCCCTGGAGGGAAACATCCTGCTTACCTAATTCCTTAACGTATTAGGCTCAGGTTGGCAAGAGACAAGGCTTGGTGACCTCAGAGTTTTCATTGGGGCACTGCTGGAGTCTAAAACCCCATGGCTTGCCATTGATATCAAGCTTTCCCGCTGCTTGTCCTGTAGCTCAGTGGTTAGAGCACTCACCTTGCAAGTGAGAGATCTAGGATTGATTCCCTGCAGGGCGAAACCTTGGGCAAGTTTCCTTACTCCACATGCCTGTTAGTAATCCCTGAACAAAAAAAATAATAATTCGGTCACTTCAATCCATGACTGTTTGTGGGACACTGCTGTGCGCAATTGGCTGCCGTGTTTCGCCCACAAAATATACAGTCAATTCACTTCACAGTATATTCTGTGAAGCGCTTTGAGACGTCTAGAAGACGTGAAAAGCGCTATATCAAATGCAAGGATTATTATTATTATAACCACCCTACCCTTTAGGGCTTTGACTTGCACGGTTAACAGGAGCTGAGTGGAATGATTCCCTGTTCCCAGTGACTAGCCTGACCTTCCACGTCCTGCCGATGAGCCAGGCTGGCTGTGCTGTCATCAGTAGTGCCCTGGAGTACTGCGGACCTGTCTGACTCATGAACAGTACTATCGAAACTGCCACAGAGGAATGACTCGATTCTGGTATTCCATTGATAGACATGTCACATTGGAGCCAGCTCAGCTCCAGGGAGACCCCGGTCATTTAATCCTCCAAGAGGATTGTTTGAGACCAAATAGGTTGAAACCCTTTTGGAATGAAAGATCACACTCAACAAATTTATTGAATTTCTTTGAACAAGTTTAAAGATATAAAATATATCATTGCATAAGATTCAGGCTGTTGGAGTAGATGGCAATGTATCAAACTAGCTCAGCAAATATTGCAAAGTAACGAGTTGTGATGCATGTGGAAAAACGGCTTCCAAATTAAGAATTTTCCAAGATCCTGCATAATCTGACATGGTCTTAACATTTAAAAGCCCAGTTGCTTTATAATCCTATTAGTTATTGTAAAGTATGTTGCTGGATTCTAGAAATCTGCTAGTTTCTGTTTTGTTGCAGTACTTCTGTGCACTTGTCTGAGTTTGACACTTCTGGAGAGGTCTTGGATTGTACTACCCACCAACTATATGGTAGGTTTATTTGCTTTATATATTTTTGTGAAATAGCTGAACAATAGTATCTACTTAAACACCACTGCCTTCCTCCTCTCTGGAACAATGATTGGAGATATGCTAGCTTCTAAGTGAAATTTTAAGAAGTCGCTATATTCAAAATACAGTAGAGACAATTATCTGGACTAATCGGGACCAACCCTTTTGTGAATAAGTAAACAGTGTGAACAATTGAATATCGTGCAAAATATAAACCGGCTTCAATAATAACTATAATAATAATAATCCTTGCATTTGATATAGTGCTTTTTATGTCTTCTAGATGTCTCAAAGCGCTTCACAGAATATGCCGTAAAGTGAATTGACTATATATTTTGTAGGCAAAACACAGCATCCAATTGCGCACAGCAGTGTCCCACAAACAGCCGTCGATTGAGTGACCCAAATTATTATTGTTATTTTTGTTCTTGAGGGATTATTATCAGACGTGTGGAGTTGGGAAACTTGCCCAAGGTTTCTCCCATAAGGAATTGTCCTGTCACTATAGTAACTAACATAAAATGTTATCTCTTCACTCTCTGCCTTTCTCAGTCACACACACAATTGTGTATTTTAGGATTCAAGCCTGAAAGCAACATACCTTTGGATGATGAAAACTACTATGAAATAGACATTTATATGGATAAATCTGTGGAAGGTGGAGATGTAACTGAATCTGGAGATCACCCATCTCAGGTAGATGTGTGGGTCATTCACTTTCATGTAGGTTTGTTGTAGAATGAGGAATACACAAGACTAGGAGGATTGAGACTATTGATGTAAAGTGAGATTTAATGCAGAGAAGTACACAATAGTGACTTTGAGAGGAAGAAAAAGTAAAATAGTTGCATTAGGAATTCAATAATTACAGATCATACAATTTTAAAGGTGAGAGTATGAGACCATTTTATTGAATAAAATTGCACTTCACTGTACCTGCACGCAGTCGGCCCGCTTGCATCTTGCATACGCCAACCAGTTCACATGCTAAAGCCATGTTCCATATCAGCAGATCTCAGAGTGTACAGCAATAACCTAATGACATGGAAGGCAACCAGTTTAGGGTGTGCCAGCCTGCTAGATGTGTGCCTTCCAGTGAAAGGTGTCCGTACTGGAACATATTGAGTGTTTTAGGGGAGAGAGAAAGAGATTGGTTCCCTGCAAAAATGATGAACCCTCTATAAAGTACAGTATTCTTTTCCATGTTGAACAGTTGTGTTATGCAGCAAAGTATTGAGTTGCTCTTCCTCCCTCTTTATAGATGCACAATACAGATGCATGTTTTTTAATTTGTAGGACATTTCAATTTCTAAGACAGATGAGCACCTGCACGGTGGTGAGAATGGAATCAGGTTAGTGGGTGGAATGCTTATATTTTCAATATCTTCACTGGTGCACTGGCACTAACAATATTTTTTAATTCTGAAACATTTATTACTTTCTGTAAGTGGAGCTTGATGTAACTCCACTGAATTCTTGCCTGTCTGTCTACATGTGCACATGGCTGAAACCAATTGAGAGCTGTAGCAGTTGAGATAGAAACTGATAATAACCAATTGACCAGTACAGGACTGCTAATCCTGAAGATGCTGGCATTGTTATAATAATCATTACATTTTATATAGCGCCTTATCACATTGTCAAAGCATCTTAAAATGATGTTACTTTAAAGTGTAGAAACTGTTTATTTGTAAGCAAACACAGCAGCCAATTTGCACACAGCAATGTCTCACAAACCCAGCCATGAAGGTGAATGACTACATTCTTGTGGGGGATTGTTGGCCAAAACATTGGGAGAAATTCCCTTGTCTTTATAAATAGTTCCATGGGATCTTTAATGTCCACCTGAAAAGAGAGTCATAGCTAAACACTTGGGTGAAACTCTGCCAACCAGGATGAAAAAGGTAGATTGCCATCTATTGTAAAGGAATGTTCTTGAGTTTATTCCAAGTTAGCAGCACATGTCTGTTCAGGTGACGTATGATGCAATTTCCAACAATGATGGGAGGTATTGGTCATTGACTTTGTGGCTGTTGGTGGGACATTGCTGTAGACAAATTGGCTGCCATCCCTGGGACTCTTTCCAAAATGAAGGGCGCTATACAAGTGTAAGTTGTTGTTGCCATGTTTACCAACTGCATACAGTGTCTACACATTACAATGAATCCTGTGACGAGCTTTGAGACGTCCTCTTGACGTGAAAGGCCCTAAATCGAATGTAAAGGTTATTATAAGGTTACAGAACATTTGGCCCATCAAATCTGCGCAATGCTGCTAGGGTTCTCCACATGAGCTGGCCTAATCTAATCCGGATTGCTCCCTTTTCCTTTTAATGCTCTCCATTTTCAATCATATCTGTAATCTTCTTATAAAGGATTTACTGACTTACTGACACATGTATGCTCGCTTTAGTTTCTTTTCACAAAGAGTAACATTTAGGCAACATAGTGTACGGGGGCAGCACGTCTCAGGGTACTCTGAAACCGAACAGCCCCAATAATGCCCTATTATTTGTCTACACTTCAGGTAAGCATTGCTATGATCTGGGGTTCTGAATGAAATTTGATGTATATTTTTTAAAAATTGGGAGAAATTGCTTGAACAGGCATTCTGAGGCTCACATTTTGTATTTAGCTTATTTCTTGTCTAGAAACTCTGACTGAAACCAGGGAGCCAAAAATTACCTTCCCATTTTTTTAAAAAAAGAATCCTGCCACTTCATTCATAAAACCAGAATGGCTATTAAATGCTCAAGGATTTCCAGGTTGTAAATATCACCTGTTCAGATTGCCATCATTCTTTGGTTTCCATGTTACTGATTGAGCTCAAACCCACAAGGATTTTGGATGTGTGAGTCAATACATCTTTTCTTTTCCTTGTTATCATCACCAGCGTTGAAGGCCGATGTTCAGACAAATCTATTTTGAGAGCGGATAAACGACTTTCATTGGAACCGCCTCTTTCTGTCTCTCCACTCCTGGGTTCAGCAATCCAGAACGGTATGCTATTGATTGATATATTTTTCAAAATTGTGATTGCTTTACAGCTGACTGGCAGGCAGAGAATCTCTGTGAATCTTTAACCATTAGAGTATCAGTGCAATCAAAATCTTTGTGTAATACTTTGTGCCACAAATTAATGTATATAATGAATTTTCAGTCTCTTGCTGTAACTGTCTGGGCTTTCTCAGTAGGTTATATGTAAATGTTGATAAATTCTAATGGCTGAAATAGTAAACGTATGAGACAGTAGAACAAGGGAACATAAGGTTAGTATTGTAAAAGCTGATTTCAGAACAGATACCAGGATATTTTTCTTTACTCAGAAAATCTGAGTTGCCAGGACACTGGACTCATTTTTTTAAAAAAAGAAAGCGCAGAATAGTGGAATGGAGCACACAAAGGACATGCAGGAGGACGGAATCAGTCGAGCAGAAGTAGTGGGTTAGGGTCGGACAGGTAGGGAAGTGCCAAGGCATGAAAGGATTTGAAGATTAGTGAGGATCTCGAAATCAATCCGTTCGGCGGAAGGGAGCCAGTGGAGCCTGGTGATAACTGGTATGATGGTACGGAGTTTAATGCGGGTGAGTATACGGGCAGCGGAGTTTGGGATCAGCTGGATTTTGTGGATGGTGAAGCTGGGGAGACCGGCGAAGAGGGCATTTGAATGTGATTTCAAACGTGATTCCTTGAATGAGGAGTTTGGAAATAAGTCTCAAAACTTCAAAGAATATAGCGATCCGGTGGCTTGGTGGAATATTCTTGCTCTGTGAGCCGATGCAGACTTGATGAGCTAAATGCCTCCTTCTGCACTGTCGATTTCTATGTTTTTACATCGTGCTGATTTCCTGCAGTGCTATTTTTTAAATGGAGTTTCCACAAATCCGTGTAAATTCTGGTTATTGGTAGTTGCATTTTTATTCGGGTCCCAGGATTGTTCCTGAAGTTTTCTGAATTGTGTTTCTGCTCAATTTGTATTTATTCACATCTTAATGTTTTGTGGAGGGTGAGGGTGGAGACGGAGAAAGCACTTGTAGCCTAACAAGTATCTCTGTTGATTAAAATAACCAGGTTTTGCTCTCTGTTAGATTTCAGGTTTACCAGCAACCACTCTGTGCCATCGACATCTGTCCACTCTCCTTCCTCTCCACAGTTAAATAGTCAGGAACAGCAGTGTATTACCAAGCCAGTAAGTCCAAGAATACTTGTACCCATCATATTTCTTCCAATGACTTCCCTTCCCATGTCTACATGGTAACACCTGGCGTACTCTTATCATTGGGATTGTCGTGTAGTGGTAATGTTAACAGACAAGTATCTCAAAGGCCGTGGGTTTGATGCACAATTTTGATTCCAAACATTTGGTAATTTGAGCTATGGTTAGAGAAATGGCCACAAAACGCTGCCAGATTATTATGAAAACCCAGCTGGTTCACTATTGTTCTTCAGGGAATGAAATCGTCCCTCCTTACCTGATCTGGCCTGTAGGTGATTCCAGCCCTGTTTTATGTGGTTAACTCTTAATATCCTGCAAAATAATCCAGCAGGACAATGAGGGATCGGCAATAAATGCTGAGCTGTTAGTGTCACCCACATTTCTTAAGATTTTATTTATCTTTTCAAAAATCATTCTATGTGCTTCTCCTAAGTGTCACTTTGTGTAGGGATGGGGTCAGCTTCCAAATGACACTTTTGCTGTATTTTGACGCTCAATCCCAGGATGATTGTTGTGCCAATTAAGTGCCAGACAGACGTCCTGGATGATCCTTAACCTCAGCTATATGTTAAACTTTGGCTAACGCCTCCTCTGAGATACCTATTGCCCTGACTCTTATCAGCTTCCCTGGCTGTTCGCTCAGACTTAAATCAGCCAGTGTCCAGGCTCAGTGTTCTGCTTGTTTCCAGTAGTCTTGTGTTTCATCAATTTCTTTGTCTCCTCAATGTTGCACTTCTCCAATCCTTTCCTCTCTGCCTACACCCTCCACAAGCTCCAACTTATTCAAAACTCTGCAGCCAATATTCTCTCTTGCATCCAGTTCCAGACACTCTTCACTTCTGTCCTCGCCAGGACCCACTGGCTCCCAGTACCCCAGCAACTTTAAAATCTCTTTTCAATTCCTTTCATGGGCTTGCCTTCTCTGTCTCTGCTTCTACCCTCCAGCTTGTAACCTCAGCTCTCATTCTGTTCTATTGCTTGTTTCTTAACTACACCTCTACCCTCATGAGCTTGCTTCATTGCTTCACCTCTGCATGTCTTCTAAACCCTTGCCCATGTATTTGGTCAACACCCTTAATTTTTCTTTCCTCCCCCCTGCTCAGTGCTCCCCATCCTATTTGTGAAATGCTTCTAGATTGTCATTCTATGTGGAAGGAGCAGTGTGAAAGAAGTTGTTGTATCCAGTTAAGATCTCTTTGATCTGTAGCTGCTGAATGTATTTGTCTTACATTGACTCCAATCTTGGAGGTACAAGCATGTCCGAGTATATCTAAAGATGAATTGTAAACTCCCCCCCCCACCCCTGAAAACATTTTTAACGTAGAATGAGTTGGAACGGATTGAACTCTTATCTTCAGAATAACAGGAATGCTTTCAAATTGATCAAAATGGCTTCCAGTGATTTCCTATTTAAATTCAAAGAGTAATGCTGCAACAGTAACAGACTGCTCTCCACTGACTGTAATCATCCAATTGAATGAAATGATTGAGACAGCAATATCAAAACATAGAATTGTGCACTTGACAAAGTCAGAAGCCTGAAGGCAATCTTAGTAATTCTTCCCAAACGTTCAGTTGACAGAAGCAAAGCCTTCTAGGCCGCTTCATGTATTCTTGGTGATTGTTGAACATGAAGGGCTTTGCACTGATGAAACAGTAAATTAATTTTTCAACCACTAAAAAGTGAGTCCTCTTTGACTTGTGTAAATTGATGAAATCTCTCAGAGGTTTTTCTTATCATTTTCCCTTTTCATGTTCTCCCATCGCCACGCAATGGTAGTGAGTCCTACTTTTGCGTTAATTGCTTGCTAATTATTTTCACAGTGTACTTGCTTTGGAGACCCTGCGTTTATGATGCTGACATCATCCTTAAACTATACAGTGCCCTGGTCAGGCTGTACCTAGAGGATGTCATAACTTCTGGGCACTGCAACATAAGGGGGCTTTCCAGGCTCTAGAGGCAGTGCAGAGGAGAGCAACAAGAACAATCTCCAATATTAAAAATAATGAACTATGATTAAACCAGCTAGGTCTTTTCAGTCTTGAGAAGAGGGTTGAAAAATGGACCTTTTAGAGGTACATAAGATTCTAAATAGGATTGAGGAAGTAAACTCAGAATAATACTTTTCAATGCACTTGAGACAGCAACACAAGTGGACACAGGTTTAGGGTTTCAAAGGGTAGACACCAGGAAGAAAGTATTTCTTTACCCAGAGGATAATTAATGATTGGAACAGGTTACCAGAAAGGGTGGCTGACACCAGGACATTGGATTAGTTTAAAAACAGCTTGATGCTGTGATGGGAGGACATTCGGGTGGGTAACTGGAAGGATGTGATCAAATGGGCCAAAGAGCCTTCTTCATCCAAATCTTGCTTATTGTCCGACTAGCACTTTTAATGCAGTTTTATTTTGCGAAAGGAATGCTTTATTTAATGGACTTGATGATGCTGCATCAAGTTATTCCATCTTTCTCTACAGTCCAGGTACCTCTTGGAATTGGCTGCACTACCATCAGGCTGCTGCAGGTATTATTTTGCCACAGTTAAAGGTTGCAAGAGAAACCCATGCAGGTTTGGACATGAACCAAAACAAGAAGATGAAAAAGTAAGTGAATTGATTCACCGCTGTAATAACTTTTTTTTCTGTAGGCCGATGCATCCCAGGTTCTTTTCTATTCAGAAGTAATCTGTGGCCATTACAGATAAGGTTTTAATATTTGGTTTGTTTCCACATTTTTTTGCCCTACTCATCGGATTCCCCAGCCCCTCCATACTTAGAATGTGGATTATCCAGAACTCTGCAGTCTGCATCTCTCCCGCACCAAGTTTCATGAGCCCATCATCCCCATCTTTACTCAACTCTACTGGATCCCCACCCACCACCAAATCAAATTCAAGATCCCCAATTTCAAATCCTTCCATAGTGACGCCTCATTCTATCTTTGTGACTTACTGCCTAGCCCCTCGCTCCTTCCATCAAAAAATGGCCTGCTTCAATCTCTCCCCACCACCCCCCACATTCACACACAGCACAAACCACCCCACCATCAAAGGGCGAGCTTTCAAACGTTCTGACCCTGCTCGCTGGAGCTCCATCCTGGAATTCCTATGCCTTGCTCCCTCCCTCCCCACGTTCAACTCACTCCTTAAAACGTATCTGTTTGACCATATCTTCAACAACTCTCTCTCCCCCACCCTCCACTACATCCTGAGTTTGTGCTCCAAACTGGCTCTGTGAAGCACTTTGAGACGTCCCAAATGAAAAGTACTTTATAAATGGTTTATAAATGGTTATCAGTCTTAAGTGTAGAAGTGTAGAGTTGTCTCAGAAATGTTTGTAAAATGAAATAAATGTGATGGCTGATAAAAAAGACTTTTTTCGAGTGCATGTGCTTTCTGCTTTGGAACTGTATTTGTGAACAAGGAAATGTGTTTTATATTTTCAGATGATGCTCTGAAGCTTTCCTTAATGCCATCGTATTATATTTTTCAGCTTTGCATTGAAATTATTCAGAAATTCATGGAGACCAATAATCCACATCTTTTATCACGTGCAGGTAAGAATTTAAGCTTTTTTTTGTATTGTGCGATCCAGATGAGCTTTGATTTATGAAAGATGTAGATTAGTGAATTTTTAATGGTCAATTAACTTCTTTAAAATCGACGTGAATGTACGGTTGGGGATTGGTTATAACAGTCATGGAATGCTGTGTGCAATATGTAGTTCCTGAACTGGTGAAGCCTGGCATCCACCATCCACCTAGTGAAGGCTCAAAGCTGCATTTGTCAGATATCAAATGACCAACTAGTGATTGTCCTCCCGGAGAGAATGGGGAGGTAAGCAGGTCTCCTGGAAGCTGAACTGGCTCCATGATGGTGTGTTTGCCAACAGGACGTTGGAATTGAGTCAATTCTCTGTAGTGGTCTCAGTAGCCCAATTTCTTGAAGCCAGGTGGCTCTACCCAGCTAACCCAAATTCTTGTGGCTAATCAAAGAGGTGAGATTGTTGCTCCTCAGGCTGGAACGCTTTGACTTCCAAGAGATAACATGGATGGAAAGAATGGGAGAAGAAGATGTAAAGTGTTTTTTTAACCTCTACCCAACTACGAATGACAATGGATTATTTTATGTTCTTTCTACCTAGTAAGAATATTTATAAAATACTACAGCAATTTTGGACCTGGCATCCATTGTAATTCCCAAGTGATGAACCGACTCCTTTTTGCATTGTTGAAGGTGCAAAAGCTGCAGGACCTGTTTGAGCTGCTCAGCACTGTGGTAATGATGAAGATGCTAGTAAGTAATTCCTTGAACATTAGTCCAAAAATTCATCCACCATGTGACCTTTGTGCCACGCAGCTGCTATAATGAGGAGTATCAAAGTCTGCCCTGAAAATGAATAGGAGAGAAGAGAGTTTCTCTTGGTGTCCTGACCAACAATCTGCCAAATAAAATTGGTCACTCACTCCATGACTCTTTGTGGGACATTGCTGTACGCAACTGGCTACTGTGTTCCGCCCACAAAATATGCAGTCAAACCACTTTACAGTAAATCCTGTGATGTGCTTTTGAGATGTCACAACAACATGATAAGGCTGTAAAAAATGCAAGGATTATTATTCCAATAATACTAAACATTGATGGCTTCCGATACAGTATAAATTTACATATACACTATATAGCCTTTTACGTTGGGAGAATGCCTCAAAGTGCTTTTACTAGTGTAACGAGACCATGTAGTTCTTTCTCGTGCTTAAACTCTTGTATAACATGATGGAATATGAAAAGTAGCAGCACCCCTACATGACAGCTCATTGGGGTCAAAATTGGGATATTGCTAAACATATTCTGTTCCTTATTTAAGCAATGATGTTTTAAGTACCTCCTAAATTCTCAATGATGGTATCAATCACAATGGGTGAAAAATCTTGGGCACCGCCTCTATTGGATTGCTGCTTTGTCAGACCTGTGACTGTTTCCTCATCCAGATCAATTCTGTAAAATCTCATTAGGATTGAAAAAACACTTGGAACAAAAAAACAGCAATTTTTTTTGGTAGCATCTCTTGACACATGCAGAAATCCATTACCTTGCTCAAGGGAATACAAAACCAGATTCATGTTCCACAGACATATGGAAATTTCTCTGTATATTGAAATGTACACTAAAATCCCTGGAGGGACACATCCTGCTTTCCTAATTTCAGAGAGTATTAGGCATAGGTTGGTTAGAGCCCAGTGTGCATTGGGATACTGCTGGAGTTTAAACAGTTAGAACTGCATCTATTAAGAGCACTGTCTGGCAAGCATCCCATTGCTTGTCCAGCTAGGACCATTCTACCATTCTACAAGCACTCTGGAATGCTATATAAATGTATGAGGGGCGTTATATAAATGCAAGTTGTTGTTGCATCGGTTAGAGCTTCGGATTGCAAGAGCTGAGTGCTTCCCGTAGTCTTAGATGATACATTAGGCTAGACAAACTGCCAAAGCTATAGGGAATCATATGAGTTGGATTCATTGTGAGAACTCTTCTCCGAGGCATCTTGAGTTGACATGATGTTCATGGGGTTCTCTGCAGGAAACATGCTTTATTTCCAAGTGGACTTTATCCAGTGCCAGGCACCATTTACACTATGATTTTCCAACTCAAGTGCTTCTCAACCCCATTGTAAGGTTTCTGAAGTGTAATATAAAAGTATTGCATATATTGACACCCAGATGCATTGAAATAAAATAATTGTTGGAACACATTATGTTCCTTATTTAGGAAGACCTTTTAAATGGAAGCTTTAAATGTTCTGTTTAATAAACGTTACTAATGATGGTCTGAATATTTGTTTTCTTTCAGCCAGAAGCCGATGTTTTACTAAATGTATTTGAACTTGTGGCATCTACAGGCTCAAGAAATCTGCTTCCCAAACTCATAGATGTAACCTGCAAGGTAGGGCAAATGCAGCAGAGTTTGCGCATTTTACTGATACAAAGTGTGAATTATTTGTAGATAAATTAGAATTTGTTTGGGACACTGTATATAGCTGATTGAATGG
The DNA here is from genome assembly GCF_018977255.1 of Callorhinchus milii. Taxonomy (NCBI): domain Eukaryota; kingdom Metazoa; phylum Chordata; class Chondrichthyes; order Chimaeriformes; family Callorhinchidae; genus Callorhinchus; species Callorhinchus milii. The sequence continues at coordinate 74,513,829 of NW_024704743.1, forward strand.
CCCATTGGTGTCTTTAAAAGGAAAGATTTTAAGGGTATGCTTAAAGGATATGCAATCAGAATGCATGTCTACATCTCAAGTAATGTGCATGGTCTATCACTTGGAACTACCGGGTCAATGAATAAATCAGGCCACACTTAAGAACATATGGAAACAATGAACATAATCTTTCAGTATGTACTGATTCAATTTTTTTGAATGCATCAATTATCTACTTAATCGCCCTCCCTATCCACCTTCAAAATCCACGTTCAAATCCGCCTTAAGGCATCTCTTCTACTGCACTTTCAGGCACTGTCCACCCAACTCCCCCACCCACAAACTCACAACAGTCAGCAGAAGGTGCAATGTAATACAGACTAACAGTACATCCACATTTCTCAATGAGAATTAATTTGCATTGTAGGCTACTGCGAAATTAAAATATTTACACTTGAGATGACCTTTTGTGTAACAGAAAGTCTCAGTGTACACTTTGTCTCTTGTTTTGTGTGCTAACTTTTTCAGTGTGTGGAAGCAGGACTTAGTTTCCAGCCGGATCAGTTTAAGTGTATAGTACAGCTGCTAACTCAACTACAAGTTTCTCATCAAGAAATAAATCTCATTTTGGCTCTCGAGAACAGGTAAGAGTCACCTTACTAACTCACTTCAAGGCCTGGAGATATCAGCCTTTGATACTAAGTTTGTGTATTAAAGGTGTCAGCCTGGCTCAGTTGGTCGCACTCTCATCTCTGAGTTAGGCATTGTGGGTTCAAGTCTTACATAGGTTGTCTGAACTGGTGCACAATCTTGGCGTCCGGTTGAATCCTGAAATGAAAGGCATTATGTTAAATGCAAGGATTATTTTATTTCTTGAGGGAGGCAGATACTGGATCAGGCCCTTGTTTGAATGTGTTTGATTTGAAGTTATGAAAAGAGAGGGATGTGGTCGAACCAAAACTCTATTCGTTTAGTGGAGGTAGGGCGCAGAGGTTTTGGAAGAGGATTCCAAAAGGGTAGGGCGAGTGGCTAAAGGTCTGGCCATTGTTGATGGGATAAAGGGAGTGAGGAACAAGCAATAAACCTGAATTGGACCAAATTGATTGTGTGCAGTATCTGTACCGCTGCTGTTTAGAAATCCAGCCCAGATATTTGCTGGAAGGAAATTCCAACTAGATGGCATCAAAGTAGTTAAAAAAAAGTTCTCTTTGGCCAAATTCTCAAGTCATTCATAAATTAAATGCAGATTCAGTTTTCTTAACAGTTCCACAGAGAATGAAATATTTAATTTGCTATCAGCTATTTTTGGTTATACTCTAATGGTCTAGCTATATATATACCACCATTCAACTATTTAATTTTCATTGCTTCACCCTGACCTTCAAAAGGACATTAAAAGTGACCTGACCCTGAATTTGATTCCTTTCACTTTATTTGCTATCCCTCAATTTTTCTGCTAATCCCAATGTACATGACTTCAGTAGTTTACAGTTTACTGTTTGCAGTACAGAAGCAGCTCATTCAGTTTATTGTGTCTGGTACTAGCTCATCCACTAGTTTTCTACCCTAATCCCATTCCCCGCTGTTTCTCAAATACAGTGCAGCCCCATTATAATGCACTTCTTTCGAGCACGAATTTATAATAATAATAATAATCCTTGCATTTGATATAGCGCTTTTCACGTCGGGAGGACGTCCCAAGGCGCTTCACAGAACACACTGTAAAGTGAATTGACTGTATATTTGTGGGCGAACGTGGCAGCCAATTGCGCACAGCAATGTCCCACAAACAGTCGTAGATTGAAAGTGACCAATTTATTATTGTTTTGGTTTTGGAGGGATTATTATTAGGCTCTGTGTGGAGTAAGGAAATTTGCCCAAGGTTTCGCCCTGACCTGCCTGGAATTGAACTCAGGTCTCTCGCTTGCAAAGCGAGTGCTCTAACCACTGAGCTACAGGACTCCATTTGGTTGCGTTGTGAGCTCCATTCACTCTGCATGTGAACGTCTGGCCTACTTGTGTTGAAATAATAATAATAATAATAAATGTCTGACTCCTGGGATCTCAAGTTCCCTGATCTTCCCACCTTGAGCATGTACAGGATGTGATGTCAGCAGTGAGCTGGTGACCTGGAAGTCACCGAGCATTGTATCTTGGATTGGCGCCTGGTTCATTCCTTATTGTTAATAATAATTAATTATTATCAATGTTAATAATGAATAACTCCTTAGCCTCCTTCAAGTCCCACCTCAAAATCCTCCTCTTCGTCCACGCCATCGCTCACCCCACTTCCCCTCCCCTCCCTTCTCCCTCCCTGACCCCAGCTTGGGTCTGAAATGCTGTACACTGTCCAGCACCTTCAGACATCCTCCCGACGTGAAAGGTGCTATACAAATGTAATCTTGTGTGTTGATATTAATTCTTTTATCAGTTTGCAAAGTTTGGTGTTTGTATATCTGGAGTAGTCCTAGACTGTTGCTATGAGTGATCACCTTCCCTTGTGACCAAACCCTTGTCTCCTTTCTGAGGGATCTCCATCTGTTTTCTCATGGTTAAAGTAATCTATGAATTTTTACTGTTAAGATTTTTTAAAAAAATATTTCCTTTAGTGTCTAACCAATGGCATAATTGAGATGAAATTGACAAGCCAGAATTTCATTCTCTCCAAATAATATCTGATATTGATGATTACTTGTACCCCAGAAACTACAAATTTTAATTTGTTATTTTCCAGATCATTATTTCATCCTGCAGAACAAAGCAACTTCAATTTTGCAATTGCTGAAATAAAGGTGTGTGTGTGTGGGGAGGGGGGTGGCATTAGAAATTGTGAACCTTTTGAAACCTGCTTTATGGTGTATCCATGACGAGATATCTAAGGGGAAGAAATCTATGACTCCTGGGATCAAACCCTTGGGAGAGAGAGTCAGGGGATGCAATTGAGATTGGAGTGGCTCAAAGGGTTCATCATGCAGAATCACAAATTCTATAATAATAACAGCAACAACAACAACTTAAACCCTCCCAATTGCAGCCTCCTGGAGCTGACTCTGAGTGTCAGCCGGGGGCCTGTAATCTTCACCTTCAGTTCCATTTCATGTTTTCTTGATCTCTCGCAAAATGCTTCAAAACTAAAACCAAAAGGTGCCTTAACCTTCTGAATAACTTAAAATGCACCAGAATTTTTTTTAATAAGAATAACTAAACATTGCATATTACCAAATGAATTTAGGATGAGGATGGAACTTATCTGTGCTCCTAAAATAAATTGATCAAATATTCACTTGCACATGATCATATTTTTTCCAAACCAAAACCTTTTCAATTATTTTCCACATAGTAATTTGGTCTGAGCAGTCTTTGATGTATTGGAATTAATTATATTGGAATTGTCTTTTTGAGCCTGATTGAACCTGTGGCCTCCAAGGTCTGTGGCTTGTTGGGGTACTGGGTGGTACAGTTTTACCCAATGTGGGACAGTGTCTTTGTTTTCATGTTTGTTTTTCTGTGCAGCACTATAAAGAAAAAGGCCAATGGGACAAGATTGGAATTTTGTATCAAAGTTTACATTTAAACTGTGGTGGTAAACGTGATCTACACAGAGTTGCCAAGTGCATTGCTGCTGCACTCATACAGGCCAAAGATGATGGACCCGTGGTTCCCTTCTGTGAATTTGCAAAAGCAGGTACTGTAATGTGAGTCTCTGCACTGAAGACAGTAGGTCCTTACTAACAATAATAATAATAAACCTTGCATTTTATATGGTGCCTTATCACATCATTGAGATGTCTCAAAGTGCTTCACAGGATACACTGTAAAGTGGATTGACTGTATTTTGTGAGTGAAACGTATATAATATATAAAGGCATTTCTGGTCTGCTAATATCAAATAGTTACAGTTTAAGGTTTGAATTGTCTTTTTGTCTTGTGAAAATTATTATTGCTTCAGAATCCTGGCCAGGGTCGAAGGAAAGGAATTAATGGTGGAAATTTGGGGAATCAAATTTTCGACACATTACTTTTTTGGAGTCAGGGAATATCTGTACAGTACTCTTAAGAACATAGGAAAACAGGAGCAGGAGGAGGCTATTCAGACCATGGGTCCTGTACCACCAGTTTATTAGATCTTTTAATTTGGCAGATCTTTTAATGCCAATACCTATTTGCCAAACCTTAATGCCTGTATTATCCAAGTATTACCCACAAAATATACAGTCAATTCACTTTACGGTATATTCTGTGACGCGCTTTGAAATGGCTCAATGACGTGATAAGGCGCTCTATCAAATGCAAGATTATTATCTGTCTCTTAAACATTTCCCACTGATTTGCCTCTACAGCTTTCGGGGGTAGAGCATTCCACATCCTCACAACCCTCTGTGTGAAGAAAGGCTTCCTGACTTCAGTTCTAATTGTCTTAGAGAAGGTGTTAGTGTTCATATAGGGTCTTGGAAGGCTGTGGAAGGACTGCCTCAACACGTGAGTTTCTTAGAAACCTAAAATCATTTTCATTTAAATAATTTTTTCCCTCTATTCAAAAACAAGGTGTGATACAATTGGGAGTGCAATGCTGAAACACTTGGATTACATTAGAGGTGGGGTGGAGGATTGAGGGCATCAGTTGGTATGCTTTGATCTAGCGTTCATATTGTGTGTTTACAGAGGAATTTAGAGAGGAAAATGTTAAGAGGCGAGTAAGGTAGGCAGATCTACTGCAGAGAGAAACAAACCTGGATAAATTCTAAGAACTGCAACAAAGAAAGGGAACTGACTAGGCGCAGCACAGCAGAACTTGATCAGAAAGTAAGATTACAAGAGAAGTTTGTATCTAGAAGTCCCTTTTGCCCATTTGATCTCATCCTTCTGGAATAACCAACCTTCCATCTTTCCATTACAGTATCGAGTTGTTTCTTAAATAGATCTAGTTTCCTGGCCTCGACAGCCCTATCTGCAAACCTTTTCTGGCTGTTTATCTTCTGTATAGAGATGCTTCTCAGTGTCTGTCCTAAAATTGCCTTTCACAAACCTGAACCTGTATCCTCTTATCCTGCATTGGCATACCTGAACAACAACAACTTGTATTTATTTATATATATAATAAAATAAGCGCACCTCAAGCAGGGTAGCATCTCTAGAGTGCTTAAAATGTTGTTCTGGGTTTGCTTTCTCAATCCCGTTTCATCTCTAATACATCTTAGTCACACTTTGTGGTGAGGAGGAAAGTTATCAGTGCTCAACATCTGTCCATTAATTTCTTACACAACGGCATTCCCTTGGGAAATCAGGAATCTGCCTTGTTTGCAGGTACCAGTTTTGATTTGGTGCTGTCATAAAAGTAGTGTAGAATTTAAAACCTTGCCTAATTGTAATTCATGCCTGTATGTTGCAATTTATATTTTTCAGTGTTGCAAAAGCCACACACCAATGGACTGACAAAACATTTGCTTGGTAGGATTGGAATCTCTGTCATGGTTGCATACTATAGCATTGAAAAGTGGGGAAAGGTATATTGATTGTTCATTTGTGTGAAAGGCAAAACGTGGGTTGCTATGAACATTTTAAGTCACATTTTTATGAATAATTGTATTTTGAACATATCTCAAGTTTTTTTTAATATAAAAGTTCTAATTTTCATAGCCACTCTCAGATGCTCCCAGACCTCATAAATTCACTCTGTTTATTTGCAAAGTCTTGTTCCATGAGGAAAACCATACTGAAAATAGCCATATGATTGCACTGAAATATTTTCATCACTTTATATACAAATTCTAGATACGTCGGGTTTTCATCTGCAATAGTAAACGTCATGGCGACGGGGTAATCTGTTTGCAAGCAATCATATAAATGTACACAGAGGAACATTTGAAACATTACTGTCTTACACATAAAATGAGTGCAATCGATACTGAAATTAAAATACATTTAATTTTCCTGCATCATCAAGAATGAGGTCAAAGAAAGAAAAAAGTCGTAAAATTTTGTATAATTAAATAATTTGGTACCAAGCATCAAAACAGCGGACTTGTAATTGTTAAAGAACCTTTTCCTTTGACTTTCTGCTTCCCCACTGAACTGGACTTGGTCTAAACCTTAGTATTTTTAGATATCAGTGCTGGCTTGTTTAAATATCAGTCTAGCTATTATTCATTCTCTGAAACTTGGCATTCCCCCATTAAAGAGGTGTAGAGGGTGACTTTTTTTAAAAAAAAGTTAAACCTTCAAGTCCTTTCATTAGAGGGAGTTCTGAAGAGAGTTTGAAAGCACATTTTACTTTACTAAACCATTGGCATGCCCTTCACTGCACAGTAATTACATTGTGCATCTCTGTGATAGTTAACTTGAAAGTCGCATATGGAAATGTTATCTGACTATTATTTATGCAATATGAAAGGTACTGTTTTAGACACATGATCCCATTGAAGATGTCATTTGAGATGGCTTTTTGACTCGTGAATGTATCTTTAAAACCATGTACCCAAAACCCTACCCGCAGTTAATCTTACAAGATGCACTTCGCAAGCCTGTGCTAAGTTTGAACTCTATGTGATGAAATGCCTTGATTGGGCAGAACCCACTTTAGTGACTAGACTTGTAGAAAAGTGTCAATGCACAGCAGATGTTTGGATGTGGTCACCTGCCTGCCTTTTCAGCCAAGGAGCTTGGGTTGCTTTCATGCATGTTAAACACCGGACATGTTAAACATTGGACCGCTCAACCGGCTGCAGCCTTCTGCATATCCCTCTTGCCCTCTGTTCCACCATTGGTGGTTGTGCTTTCAGCCACTACGCCCCGAAACTCAGAAAACTATCCTATAATCCCTCCACCTTGCCCTTTCCTTCCCCATCTTCATTTCTATTTGACCATGCCTACAGTAATCTCCCCTTCCGGCTCGGTGTTGTGCTCTGCCACTGTCAAGCGCTCTGGGACGCTACCCTGCATGAGGGGTGCTACATAAATGCAAGTTGTTGTTGTGCAAAAAAAAATGAAGTGCCGATTTATTACTAATTTGTGAGAATCGGCCATCTATATTTACTATTCTCCATCTTTGATTAGATCACCTAGCACCGTGCACTACTTTCTGGCTGAGCAGGCAACCTGCTCACAGGGATATGCAGATACTGCAGTTGATCCAGGTAGGAGGTTGGTGCACAACAGCCCTGGGAGATTTGCCCTTTAGAAATTTTGACCTCTGAAGGGGAAGGACCCTGAGGCAGCAAATGCTTCAGAATCTTAGCCTTGAAACCATGGTCACAACATTTGTTTGTGAAAATTCTGAAATGTTCAGCCTTAATTTGGAAACTGGTTTCCACTCTCTTTTTGTTAAGAGCTTAGTACAGAGTTTTAAGAATTTTCCAAAATTCTGCTTGATCTTATATTTTAATGGCCTTAAGACTAATTCCATGAGAAATTTAGGGCATCTGGCCTCTGCTTGACTGCCTCTGCTCATTGCATCCGAAATCAACAACAACTTGCATTTATATAGTGCCCTTCCCGCAGGCTAGCGTCCCGGAGGGCTTTACAGCAACAAAAAGATTATATTTGTATCGCGCCTTTCACGTCGGGAGGATGTCCCAAGGCGCTGGACAATGTACAGCATTTCAGACCCGAGCTGGGGAAGGGAGGGGAGGGGTGGCCGATGGCATGGTCGAAGAGGAGGGTCTTGAGGCGGGACTTGAAGGAGGCTAAGGAAGGGGCGAGGCGGAGTGATTGGGGAATGAAATTTCAGAGATTGGGGGCAGAGTGGCTGAAGGCTCTCCCGCCAATAGTGGGGCGGGTGGGTCGGGGGACATGGAGCAAGCCAGAGCCGGCTGAGCGGAGGGAACGGACGGGTTGGTAGGGGGTTAGGAGGTTGCAGATGTAGGGTGGGGCGAGGCCATGGAGGACTTTGCATGTGAGGATCAGGATCTTGAACTGGATCCTGGTCATCACATACACTTTTACAGTGGCAGAGTCTGACCCTGAGCCAGAGGGAGAAGAAGGAGGAGGTGACCGTAAGTACAATCAAAAAGGAAGATCTTTAGGCAGGATTTGAAAGTGGGGAGGGAGCGGCAAGGCGGCGGGATTGAGGGAGAGAGTCCCAGAGTTTAAAATCACTGTACACTGTATTAAACTGTAAGCCCCTTCCCCCCTGTAAACTATCATGTTGTCATAAAATTAGCACAGTCAGCAAAAACTCTAAATATTGTGATCCGTATGAAGTTAGGTAGGATCTGATTACACCAACAATTTTCTTTTGTTCATGTGGTGAATTGACATTCTTCGTGGTCAATATGGGAAGGTGCAAAGCACAGGCAATTTTCTGGAGAGTGTGGTAGATGATCTGAGTGACCTAGGATAGTGAGAAAGAAAACAGAAAGGAATCCAGTAAAATTCATTGTAACAGAGACCTTGTTTACCACATGAGGTTGACCAAGGTTTCTTTTATGCCTGTTTAAACATAGCTATGTAATACACCCTGTGCCCAGAAACAATTACGGGTCTTAAATGCACAAAGGCAGTTTGGATGAAGAAAGCCATTCGCTCTATTATGTTATTAACCATTAAAAGGGTTTATTTTTGATTTACTTGATTCAAAAGCTAGTTTTAGAAACCTGATGCATTGACACCAAGCGTGAATAAAGTATAGTTGAACTGCTTTAATCAGTTTATCCAAATTGTAATTTCCTTTAATTTTTGAACAGGCAAGACAAACTTTGGACGTCTTACAGGAAATTCAACCAAACTTCACAGGAGTGAAAGCACTTGTTACTGAGGGTACTGTATCCAGGTGCCAAATTGTTAACGTCGCTGCAGATATCTTTCTGAAAACACGATGTGTGAATCAAGCATTTCGAATGTTGCAAGGTATCATTTTAACATGACAATTTCAGACCTGCTTAATCCGTATGGCAGTCGAGGCGGCAGATGAGTGTTGGGTTGTAAACAAAGTTGTCTCCATACCTTTTCACTGGATCGATCTTTATCATTGGGTTCAAAACGTGAAAATACTGCAGAGGTGGACTATAACATATACAAGGTACAGGAAAGGAATAGTGATCGAGATTGTACTAGCAAGCTCACGTGGAGGATTTAACACCAAGTTATGCTTGATGGGCTGAATGATTTTCTTCAATGTCATGATATCTAACTTTTCAAACACTGTTTCAGATAATGCCCAACTTAAGCCCCTCTGATCATTCTGACCCCATACAGAGCTTTGATGTAGCGTTAAAGTGAATTACGATTATCCAGTTCCAAAGTCATAGATCTTTTTGGTATAGAAGGAGGTCCTTTGGTCCACCATGTCCAAGTTGATGCTAGTTCTTTCATTAGTTCTTTCACTAGTTCTTTCACTGGTGCTATCTGACCTCAGTCACCATAGCCTTTAATATTATTTTTCCCATTTAAAACATGTTGTTATGGACATAAAGCTTCAATGTTCATTGGTGGTAAGGCTTTCCATGTTCTAACATCCCTCTGTGTAAAATGAGCCCCTCCACCCTTTTTGTTCTTGTTTAGAACAAAGGAGACTAAACTGTCCTTCAGATGAGACGTTAAACTGAAGCCTTGTCTCCTGATTCAAGTGGATGCTAAAGATACCACTATTTGAAAAGAGAAGGGAGTTTCTCCCAGTGTCCTGGCCAGCAATCCACAAATAAAATTGGTCACTCACTTCATGGTTGTTTGGAAACATTGCTGTGCACAACTTGGCTGCCTTGTTTGCCCACAAAATACAGTCACTCCACTTCACAGTATGCCCTGTGAAGTGCTTTGGGACATCCCCCTGTGTGAAAGGCACTATATCAAATGCAAGGATTATTAAAAGATATGCAAAAATGCTATAATGTTTCAGATGGTTTGATATGTAAAACAACACACGAGACCGATAATCACAAATTGTGTTGAACTTTCACTGTTCTCGTGTGTTTTTGTCAAATATACAGAATTTGGCTGGATAATTGGTGCTCCAGCGTGGCCTTATGACAAAGTGGACATTCTGAACCGACAGAGGTTGCTGTTCAGTCTCGCTGATGCAGCTATGACAAAGAATATGTATTGGCAAGCACTGGATATTTTACAGCATTTACCTGGATTCCAGAATGTAAATGGTGAGCACGGGGGCTGAGCACTCGGTGCTTTGTAATGTTTACGATTTGGTGAATCACCCCCTCCTCATTTTCAAGCGCTCATTGTAATTTTTAAAAATGCTAAATTTTGTGTTCATCCACAAAGGATGTCAGTGCTGGGAAATAACCACTGAAATGTTAGCATTGAAGATGGCTATTCAGCCCATTATGTTTAGTGATCTGATATTAACTAAATTTTAAATATTTGGTGCAGATATAGACCTGTTGTACCTGACTAAATAATCTGCAAAACTGGGTGCAGGGATTATCTGAATTATTACTGGTCAGAGTTGAACATTGTGTTAATGATTGATTGTATCCTGGTGTTTTGCTTGCTTATTGTGCAGCTAAATTAGTTTTGCAACCCATCACCATCAAGGTGTTGTTTAGTACTGTTTTCTTCTTGTTTGATTGGGGTTAACACAGTTGGAGGGACAAGTTGAAATTTACCTACAACTGAGGTGGAGCTAGTCAGTAAGTGTCCAAGTCTCTTGACTCCCTTTAAATGGTTAGGTCACCATTGATGCTTCCAGTCCTCTGGAATTTTTCCCTTTTTAATAATCTTTTTAAATTTCAGTTTAGGACTTGCTCATTTCTAGCTAAATCCTTTCCCCTCCCCTCCAAATTCAACTCCAATGGCTTGGGTGCAAACTCTTGATTTCTCTGCGCCTTGAACATCCTCCTGACATGAAAAACACTGTATAAATGCAGTTTGTTGTTATTTCTGCTCTTCTCAGATGACCGTTGTGAACTGTCTACATTCAGAAGAATGTAGGCTTCCTAACAAATGAGAGAGAGAGAGAGAGACTGATCATAGAATTATACAGAAGGAGGCCATTCAGCTCATTGTGTCTGTGCCTATACTACATTAGTTGACAATTCATCTGCAATATTAGATAGAGTTGGAGATATGACTCATTCAGGCAAATACCCCTCATTTAATTACATTTCTGAAAGCACAATCCTTTAAATCAGAGCTAAAAGGTTACACATTCACAGATTAACGTGTTGTATTGATTGGCAATCCACGATTCAAGGTATTTTATACAATGTGTCATGATATTAGTAAGTAACTCAATTACCCTGCATCAAATGTAAGCTTTTCTGACCGCAGAATTTAAACACGAAACCCAACTTTTAAGAAATAAATCAAGCTTGTTTTTATAATTTTCCTTCCTTCCTTCCTTCCTTCCTTCCTTCCTTCCTTCCTTCCTTCCTTCCTTCCTTCCTTCCTATTTATTGATGTTGCAGGTATCATGGATGTTGCACAGTATGTCAGTGTTTTCAGCAAGCTTCTGGATGAATGTATCCAGAATAATTGTCTTGGAGTATCTTTAGACACTGTGGATTTCATGAGATCCGCAAACATTCCCATAAACTCATTAGCCATAAGGAAACTGATTACTGCTTTGGGCAGATGCTGCTTGTGGCCGAAAGCAAGAAAACAGTACAAAAGTAAGTCATTTTTATGATCATCTGTAGCCTGATACATGGTTTGTCTGTGGATTCATGTTAATTCTTTATTGAAACATCTGAGCTTCACAGGATTGACTATAAAGTGTAGACTGTGTATTTTGTAGGGTTATCAGCAGCCAGTTTTGCACACAACAATGTCCCAAAAACATCTATGAATTGAATGACCAGTTTTATCTAGGGGAATGTTGGCATCTTTTCAGATAGTACCATGGGATCTTTAATGTCCACATGACATTGGCGCCCTATAGCTCAGTGGTTAGAGCACTTGCCTTGCAAGCAAGACACCTGGGTTCAATTCCAGGCAGGGCGAAACCTTGGGCAAGTTTCCTTACTCCACACAGAGCCTAATAATAATCCCTCCAAAAAACCAAAAACAATAATAAATTGGTCATTTTCAATCCACGATTGTTTGTGGGACACTACTGTGCGCAATTGGCTGTCGCATTTCGCCCACAAATATACAGTCAATTCACTTTACAGCATATTCTGTGAAGCGCTTTGAGACATCTAGAAGACGTGAAAAGCGCTATATCAAATGCAAGGATTATTATTATTATGAACCAGCAGATGAGACCATTTTGACGATTCATATGAAGGATGATACCTTGGCCAGTGCAATGTCTTCCCAGTGTTGCACTGGACTGTCAGCCTAAACTCTGTGTTCAAAATCCTGATAAGTACTCTTAGTAATGCAGTGCCATGTTAACGCTTTCCAGAATAAATCCTAGAACAAAACTTCACTCAGACTTGTATCTCCCAAAGTAATCGAGAGCTTTTGATAGAGAATAGTCATTTTCATTGGTCAGTCGTTCAGTAGCTGGGTGTTTTTATAAAAAAAAGTTCAGTTTTTTTTACTTTGATGTAACAGTACAATCTAATCAGCTCAGCTTCTACACCACATTATCGTTCAGTGGGTGGACATTCAGCCACCTGCTGTCAGTATATCGATCTGAATTAATCTGCATTCCCTTTCACCAAATGTACATATTTTTGACCAGGTTAGTTTTTTTTAAATAATTGCTGTATTTTTTTGGAGTATCCTGGAGTAAGGAACACACTTTACCCTCAAAATAAATCTTCCCTTTTGCTTCTCTATCCTTGTTACCAGTTTTGAATAAGCACATGGTTTGAGTTTATCTGTTTTCAGAGGCCTTGTCAACTGGGTGTTATCCACCAATGGAGGTAAACCTACACCACAGATTGCTCCCAGTGCCTTACTTTATGTCAGAAGTTGAGATGCTGCTGGCCATCGAAGTGTTTCTAGTTACAAATGCCAGCAGCATTCAGAGTCCCAGCGTCCCCCATCAGCCTTATCAAATAGTACTTCGCAGGTTAGTGCATTTGTGGAAGAGTTAGGTTCTTGTATTTTTTATTTAAAATTATTTGTCTGCAGAGGGTGTCATATTTTGTTGCTGTTTTTGTGTTTTAAAGGCCTGAAGATGAAAGGAGTAACCTCAATCGCATGTCAAACGGAGAGTATGAAGCAGCGGTGGATAGATTGATGGCAGCTGCCCGCATATCTGAGCCAAAGCTTCAAGTGAAGCACACGACTGTCAACATTGCAAGAGAGGAGGTTTTCAGTTTGGAATATTGCTCAGCCCTGAAATGGCTTGACCAGAATATGAATTGGGCTGGGAATGCTTGGCTGTTTGGCTAAATGCAGCAGGAGGATCTTTTTTGGAATGAATAAAAAAAAACTCTGAAATGTTGACTGTGTGCAATATAGGCAGTCACTGTAATAAAACCCTTTTGTGTCTGAAAAAGTGTGCAGCAAATTTTAGTAAATTAGACATTTAGGGAAGCATGTAGCTAGGAAAGGAAAGATAATAGTTAGAAAAGGCATTTTCTAAAAGGAACAAAGGGTTTACCCACAAAATACACAGTATTTACAATCTTGGAGTCGTGTAGCTCAGTGGTTAGAGCACTTGCCTCACAAGCGAGAGACCTGGATTCAATTCCCAGCAGGGCGAAACCTTGGGCAAGTTTCCTTACTTCCTTACTTCCTTACTTTCTTTCCCTCCCTCCACACGCCTGATGATAATCCCTCAAGAAAAAAAAATAAAATGGGTCACTTCAATCCACGACTGTTTGTGGGACACTGCTGTGGGCTGCTGTGTTTCACCCGAAAATATACAGTCAATTCACTTTACAGTATATTCTGTGAAGCGCTTTGAGATGTCGAGAAGAACTATATCAAATGCAAGGATCATTATTACAGTATATTCTGTGAAGCGCTTTGAGACAACAACAATAACTTGAACTTATATAGTGCCCTCCACTCAGGGCAGCGTCTCGGAACACTTAACGGTGGTGGAGGCTGACTCCGAGCCAGGGGGAGGTGGCCATAAACACAGCCAAAGAGGAAAGTTTTCAGGTGGGACTTGAAAGGGGAGAGAGGGCGCGAGGCAGAGGGATTGAGGGAGAGTGTTCCAGAGTTTGGGGGTGTAGTGGCTGAAAGCATGACCTCTGATGGTGAGTCGGAGGGTGCGAGGGATGAGCAGGAGGCCGGTGCCAGTCGAGCTGGGTGGTGGATTGGGGAGTGAGGAGGTCAGAGAGGTAGGGAGATGCCAGCGAGTGAATGGATTTGAACACGAGTGTGAGTCAATCTGTTCAGTGATGGAGAGCCAGTGGAGACTGGCCAGAACCGGTGAGATGTGATCACGGAGTTTGTTCCAGGTCAGTATGTGGACAGCAGAGTTTTGGATGAGCTGCATCTTGTGAATAGTAGAGCTGGGGAGACCGGTGAGGAGCACATTGGAGTAATCGAAGCGGGAGGTGACAAACACATACACGAGGGATTCGGCTGAGACTTCTCAACAACATGATGAAGTGCTGTGTCAAATGAAAGGATTATTATTATTTGCTGAATGCAAATGTTTTCTAAAACAGCATAAGATTGTTACCATAAGATTGGTTTGGAGGAAGAAGCCCTTCAGCCTATTTGATTACCTGCCATAATAACCGCCCTACCATCTTCCTATCACAGCATCAAGCTATTTTCTAAATGAAGCCAATGTTCTGGATATATCGCAATATAACAGCAGATAAATGCTAATTACCCAATAAGGAGTATTGTACAGGTTAGAAGGACTAGTTTGGTGAAATGAGATCTGGGATCTGGATGTACCAGCTCTTGAATCCACCTCCAGCAGAGTTGAATTCACCGATAGTTGGGTTTTCCCTTCAACCCCACTCATTTTCCAGTCAAGCTCATCATTCAAATGATCTGCAGGAGAAATAACTCTGAACAATAATCACAGTCCTCAAAGTTTCCTTAGGAATTCCAATACTGTTATAATAATAATAATCCTTGCATTTGATATAGCGCTTTTCACATATTCTAGACGTCCCAAAGCGCTTCACAGAATACACTGTAAAGTGAATTTGACTGTATATTTGTGGGCAAACGTGACAGTCAATTGCGCACAGCAATGTCCCACAAACAGTCGTAGATTGAAAATGACCAATTTATTATTGTTTTGTTTTTGGAGGGATTATTATTATTAGACCAGATGAGAGAATCAAAAAAGGGGCATTTCGAAAAACTCTTGGATTGTAAAATCTTATTAAAGGAAACCTTCAAAATGATAGTGCCAACCTGTCACCTAATCAATATTGCAGATTTAGGATTTACATCCTCTACAACCTGTTCAGAGAAGCCCAGAAAGCCTGGCTTATACTTGGCTCTCCTCACACCTCTGAAGCATTATCCTAAAACATGTCCCCTTTAACTTTTGTTGCTGTGTCTAAAAAATGTAACCTACAGAATTAAGATTAAAAAGATTAAAAGTCGCTACACAAGAGTTCTGGGAAACAGTGGCAATAAAGTGCTGTTTCACTGGTCAGACTTCATTTGGAACATTGGTTGCAGCAGCACCTAACCTCAGGAAAGATTTACTGGTTCTAATCCTTGCATTTGATAACTGCCCTGAATTTTGTTTTTTATTACTGAGCTTTAACCGAGATGAGTTTTGTTGACTTTTACTAGTTTTATTATTGAAATCTGGTTAGCATCGTATCCAGGTGAAAACATTCCGCATACCAGCTCACTGGAGGCCATCGTTTACGCAGAGTGGTCCAACAGGCGGCCCTCTGGCCAAATCCTGCCCGACGGGTGATCTTATCCGTCCCGAGACCATTTCCAATATTCCAACTTCCGCTCCCTCCCTCCCTCCCTGGTGAACGGCTTCCGAGGGCAGCGGCAGGAGACGGTGGTTGGGAGATTCGAAATAATACTGGCCGTTACTGCAGTCTGTCAGGAAGGCGAGCTCGTTTCTTACTAACCACATCCTTAGTAACTGCCAACTCCTGTCACTACAACTAGTGCCCTGTGCGGTTGCTTGGGAGAGAGAGGGTTTGAGAGGGGGAGAAGGAGGGTTAGGGTGGAGAGCGGTGCGGAGGGGGTGGAGGTGGGTGGGTAGAGGGGAGTTAGATGGGGAGAAAGAGTAAGAAAGGGGGAGAGAGAGAGAGACAGATTGTTTGAGGGAGTCTAAGATCAGAGAAGGGAAGAGAGTGAAAAAGAAAGTGTGTAAGGAGGAGGGAGTGAATGTGAGGGAGAGAGGGAGAAAGAAACTAGAGAGGGAGATTGAGAGTTTGAGAGGGGTTAGACTGTATGGGGGAGAGAGAGTAATTGAGAGGGAGAGAGAGGAGGAGAGGGGGAGGTGGAGTGTGAGGGGGAGAGAGAAGAACGGGGAGAAGAAGAGGCCAAGAGGAGAGGGGGTTGAAGGGGAGAGGGGGGAGGTGGAGTGGGAGAGGGTATGAGAAGTGGAGTGGGAGAGTAATTGAGAGAGATTGTGCGTGAGAGAAGGAGAGAGTGAGGGGGAGAGAAGGAAAGAGTGTGTGTGAGAGGGGATAGAAAGGGGGCGGGGGGGGGGAATGTGGATGTGAGAGAAGGGGTAAAGAGAGAGAGGGGGTGAGAAGGAGAGAGTCCCCACTCCTTGTGGCAGCCAAAAGGTTGGACCACTCTGCTTTACATTGATGCAAGTTGAAAAAAAACATAAAACTCATCAAAACAAGTGTCAGCAGCTCCTTAATCCATGGGGGACGGAGAAAGAGAGATTCTACCGAGGCCCAGACTTACATTATTTTCTTAGCATTTCAGAGGATGTCGAATTTGGCAGATTTTTAAATGTAGTTAAGAATCCAGTGAGCGGGTAATTGGGATGGATGTTCTCGCCTGGACACCATCAACACTTCCTCAGTTTGGTCTGGGTTATCTCAGTGAGAGAGCAACTCCAGGTGGAAGAGAAGGACCTTCCAGACATTATTGAGCTTGCATTAGAAAATCACAGAAAATTACAGAAAATCATCGACTTGGTATGAGACTGTTCAACTTCAAGCACAATATTAGCTCAAGTGAGTTTTTTGTTTTACACAGAGTGCACTATATAAGCTTATCCAATGCAAAGGTTATTTATTATTATTTATTATTTATTGTCAACACTGACAAATCAGACAACAGCAGTGTTGACAGAGAAGGGAGTGGTACATTAACAAAACCAGTTAAAAAAACACACACACACAATCCCAAAAGAGGGCAAAGGCCATTTTGCAGCCATCATTTTTTGCTTTCCATCTTTTCTCAAGAAACCTCCTGAAATAAATAATCATTTGTTTGATAATAGCGTCAGGAGCCAGTCATAAGATTCAAGTTCCTCACGATATAATACAAAGAGACTGACGAGCAGGATCTTCAAATTGATGTTGCTACTTTATTCAATCAAAGCGACAGCGTTAAGCAGTTATACTATACATACAACCAAGACACATAGTTCGTATTCGAGGGTGATCAAGTTCTTCCTCTGGGAGAGATGGTGACCGCTTAGTGGGCATCGATTACTTGTTGACGGATGATCTTTCTTCTACAGTGGCCGTGTCTTGCTCTCCTTCTGATGTATCGGGTTCACTTCTTTTACACCACATTCACATCCCAGCCCCTAACCAGCTTTTCCACACAGACTGCTTGTGGCCATTTCATGCTGGTTTCTTATCTTTATTTTTAACCAATTTATGTTCTTTCAGACCTCATCGTTCAATGTTTTACTTCCCCTTATCAAAGCTCCTTGCTCATCCGGGCACCAGGAGCCAGCTGTGTCTGGCACAATAACAAGAAGGATTTCTTCTTTTGCAAGGATGAATAAGCACAGAGACTGCAGAACAACATCTTCCAGGTCTCTCTCTCTCTCTTTTCTTTCTCACAGATAGCGTCTGCTCAAGATTACCGGTTGCTCGAGATGAACAGGGAGGTGGCTGCAGCTGTAGCTTTTGTCAGGATACACTATGTGTGAGCACACAGCGGTCCTAACTAGACACCAGCTTACAGTCCCCCCTTAGCAGCTATTAGGCTGATGTATCATTGCCTACAGAAGCTATAAAATGACAGTTCTCAGAACCAGAACATGGATGAATATTAAAGCACCAACTCAAAGCCATTTGCTACAAGGGAATTGTGCTTTCACGTAAATGTTAGGATGTTTTACTTGTGTATCAGGAATACAGATTTGTAAATGTGCCACCCGCCTATCAACATGTACTGTGAAACATGTTGGCAAAATTTAACTCTGATTTTTTCACTGTTATTCTAATCCGAGTGACAAGCCGCCACATTAGTAAAATGAGTCAAATTCACACGTCCATTAGACCAAAGTTTACCGCCGGAGTCTTCTTTATCAGAATGTCTTCTTTCCAAAAATCTTCGAACAGATTTCCTTGGTCCTGTCACCACTCTCAAATCCAGAGGATGCTCTTCCACACCACTTTGAGTCCTGCAAAAATTACAAAAATCTTCTAAATCTAAATAATTGTTTCAACTGGATCTTTTCCATTATTGATGTCCCTTTCTTTTCTAACCTCTGAACGTTCTTGTTGTTTTCAACATGTGACACCAGTAACACACCATTATGCACAACATTAAGATTATGAAAAATTGTATTTCAACAAATATCTTAAAATTGAATTCCGTAGGAGTGCCTTCAATCAACAGTTGGCAATCTCTGTCAGTTAATAACTGTTGTAATTTTTCCACCTCACTGGAGATACTCACTGAGTGAATATCTTTCCGATTCATCAATTTAGTTAAAGTCAAGGTCAGCAGTGCAATTGGAATTGTGAGATTTGGTATAATACCTTTTATGTCAATTGGTTCTTCAGATTGTATATTTTGCATTTGATTGCAAGTAGGAAGAACCGGTATAATTGTATGTAACATTATCTGTGTCAAATGTAAAGCAAAAGTTTGGTTCAACTGGACAAGTTAAATTTCCATCATAGATGTAATTAGTTTCTCGGATGCACACACAATACTGCCCTTGCATATTGTATGTGACTTCAGTCCGATTGCCCTTCCACTTCGATAATTTTACCAGACATTGTTCCAAAGTATCCAGTATATTCTTTGAGGGACTTTCAGGTATTCCACATATGCCCTCATTCCCTGCAAACACATCACATTGGCACAGATATTGATCTCCAGTTTGAACACAAAAATCCAAATTCAGAGCACACCAAGCTCCAATTTTTTTGAACAATTAATTTAAGTAGTTAACCCTTTGCTTATAAATGTCTCCTTCCAGAACGCCTATGGAATGTAATTTAGCCAAGTCTACATACACTTCACTTTCATCAATTACTGGTAATGACATTGTAAATGGGTAGTAGTTGATCTCAAGACTAACTGCATCTCCCAACCAACTTTGTAAGAATTGTTTTAAAGGAACGGATCATAGGTCTACAATGCCCAAAGACTGTTGATGATATTGGATGTGAAATCGTTGTTGAATTCCCAGTAGTTGCAGAGCATGTCGTATGACTTTGCCAGTGAAGTGAGAATCCTGGTCTGAGTCAATAGATTGAGGGAAGCCCCAGCGAGTAAAAATGTGTTCAATTAATATTTTAGCAGTGCTCAGGGTAGTAGCACGGTGTACTGGAAAAGCTTCAATCCATCTAGAGAACATATCAAAAACTACCAAAATATATTTTCCCCGCATTGTGGAGGGGAAGGGGCCAAGGTAATGGTAATGTGGAGTCCTGTAGCTCAGTGGTTAGAGCACTCGCTTTGCAAGCGAGAGACCTGAGTTCAATTCCAGGCAGGGCGAAACCTTGGGCAAGTTTCCTTACTCCACACGCCTAATAATAATCCCTCCAAAAACCAAAAACAATAATAAATTGGTCATTTTCAATCTACGACTGTTTGTGGGACATTGCTGTGCGCAAATGGCTGCTGCGTTCGCCCACAAATATACAGTCAATTCACTTTACAGTGTTCTGTGAAGCGCTTTGGGACGTCCTCCCGACGTGAAAAGCGCTATATCAAATGCAAGGATTATTATTATTATTATTATTAATTAATGTGGAGATTCACCCAACAACCCTTGACTGGTCTGGTGTGCTGCAAAAGAGCTTTTCGGCTTTTTGGATCTGGATTGTGCTGAGCAAAATGAAACAATTATCGCAATAGATTTGAATGTCTTGTGCCATTTTCGTCCACCAACCCACATTTTGAACACGTTTCAAGGTGTTGTCGTATGTTAGGTGTCCTCCAGTAGATAAATCATGCACATTTAAATAATATCATTGCAAACCTGTTGGGGAATAGCCCACAACAGATCGCCATGGGAATCAGTGTAAAAGAGAATTCTCTCTTTAATTCTAAGGTTAGTGCGATACTTTGGGAATCGATTAGGAAGAGGTGAATTAGAATTAATAGCTTTAATGCAAGATAAAATTGCTGAATCTCTCTGCTGAAAAGGACCAGCTACCTCTAATAGATGCTTTAATAATGGAGCAGATGCCAATGCGCGAGCTTGTCAAGTGGGTAAATATTCTGTTAGTAAATTGCAGATATACAATGACTCAGAGTAAGTGGTTAATGGTAATACAAACTCTGCAGCTAGATCCGCTACATGTTTCACAGCAGCCAGTTCTGCAGCTTATGCAGAGACAGAGGACATTTTAAATCCCAACTCCACTTGCCTTTGTGGGCAGAAGATACCAAAACGTGTAACATTTTCCTTCTTGGGCATAACTAGATCCAACTGAAGCTGAATTTTCTATTTCCTCAGTAATGAAGGGACCTAAATCATGCGACACATAATTAACCTGACGTGTGTGCGTCACCTTCATACAACAAACTAGCTGCTAACATAACGGGTTTCAGAGGGTGTTGCACAGTAATATCTCTTCCCTGTAACAAGAGCGACCATCTAGCTAACCTGACACTTGAGACTGATCCGTCCTTCATGCCTCCATCTAGCAGTAATTCAGTAGGAGAATAGCATGTAAACAGGACAATCTTAGCCAATCTCGTATTGTAAGTAAAATGTTGAACAGCCCAAAAGATTTCTAAAAGATGGTGATCCCATGCTGAATATTGTTGTTCAACCGGTGGTAGATTGCGGGATGCGCGTGCAACCGTACACAATTTGCCGTGTTTGTGCTGCATCAACACTGCAGACAATCCTGTTTCTGTGGGAGCCGTTTGCAAAAAGATTGGCCTATTAGCTTGTGGGGCCAAAAGAGGAGGTGGGTGCAGTAACAAGGCTTCTAATGTCTCAAATGCTGTAGTATGTACATGGATCCATTCCCATTCTACCCCCTTCTTCAATAAGGTGAACTACTAATAGTAGAGAAATTTTCAATAAAATCTTTACAATAACCCACTAGACCTAAATATGATCTTAGCGCAGATACAAAAGTAGGCATGGGTAAGCATTGGATTATATTTACTTTATGTTGGTCAGGAGTTTTTCCTTCACTGCCAATCTGGATTCCTAAAAAGTTCACAGGAATTGTACTAATTGTGCCTTCTTGGGGTTAACTTTCAATCCTGCCTCCTGCAGTAATTGCAACAACTCTGGTAATAGCCTAACATGTGTTTCCATATTCGGGATGTGTAGCAATAGGCCATCCACATACTGGATGATCATTCCCGGTTCTGAAAAGCACGCCATGATTTTAGCCATTCTTTGGTGAAAAACAGAAGGCGAATTGTGGAACCCTTGTGGGAGACATGTTGCTATTGCTATATTGCTATTCTTTAAAATTAAATGCAAACTTATACTGACAGTCAAGGTGCAACAGTACGGACCAAAAGCCATTAGAAATGTCTAACACTGAGAAAACTGTGGGTTCTGCCGATAACTGGGTCAATACATCTGGTGCAGAGATTCCTGTGGGAGCGCAGGCAGGAGTAGAGGCATTTAGTTTGTGGTAGTCAATTGCGAGGTGCCAGGAGCCATCGGGTTTATGTACTGGCCATACAAGTGAATTACAGGAGGATGCCACAGGTAGTAGAACTCCTGGTTCCACCAGTGACTGAATCATTGTTTCCATATGTGAATCTGCTTCTTGTGGAAAACAATATTATTTTTGAGGTTTTGGGTCATCTTCCGTGATCTGAACTAATCCCTGGTCTGCCCGCAATTGTGCTTATGCTTCGCAAATGCTGCCTCATGTTATTGTAAAATCCCTCTTAAGGGTTTGGCTTTCTTTGCCACCAACGCATTAAAATCATACCATTCTGGCTTCTCAATAGCATTGTTAACCGATCCCTTCTAATCAATCAACGTACTAATAGTCTCTTTAAGAATATTTATTTAAATCACTATCACCTTGCCTTTGGTCACCTGGTAACCTTTACAAATAAAGCAAGCAATATTATCCAAGATTGGGAGCTGGCCAAGCTTCCTCAAATCTGGATGTCTCTCTCTTTCCTTGTCCCAGACGCAGGAGTTTTCCGATAGTTTTCCTCGTCCCAGACGTAGGAGTTTCTGATGTTCCTTCTTCTTTGATCTGGATATCTCCTCCTCATCCCACACGCAGGAGTTATCCAATAGTTCTTTAAGTCTGCAAGTCTGCTGATCAGTTAGTCTCCAGAGTTGATCTCCCGAACAAAGAAGTTACAAAAGTTTTATAGTCCCCTGCGAACTTTGATCACGCGACTCATTCGCTGGATCCCCTCAATTCCATGTTTGGAATTGTTTTGTTCCTTTGCCCAAAACCCCTCGTTGTCAGTTTTGTCTGGTTTCTTCTGGCTGTTTGCCATACACATTGTCCGATAGTAACCTTTTCTCGATTCTGCAACAACATACACTGAATGTGTATCAGAGAAAACACAGATATTCCCTGGGCATTCTCCTTTAACTCTCCATAACAACAAATTTGCCAAATCAATTATTGTACCTGATTCAATCATCAGATCCGATCCCAGGATGCCCTAGCCATCCAAGGTTTTTAACAGTACACATTGTCAATTTAACTTACAGTCCCCGAGACATACAGGGATAAGGAGAGATTCCACCCCACAAACAGTGGCACCTGCAGAACAATCTAAAGTTACTTGGATAGGGGAAGTGAAAGGAGATGTACTGGTGTGATCTTCTGCAATGACCGTTCGTGAGGTTCCTGTGTCCACTAAAAATCTGCTGCGGTGGCCGCTAACCGTAGCTTGAACTACAGGACATGCATGTTGATCAATGGTCAAGTTGCATAAGATCTCAGCTGAGGCCGGAGATCGTCATTGTCCATTTAGCACAGGTTTTCCTGAATGCTTTTTACTGCCCTCTTCCAGGTCCATCTTAATAAGACGTTTTATCATGTTCAGGAGACCGTGTTTCATCTGGTCATGTTCCCATTCATCGCTCTGTGAGAATGATTTTCTAGTGCCCCTTTTATCGTAGGAATCTGACTTCCCAGATTTTCGGGAAGGAGAATAACTCCTATATTCTCCTCGACCTTTATTTGGTCCATAACCTCCTCGACCACCATAGCCTCCACGGCCTCTACCTCTGTTTGAAAACTGCTGCCTGCCTCTCCATTGCGGGGAATAAAGTGGCGGCCCTTCATTTTTCCGCAGCACTTCTCCTGCCTTCTGAAGGGGTGGGGCTTGTTTATCCATATTATTAGCCAAGGTTATTGCTAACACTTTTACACAGCTCTCTAATGAGGCAATCTTTTTATTTGCCTGTTCTCGTTCTTCCCGAGTCTTTCGCTGTAATGTTGCTAATTCCGCTTTAAGTCTGTCGACTTCTTCTCCAGCTGTATCTTTCTCATGTTTTGCCTGTTCTAACAGTTCCTCTGTTCGTTCTTTAGTTACCCACAACGCCTGGAATAACACAGCCTTCCGCTGTTTCCTCTGGATTTTTTTTTCTCCTCACTAAGTTGTTGATATCTGGACTCGCATTCCTCCCAAGGGCAGAAATTTGCGCTTCTTCAAACCACGTTTCTCCTTTACTCTTTTTCTCAATATATTCTTTAACTAAATCCTCCATTTTTAAAATTTACCAACAAAGCCGGTCAATCAGGATAGAATCTCCAACTCTTTTCTGACTCGAAGGCTTCCCTTAACTTCACAAATAGGCCTTTTCTACTATCTCCAACAACTAACTGGGCTTCCAGACTCCCAATTTTGGTTAGTTCAAATGGTTAGTACTTAACACTGCATATTACATTCGTGATTAAAAGAGAATTATATGTTTTTTTTGTTCTCAAGTCCCTGTTCGGGCACCAACTTGTAAGTTTTCATTTCTTCACAATATAATACAAAGAGACTGACGAGCAGGATCTCAAATTGATGTTGCTACTTTATTCAATCAAAGCGACAGCTTTAAGCAGTTATACTATATATACAACCAAGACGAGGAGTTCAGATTCCGGGCCGATCACGTCCTTCCTCCGGCAGAGATGGTGTCCGCTTAGCGGGTGTTGATTTATGTGTTAACGGATGATCTTCTTCCACAGTGTGACGGTCGGTGTCTTGCTCTCCTTCTGATGTATCAAGCTCACTACTTTGATTTCGTCATCGCATCCCTATCCCTGACCAGCTCTTGTTTTTCCAGAGACTGCTCCTGGCCAGTTCATGCTGGTTTCTTATCTTTAATTTTTAACAATTTATATTCATTCAGACCTGATCATTCAATGTTTTGCATCCCCTTAACAAAGCTCCTTGCTCATCTGGGCTCCAGGCGCCAGCTGTGTCTGGCACAATAACAAGGAATTCTTCTTTCTCAAGGCTGAATAAGCGCAGAGACCGCAGAACAACATCTTCAAGGTCTCTCTCTCTATGTTCTTTCTCACGAATAGCAAGATTACCAGCTGCTCGAGATGAACAGGGAGTTGACTGTACTTTTTGTCAGGATACACTAAGTATGAGCACCCCTAACCAGATGCCATCTTACATCTCAAAGCATTTCACATGAGTTATCGTAAAATGCAGTGACCTTTTGCAGAAGAAAATGATGTCCGTAACAATCCAACTTTGGATATTAGACTGTTATCATACAATGCAAAATTATATTTGTGTAGTGCCTTTCACGTCAGGAGGACGTCCCAAGGTGCTGGACAGTCAAGGATTTGGATCCAAGCTGGATGCCGGGATCGGGGAGGGAGGGTAGGAGGGTGGCTGAAGGCTTGGTTGATGAGGAGGGTTTTGAGACACATCTTGAAGGAGGCAGGAGAGGGAGGGAGGCAAAGATAATGTGGGATGGAGTTCTAAAGGGTGGGGGCAGAAAGAATGAAAGCCCAACCTCCGATGGTGACGCAGGTTGGGCGGGGGACGCGGAGCAGGCCAGAGCTTGCTGAGGGAGCGGACAGCTTGATATGGGGTTAGCAGATCGCAGAGGTAGGGAGGGGCAAGGCCATTGAGGGCCTTGAAAGCGAGGATGAGGATTTTGAACTCTATCTTCTGGGGGATGGGGAGCCAGTGGAGCCAGGCGAGGGTGGGGATGATGGGATAACGGAGCCTGGTGCGGGAGAGGACACGAGCTGCAGAATTCTGGATGATCTGCAACTTTTGGAGGAAAGAGTTGGGAAGGTCGTCAAGCAGGGAGTTGGCATAGTCGAGACTAGATGTGATGAATGTGTGGATGAGGGTTTCGGTGGCCTGAGGGATGAGGCAGTGACGGAGATGGGTGATGTTGCAGAGGTGAAGGAAGGCAGAGCAGGTCATGGCACAGATGAGGAATAGAAAGGACAGTTGAGGGTCAAACAAGATGTCTCCGGACTGTCTCAGTGAAGTGGAGTGTGCATCCCTGGATGGTGATGCTGTCAGTACCTATCATGATCAGCATTAGCCGAGGCCGAATAAATGGAGGTAATATTTGCCTCTGGTTGCAGCCTCAATTCACAGTACAGCAACTCTACTGCACCAGAGAGAAAAACGTATAAATAAGTATCTGGTGCGATTTTCGCCATTTATTGAAAACATTACAAAGTCTCTGTGCTCAGGAAACATTGCAATCTAACTGGCTAATTACTTTCCCAGATTTTTAGGGTTAAAAACATCTGTAATCGCAATAATAGGAGGAATATTGAGGATAAATTACAGGTTGTGAAGAAACTCCTGTAGCAATATGATATTCACTCGGCTTTTGCTCCAGTTCTGAATGTCTTTTTGCATTACATTGCTGATACCACATTAAATGAATGTAGATTAGACATAACTAAAATTAAAATAAGACTCACACTGTTCAGTCAGGGAACATAGCCCCAGCCCTGCTTCAGCCTGTCTAAATAGTGACAACTACTTACGATAAATTGTCGTCTTTTCAGATCAGTCTCTGAAACAAGTAAGAATAATTATTTGTACGTACAACAACAAAATTACATTTAGAGAGCGCCTTTCACCTCGGGAGGACGTCCCAAACAGTGAACAGTCAGGTGACACTGACGTTGCCAACAACAATAACTTGCATTTATACAGCGCTCCTCACACCAGCCCTAACCCCCCCACTCACACCGGCCCTAACATACACCCCCCCCACACCAACCCTAACCGCCCACTCATACCGGCCCTAACCACCTCACCCCCCCACACCAACCCTAACCAACCCCCCCACCCCAACACCAGCCCTATCACCCCACTCACACCAGCCCTAACAACAAAATTACATTTATAGAGCGCCTTTCACGTCGGGAGGACGTCCTAAAGTGCTGAACAGTCAGAGGTCAGGACCCGAGCATGGAGGAGGGGTGGGGTAGGGGTGAGGGAAGGCAGAGAGGTGAGAGGGAGACCAGAGGTATGGTCGAAGAGAAGTGGTCTTGAGACCGGCCTTGAAGGAGGCAAGGGAGGAAACGAGGCGAAGGGACCGTGGGATAGAGTTCCAGAGTGTGGGGGCAAAGAGCCTGAAAGCCCGGCCACCGATGGTAGGGCGGGAGACATGGAGCAGACCGGAGTACGATGAACGGGGGGAGCGGGCAGGTTGGTAGGGAATCAGCAGGTCAGAGAGGTAGGAGAGGGCAAGGCCATGGATGGCCTTAAAGGTGAGGATATTGAACTCGATCCTCTGGGTGATGGGGAGCCAGTGGAGTCGGGCGAGGGTGGGAGTGATGGGGTCACTGAGTCTGGTGCGTGAGAGTACACGAGCTGCAGAGTTTTGGATGATCTGCAGCTTGTGAAGGGAACAGTTGGGAAGGCCGATGAGGAGGGAGTTCCCGTAATCGAGCCTTGAGGTGACGAATGCGTGGGTGAGGGTTTCGGCAGCCTGAGGGGTGAGGCAGTGGCAGAGTCTGGCAATGTTGCGGAAGTGGTGGTAGGCAGTGCCGGTCATGGCGCGGATGTGGGAAACGCATGGAAACCCAATTGGAGGGGTTCATGGAGGGACTGAGAGGAAACAGCGAAGCTGGGAGGCAACGGCTCTCTCAAGGACCTTGGATAGGAAGTGGAGATTTGAGATGATGCCGGTAGCTGGATAGCTGTGATGGGTCGAGGGAAGGTTTCTTCAAGGTGGGGGTGATAGTGGCTGTTTTGAGGGGGGAAGGAACAGTGCCAGATGACAGGGAGAGGTTAATGATGACGGCGAGTAGTGGGGCAAGGAAGTGGAGCTGAGATTTAAGGAGAGGGGTGGAAATGGGGTCCAGGGAGCAGGTGGTGGACTTCATGGAGGTTACTGTGTTGAAGACAGAGGAGGGGGTGACAGGTTCAAAGGTGTGGAAGGAGGGATGGGTAATTGTCAGATGGGTAATTGTGAAGGGTGGGTGGAAGTTGGGAGGGCAGTGGCAGCTGAGCAGATTCCCTCGATTTTGGACTCGAGGAAGTCCTGCATCTTCTTACGTACATAGCATCTCTTTTGTAAAAGAAATACCTCAAAGGGCTTGACAAAAGAAAATTGATTAGAAATGAATGTGAATGTTATTGTATAAGAAAACATGACAGCGATGTCCCATAAACTATGAGATGAGCAGCAAATTAATTTAAAAGGTACAACAATGACTATATGAATCATGATTATGGGATTGAGCTGAGAAGAATGAAGGTCCTTTCCTTCATGAGGCAACCTGGCTTTTGTCTGCCGTTTTATTGCTCTCAATTCAGTGCCTCATGGTGAGGTATGGTTACACAGAATGCCACCTCTCGCCCATTAACTATTTTCCATGTTTTTCGTGTTCGAGTCTCCTCTGAGTATTGACAAGTTTTTTTTAACCCAGAAGAGCACAGCAACTAAACCAGATCATGACTGCCTGAAATTTATTACAACAGCTGGCATTTATATAGCTGGCCCTTCACGTGGGTCAGGGTATCGTAGCACTTAACAGCAGCGAAGCTTGATGCCGAGCCGTGGGGAGGAAAGTGGCTGTAAGCATGGTTGAAGAGGAAGGTCTTCAGTTGTGATCTAAGAGGGGAAGGAGGGGGCAAGCCGGAGGGATTGGAGGAATGTTCCAAAGCTTCAGGGCGTAGTGGCTGAAAGCCCAGCCACCGATGGTGGAGTGGAGGGCCCGAGGGACACTTAGAACACTTTTACCGGGGAGGGTTGGGGAAAGTCACTGCAAAATGCTCAGAAATATGAACCCTAGCTAATTACTGTGCACCCTCACTGGCAACAACACTGCTCCAGCTAACTGAGAACAAAATAGAGATCAATAATATCACACCATTTTCTACTGACCTCTTGAGGAAAGTTACCCTTTCTATTTGAATGATTAGGATGGACAAAAGAGCTGAAATCAACTCACAGTCTTTATTATTGGCAGATGATGTTTTCAGCAAAGATTGGATTTGGCCATGTAACATTTCAAGGTTAGGTAAACTTCCATTAATGTTTTTTCACAATACAATGCTGCTCTGTGTTGTAAATGATACAAGTCACTACTGTATTTCTTACACTTTCTAAAAATGTGGGCATGAAGAATGAAGAAATTCCCAATTTTATAAGTCTCCTCAATTAGCTTTTTACTCATCAATACAGACACGTCAATATTGCCCACTGGAAAAGATTCCTATTAACAAAATCTCCCTTTTCTGTAAATTTTGAGTCAGACACAAAAGATTAGTGGTAAGAAAATAACAAGCCATGTGCAGATTAAGGGAGTGGGAGAAAATTCCACCTTAGTCTAGATTTACCCTATTTTCTCAGCATTTCAGCAGGGGCAGAATTTGGCAAATTGTTAAATGTGGCTGTAAAATATAGCCAGTTTTCTATGTTCTCACTGCCTACAGTTTAAAACTACATTTAAAACTCTGCCATGTTAACCCTCTGAAATATTAAGAAAATAATGTAAGTCTAGACCTCGGTGGAATTTCTCTCTCCCTCCCGCCATGGATTAAGGAGCTGCTGACACTTATTCTGATGAGGTTTGTTTTCAGCTTACATCAATGTAAATGATGGCCCCCGGTGAGCTGGTAAGTGGAATTTTCTCACTTGGATATCATGAACACTTCCCCTTATACAAAGCCAGTTTCATTCAAGAATTCACTTCACATGGTCACACTTCACTATAACTAGTCATTCAATAGCAGTCTCAATCCAGAAACATAAAGCCAATGCATATTTCTTTCTTCCTTTTACTTCTTCCAGTCCCAAGGAATGCAGAGGTCACCATCCTGTAACACGGAATAGAAGTGGGAAACGCAAAGGTGCGTTCCTTGCAGTTCAGTGACATGTTCCTCAAACAGTCTTTGACAGCATTTCACCATCTGTTCACTGGAAACACCCGACTCCTTATACAATTTGTAGAGACCGAACTTCACCGTGCAGTCCCGGATCAGCTTTTCCTCTTCCACTTTTAGTCTAGCAGGTAAAAATACAAACATTAGATTGTATTCATCTTGGCAATTTGTGAGGTAGAATACAAACATAATAATCCTTGCATTTGATATGCGCCTTATCATGTCGTTGAAACGTATCAAAGCACTTTACAGGCCTCACTGTAAAGCGGTATGACTAGATTTTGAGGGTGAAATATCAATTCTATCCTACTAGGCTGGCCGTTATTCGCAATATTATTTTTTTTTGGTATGGGACATGGTGAAATGATCTACTACAAGTTAATAGAAGAGCAGTTCAACTGAGTCACCTCCACTTACTTCAATGTTCCTATTTAGAATATTTCCATTTAGGACACATTTTATTTAATTATTCTTCCTCCACTTAAAATAAGCAATTTTTACCTAGGAAACAAATTACTTCAGAGACTTTAATTCCTCTCTCAATTTATAAAAATTGAGCCCATTGAAATGGACATTAAAGATCCCGAGGCACTATTCGAAAAGAGAAGCGAGTTTCTCCCAGTGTAATGCCTTGTTTCACTCCATGGCTGTTTGTGGGACACAGCTGTGCGCAACTGGGTGCCGTGTTTGACCTACAAAATATACAGTCAATCCACTTTACAGTAAATCCTGTGAAGCACTTTGAGACGTCTCAATGACGTGATAATATCAAATGCAAGGATAATTATTATTCTAAAAATAAGTTAATATGTATGCGGATGTCTCCCAAATCTATCTTTCTGCCTTCGCCCTCAACTCCAGGATCACTGCTGTCCTGACAGACTGCCCGTAGAATATCAAGGATGAAGATGAAGGCAAATTTCCTACAGTTGAATGTGAACAAGATGAGGCTCTCCTGATTGGCTCGCGCCAGCGCCTCAGCACCTCAGGCTCTGGCAACATCAACCTCCATGGTTGCACACTATAACTCACCGCCAGTCAGGAACCTCGGTGTCTTGTTCGACCCTCAACTGTCTTTTCTCCCCCACATTCAACCCATGACCCGCTCTGCCTTCCCTCACCTCCGTAACATCACCCGACTCTGCCACTACCTCACCCCTCAGGCCACTGAAACTCTTGTTCATGCCTTCATCACCTCCAGGCTCGACTATGCAAATGCCCTGCTTGTCGGCCTTCCCAACTCCTCCCTCCACAGGCTGCAGATAATCCAGAACTCTGCAGCCCGTGTCCTCTCCCGCACCAAACTCCGTGACCCCATCTCCCCCACTCTCGCCCGACTCCATTGACTCCCTATCCTTCAGAGGATCCAGTTCAAAATTCTGGTCCTCACATACAAAGCCCTCCATGTCCTCGCCCCACCCTACCTCTGCAACCTCCTAACCCCCGACCAACCCACCAGTTCCCTCCGCTCAGCCGGCTCTGGCCTGCTCCACGTCCCCCGACCCACCCGCCCCACCATTGGCGGGAGAGCCTTCAGCCAATCTCTGGAATTCCATCCCCCAATCACTCCGCCTCACCCCCTTCTTAGCCTCCTTCAAGTCCCGCCTCAAGTCCCTCCTCTTCGACCATGCCATCGGCCACCCCTCTTCCCCTCCCCTCTCCCCCCCACCCCGACCCCAGCTTGGGTCTGAAATGCTGTACACTGTCCTCCCAACGTGAAAGGCGCTATACAAATGTAATCTTGTTGTAGTAGTTAACAAGTAATGTGTTTTCAAACCACAAACTGATTGTCTGATTTGGTATTGGTGCCAAACCTTTTAATATATGATAAGCATTTGTTACTTACTCCTCCTTTCTTTTCAGGTTCTTCCTGGCTTTCTCTGCATGGGTTACAATGAACCACTGGAGGACAATGGGGTCGCACTTAGTCGGGATGCTGAACTGACCACTTTCAAGTAATTTTGGAGCAGAGCAATCACTGAAATAACAAACCAATTTACTTTCAGTTACCGTACAATCTAGAAGGCAATCATTGAATGGAACAGAACATAATGCAAATGTAAATGCTCAAACACTATTGAAGACTTCAAAGATACATGGGTCAAAATTGTGGTACTCGTAAACTTATTTCATCCCTTATTTAATGAACATTATTGAAATGTGTTGAAATATTCCTTGACTCCTGAATGTGAGTAATTTCCGAAGCTGGCTGAAATGTTTGGACCTGCCAGCTTGGATTCCTGAGTGGTAAGGCTGATATTTCAGCAGAAAAGGTTTTTGTCCGGTGCTGCTTCACAGGATGTTAATTTACTTCAGTAATAATCCTGTAAAAGGGAATTGAAAGCCTGAAAGACATTATATTAATAATAATCCTTGCATTTGATATGGCACTTTTGACGTCTTCTAGACGTCTCAAAGTGCTTCACAGAATATACTGTAAAGTGAATTGACTGTGGGTGAAACATGGCAGCCAATTGCACACAATGTCCCACAAACAGTCATGGATTGAAGTAACCATTTTTTTTTCTTGAGGGATTATTATCAGGTATGTGGAGTAAGGAAACTTGCCCAAGTTTTCACCCTGCTGGGAAGTGAACTATTTAATATTTGCAGTCTGATTTTTTAAATCATTTTTAATACTGAGGAGCAGGCAACCTCTGATGTAAAGTTTATTAGGTATAAGGTTCAATTCCCAAACAAGCTTCAAGCAAACTAAGAGAATTGATTTATTGACATTGACTTATTGTAATGAGTGAAAGACCATAATGTGGTAATATAACTATTTCTTAACTAGTTGTTGTGAAAGTAACTTTGATTTGATGACACCAATAGAATATTAGGCCTGTATTCATTGCATATGTGGAGCAAGACATAAAATATAGCAACAATTCAAACAAACATGGCTGATAGGATGGTACTGGTGGGATTCTTGCTATTTAACTGTAGTTTTGAATTTTGAATCATAGCCTTTCAATCTCCCTTTGCAGGCACCGATTTAACTAACAATATTTCTGTAAAGCAGCATACTCACTGTGCGCTAATCCAAGATTACAAGATAGCAGCTCTGAGCATCTGAGCTTTTAGCTGACTTTGGGCACTAACATTATTCAGAAAAGGGGATTTCAAAACATACTTTAATAGTGTTTCTTAAATAAGGAAAGGAAATGTTAGGAATACGGCAATTTGACTCCATCAAACAGATTTAGAACCATAAAAATCTATCCAGTGAGGAACAGTCTAGTCATCACAGCTTTAGTTTACAGGACTCAGGGCCTCTCTAAGTCTTCAAGTCTTAGTCATAACCAGATAGGCTAGTCATCAACAGCCTGGATAAATGGGCAAGGTATAAAATATGCCTTGTCATAAAATATGCCTGCCTGGTTATAGCCCGGCACATGTCCTTAAAGCAGGTTCACACCAGGGAGACCCAGTTTATTTATTAATCTTGAAAGGGTAAAGGACTGACAGGAAGCATAGCATGTCAAGGTCAGCTCTCAGTGGCTGGGCTGGGCAGGATGATTTGAGGATCATCCAGTAAGGAGCACATAAGAGTAAAATGGCTTTCCTCACTGGAATTAATAGATGGACAGAGACCATACACAGTTAATTATTCAGTGTTAATGCATTACTCCACAATGTCTAAAATAACCCATCTAATGTATTAAAGGGCACATTTTACTTTAAAAGAATATTTGAAATAAATCTATTTTACAGCCATATATTTGAGTCAAGAATAGTGTGTAGGATGGTGGTTTTGCAAAGGTAGTTAGAGAAGTTAGCTTCTAGATTAAAAACGTTCAAGATCTCAGGATTCCTCACTGTGACTTACACTTGATAGGTTCAGCAAACGAAGCTTACATTAGATTGTTAAAGAGAGAGGTACACAAGCGAAGCTTTCTGATTCCTACTGGGATGTGTTCCAAGTCAGCATGAAGCTACGTAGACTGGACAGGGTTCATCTCCACTTGCCTGGTACTAATGTACTTACAGGTGGGGCAATGGGTTAACATCTCAATTACTAAATGGAATTTGGGAATGTGAGGGGTAAAATTCCATCTTCTACCAAATATGACAGCATTCAGAACTTTAGGATAAAAACTGGTCTTAAATTAGTAAACATTTAGTTATTTGTTTTAGCTGAATATTTAATAGTGATGTCGTGAAACTATTTATTTCTCAAGTTACACTGAACCATTAAAAAAACATTTGGCTAAAATTCCTCACCTGCCAAACCAAGCGCAGTTCTGCTAACAGCACACACCAACCCTGGCCATGGGTTAAACGATTTGGAATATAAATGTAATATTCCAATCAAAGAGCAGAACTCACAGTAAGGTTCAGAAATGTCCTGAACCAAAGCTAATATGTCACATCAGGAATTACATTTACAGGAGCATTGCTAAGGTTGTTCCCAGCAATTGTGGGTGGTAGTTAGTCACAGAAAGGACAGAACAATATGAATAATAATGCTTGCATTTGATATAGCGCCTGATCATGTCATTCAGACGTCTCAAAGCTCGAGTTGCAGCAGTCAATTTGCTGGTGGAGGAAGGGCTGCAATAGCACCAGCCAGAATACATAACAGACAGGGACAGGGAAAGAAGGCTGCTTGCCAGGGCTCTGGAGGGACTATATCATCAGAGTCAGGTTTTCTGCCAAAGGGCAAATGATATTGATTTCACAGGTGATCGATGAACGAGATGTTTCCAAGAAAATCATTATTGATCTTTATGACCTCTTTCTGGATGTTCAGATGTAAATTCTTTCCAGATGTCATTCGCCCACTTCTCTGACTTGATTCAATATCAGATCAGAGAAGTCAAAGGCCAACCAAAATTATTTTGATGAAGGGAGGGACGTTGAGTGAAACTAGTAATGGAGAAAGACACTGATTGAGAGAATGAAAATAGAAAATGAGATGAACATTGCAGGGAATATAAAACACAATAAGAAAGTTTTTTTTAATCAATATACCTACAGCAAACAGATGGATAAAGAAACAGAAAGACCCAAAGGGGATAGGATACTGAATAGTCAAAAGGATGGCAATTTTGTTTTTGCTTAGTCAGATGTCTGACATATGCAGAAACCCATCACCATGCTTAAGAGTATCCAAACCAAACAGTGTTCCAAGCAAATATATTGAATAATGTATTTGTATAATAATAATTATCCTTGCATTTTGATACAGCATATCGAAACCTCTCAAAATCGGTTTCACTGTAAAGTGGCACAACTGTATTTATAGACAAACCAGCAGCTAATCTACGCTCACCAAAGTGCCAGAGCCATGAATGAGTCACTAATTTTATCTGAAAGATTTTCGGCTGGGGCACCAGGAGACACTCCCTTCTCTTTTCAAACAGTGCCATGGAATCTTTTACGTCCACTGAACAGATAGATAGGACCTCAGTTTGACTAACATCTCATCTGAAGGATGATGGGAATATAATGCAATGCTTCCCCAGCACTGCACTGGTATGTCAGGATAAGACTATGAACTGAAAGACTTGACGTGAGGTTTGATCCCACAATGATCTGACTCAGAGGCGAAGTGCTACTAAATGAGCCGGGCTGACATCTCTGTATCATGGAGGAAATCCCCAAATGCATTCCTAAAGCAGAAGTGGAATTTTCTGTATAAGATGAGAAGATTCTAAGAATGATAGATATTTCCTTCAAATAAAGAGAGGGACAGGCTAAGATTTGAAGGTGGACCAGGCAACAGATCAAAACTGATTGTACAAATGGGTGCTTAAGGAAGACTATGGGAACTCTCTCCTCGCCGGCCTTCCCGGCACCTCCCTCCACAAGCTGCAGGTCATTCAGAACTCTGCAGCTCGTGTACTGTCCTACACCAGACTACGCGACCACATCACTCCCACCCTCACTCGCCTCCACTGGTTCCCCATCCCCCAGAGGATCGAATTCAAGATCCTCACCCTCACCTACAAGGCCATTCACGGCCTTGCACCCTCCTACCTCTCCGACCTACTATCCCCCTACTTACCTGCCCGTACCCTCCGTTCCTCTGGCTCCGGTCTGCTCCACATCCCCCGCCCCAACCACCCTACCATCGGTGGCCGGGCCTTCAGCCTCTCAGCCCCGAGGCTCTGGAACTCCATCCCCCAGTGCCTTCGCCGCCTCCTCCCTTTCCTCCTTCAAGGCCGGTCTCAAGACCTTTCTCTTTGACCGAGCCTTCAGCTCCCCTCTCGACTCTCTACCCCCTCCTCGCTCCCTCCCTTCCCTCCCCTCACCCTGACTAATTCCCCCCTGCTGGGGTCCTGACCCAACTGTACAGCGCCTTGGGACGTCCTCCCGCCGTGAAAGGCGCTCAATAAATGGAATCTTGTTGTTGTTGTTGTAGGTGGTAACACCGGTCTTGTTCTGGTGAGTGTATTCAGGGAATCATTGCAAACTGGAGCAGTGCCTGCAAATAGGAGAGGCAGGGGCATAACACAGCTATCTAAAAGGGGGCTATGGGCTGGTTCATTTAATGCCCGCTGAAGGGAATGAATTCTAAAGTTGGGAATAATGAAGAAAATCTCAGGCAGCTCTCAACTTGCCTGAGCTGGATTGAGAGTTTGCCAGAATTTCCACAATCAGAATATCCTTAAATGAAATCTCGCAATGGGCTATTGAATCTTCAATCACTCAAGCTATAATCTGCCAAGAGTTTCCCGGTTCTCTTCTGTGCAAACTACCACTGTGTACTTCAAGATTACTCAAGATTATTCCATCTTGTTGTAATAATAATGCATGTCTAATGATTAACAGCAGTGCATCAGTTATAGAAATCCTGCAAATTGAATTGCTCCCACAGGGCTCAGTTGGTGCAGGTAGAATTTGTGTATCCAACTCAGTCCAGGTAGTCAGGATAAGCATTTCTGTTGTGTGTCATCAGAACGGGCTGTTGGAATACATCAGTATCACCAAACAATGCTCTGAACTTCGAGGACGTCCCATGAAAAACTCGAGCTGCCTCAACATCTATAAATGCCACAGCACGAGGGAGAGCATGATATGGGACAGAAAAGAGAAGTAGCAAAGTTGAAGTTCAAAAATTGAAGTTCAAAATCTTTGCTTCACTGAATATAATGGAACTGGTTCAGGTGGAAAAGGCCATGCTATCAGTTCACCTCCGCAGATATTGTCAATGCCCTCTATGACCAATCAATCTCGAGATCAATTAGTCATTCTCTCTGACCTGGATTGGTTTCCCTTTAGATTTGCTTTAATCTTAACGCTTTGAGCAAGTTTGTAATATAGGTGTTCTGGTGGGTTTATAAAATTCTGAAGTGTTTATGACAATAAGCTGAAGGAATCTTTTGGGAGGTTGGATAAATGGACCAATAATCTATTCCTGCCTAACACAGCTGTTAAGTTACTATGACAACAGAAATCGTAAGGCCTGAAGGAACACTTAAGGGACGTAGCAAACAGTTAAAGCTGAGTGACCTGATCTTACTCCTGAGCAGTTTCTTTGCTCATTTTCGTGCTTTTAAAAGGGATATTTCCTAACTTTGATGTGCTGCATTCTGTCATTAGTACGTGGGTTAGGAGTTTCCAAAAGGTATTTGACACTGTCATGTTCGAATTCTTCACTCCCTTGTTAACAACTTTTAAGAGTTCAGACCAGCCAGACTGCTTTCATATAGTGTAGTATAATCATCAGTAACTCACTACTCACTATTTTTTCCTGCTGTGTTAAAACAAACTAATAAACTAAACATTTTAGTAATCACTCACTTATCCAGAATCATCTGTAGTCCTTTTAGACTTCGTGGATGAAAGAGAGGTCTATGGACAGACACTCTCTGATGAAAGCCCTTCAACATAGTGTAATAATCCTCTAGCATCAATATTGATTGGAGATCTTCATCATAAATTAATTGTACATCTCCCAGAAGATAGCTTATTCTTTCTTCTAACAAGGAAACTTGACTGTGAAGATTATAGTAGCTTGGCAACCTCTCCAACAGCTTGAAGTGAAATAATGTTTTGAAAAAACTACATTAATACCCGTTTCATAAATCACATTGCAAGTCACAATTCTTTCCTTAATATATAGTAATGTTCACATACTGACAGAACTTGTCAACAAAACACAAATCTACATGCAACACAATGGATTTAATACATTGATGTACTTCTTAGCACACTAAACTATGTTAGTAAAGTGTGAACAGTTCAGTTGTGTTAAAGCCTTGAAATGAACTATTTGCTATTTATAAGGTAAATCCCTACCATATTTTCTTTGCACGATTTATGACTCATTCACTACTATAAAATACATACAAGCACTCTATAACATACTGTTCTGTGACTCCAAATATTGAAAACATTGATCTTGCTTCCTCTCATCATCCATGTTGCACTACTTGCATTAACTATCATAGTTATTGTAGAACAAGTACTGATAGCGAGACAGTTTTGCACTTCAGGAGACACAAATATTTCGGGGTTACTAGAACATTCTTTATCCTGCATGTACTTAACTACTGTAAATGTAACCAGAATAACCTCAGTACTCACTTTGGTCCACTGATAATGGACATCTACTGTTCCCAGCATCACCTGCCCTGCAGCATTCATCCCTGTGTGATCTGTAAAGATCAGTGTGCATCCTGTAAAGAAAACACCACAAGTAGAAACAACAATAAAGAGTCCACTCCATTCTGTGGGCCGGAATCCCAACTACACCTGAAAGTACCGATTTACATTTAAGTTGACCAAAAGAGTATAAAACGTCTATTTATTTTATGACTTTACAGTATTATGTTGAGTTTATACTGCACTTTTCTCAAAGTGAAAGTCATTACCCATCGCTGATATAAGACAAACCTTTCATATTCTGAAGTGCGTGTGAGTTCTGCTGGGCAAAACGACTTAAACTGTGCAACTGGCTGCAACGATGAGAAACTCCCCAACTTCTGTGCCACCTAAAAATAACAGAATACAATTAAACCGCATAGCTTAAGAAAATGAAGAAAGAAACATTTTGAAGCTGCCATTGGACAACTTTGAATCCCAATGAAAAATGTCTATTCAAGAACTAAAGGCTGAATTTACTAAAATATTCCATGAACTTTCAGAAGTAAACGTTCTACATACAACCAGTTTTTAAAACAAAACACACCAGTGTACGTCTTGATACTCTTAAGCATGGTGATGGGTTCCCGTGTGTCTGGCACACATGGGAACCCATCACCATGCTAAAGTGTATCAAAACGGAGAGGTTAATTTATGACAACTATACATGGAAGTTCCCTGTCTGGAATGGAATCCGCACTCTTTCTCCAGAGGGTCACAGCATTTTGGCTTATTGGCTTAACAGGAGCTGAGTGGGAAGAAATCGCTGCTCCTCCAAGACTGGCTGGTCTGTCATCAGCA
The DNA here is from genome assembly GCF_018977255.1 of Callorhinchus milii. Lineage (NCBI taxonomy): Eukaryota > Metazoa > Chordata > Chondrichthyes > Chimaeriformes > Callorhinchidae > Callorhinchus > Callorhinchus milii. Next base: position 74,552,661 of record NW_024704743.1, read on the forward strand.
GTGCCCTGCAGTATCAGCAGAATGGCTCAGGAACCGGACTACTGAGACCATTTGCAACGGACTTCCCAAAATATTATGTGTAAACAACTGTAGTTCCAAAAACCTGGAACAAGTTGGTTGATATTTGAGATCCCAAGTATAATCAGAAGCCAATATTTCAGGGGTAGAAACAGCACCATCCATAGGAATATATATCTAAGGTACCCTGAACTACACAATTGGAGAGTGGCAGCTTTACATAGAAAGTGTCTTATACTTGTGTCCCCCAATTACAAACTCCCCAACAAGTAGAAACAGCCTATTTATGCTAAATGGGGACTTAGAGCAGCAAAAATGATATGAGCAATCAAAGGGAAATCTCATGCTAACCCCAAGACTGCAGGTACCAGCACCAGAAACAGACCCAAGGGTTTGGACTCTCAGAGGAAGGAGTGCAGAAAGAGACTGCTGGCAAACAAAAAGATCCAAAGAGGCAGATGCCTGCACTGGTGTTTTTCTTCACAGCAGCAAAGGTAAATTAAGATTCTATGGTGTTTGCTGCACATTGATGTCATTCACTCACAGTACCTGACATCCAACAGCTCCAGCTGCTGACAAAGTGTTGATTTTAAACAATCAAGCTCATCACGAAGTGGAACACTATCATTTAACTTCTTGGTGGCAGTAGCTATGTTTTTGTCCAACCACAACCTAAAAAAGATACCAGAAACCGTTAATTATTAATATTGATCAGTCTCATCAGCATTCCTCTTAAACAATGAAAACAGACGATACTTTCAGTTATGTCAGAACCAGAAAATTACAAGGCTCAAAGAATAGATACACAAAGCAGTGGAACAAAAGGACACATATTTAGAATTGCAAAGGGCAATTTCAGGACTAACATCAGGATGTTTTTCTTTACTCAAGAGGGTATTTAATGACTGGATAAGGTTACCAGGAAGGGTGGTTGGGGCCAGGACATTGATCTGATTTTAAAAAAGAGCTTGAAGATGTGAATGGGTGGACGGTAGGGTAGGTGTTGTGGAAGGATGAGATCACACGGGCCAAAGGGCCTTCTTCATCCAAATTAATCCTGTGATCTTGGTAATACATCCTTCAACTAGCATAATCTAAGAAAGAGGGTTTAACTATCTCGAAGGATCATCCTCATTCTTAGAATGTAGTCATCTCTGGGTTAAACCCACCACAAAACTGGTACACTAACATGATTCCAAGAGTCAGTGCTCCTTTAACTAATGCCAGACTCATGACACACGCTATTCCTGCACTCCATACAAGACCTGTGTGTCATCACGCTGATCAGTTTGTTTTTGACTATGACACAGCGCACGTGACAAATAACTAAACAATTAAACAAAAAGTGAATTTGTCTTCACATATCAACTGCTTTTATTCCACTGATTTAAAAAAATCCTTACATTTGATATAGTGCCTTTCATATCAGGAGGATGTCCTAAAGTGCTTCATTCTAAAGTGTAGTCATTGTGTTTTTTGTAGGCAAATGTGGTAACCGATTTTGCTCAGCAGCATCTCATACAAAATACAGAACACAGAAAATTCAAAGTACATCACAAGACCCATTCAACCATTCTGTTCGCAAGTTTAGGGGTATATATAAACAGGGAGAGAAGCAACGAGTCACAAATAAAAGTGTAATATATGAAAAGGGTGACGATGCTGATAAAGGACTTGAGGTGATGGCAGAGTGTCCATATTTAAAGAATATGGAACACCCAATAAAATAGGTAATCTGTCTTCCTTCCTCATTCATCATCTTCTAAATAACAGTGGAACCTCCCATGGAACCTCCCAAGGAAGAAGGGGATCACATTGATGGTGTGGAGACTTGTGCTGCGAAGATAGACTTGTCAACTAACAACAAGAACTTACATTTGTATAACACCTTTCATGGCAGAAGGATGTCCCAAGGCGCTGGACAATCAGGGATTTGGACCCAAGCATGGGGATTGGGATCAGGAGGGGTGGAGTGCAGGGAGGGTAGGAGGGTGACCAGTGACCAAAAGCATGGACGAAGAGGAAGATATTGAGATGCATCTTGAAGGAGGCAAGGGAGGGAGCAAGGCGAAGGGACTGTGGGGTGGAGTTCCAAAGTGTGGGGCAGAGAGGCTGAAGGGCCAACCACTGATGGTGGGGCTGGTCGGGTGGGGGACGTGGAGCAGGCTGGAGCCCGCTTATTATATCATTATTACCAGGATGTCATCTGACTTGATGGCTGGAAGAGATCCAGCCTGATTGGGCAAAACCTTGTTCCACCTTCAGGATATCTACAGACTCTAAGACAATACGACACAAATTGACATTTATATGTTGGGAGAACATCTCAAGATGGCGGTGGGAGCCAAAGGGGATGGGGAGGGGAAAGAGATAGGTCTTGAGACAGACTTTGAAAGAGGTGAGGGAGGGAGCGAGTTAGAGGGATTCCTGGATGAAGTTCTAAGACCAGTAAGAGCTGACAGCTTGAAGGTTTCCCTATCTGCCTCTGCTCTTTGCAAGTTTGCAGAATAAACAGGAATGTGTGAGGATATTGCATCTCACAGGAGAATGACAAGCTGTCCATATCCGAGCCTGGTCACCCCTGGGTCAAAGGCAGAGGAGTGGTTGTTGTTAAATTTCAAATAATTTTTCATATAAATATATACGGTTATACGTGTGAAACAAGCCATACAAATGATCTGAAAATAGAACAGGAGATTAGTTCTTGTGAAGACGTGTTCCATAACAAATGAATTAATTAGAATGATGACATTGAGGCCTAAAAGGGAGCAATGCAATACTGTGTAACATGACTGATGGTTCTTAAAAGAGCTTTTACAATTTTTTTCAGGTTCCAGCACTGTGGCGTAGCTTACTCCTGCAGTACGAGGAGGATTAGAATAAAGAATATAATTGGAGACTGAGCTACATCTACCCCAGCGTTATATTCTCTATAGTTGGGGACAATGGTAGCTGACCTCGAGATTTAACATTTGACTGACTATACTAATCTGTCAAGGTTCTCATTTGTCTTGAATGCTTTACTTTAAATTAAGTGTACAAAACCCTGGCCCTTTTATTTGCACGAAGCCAAATGGCTGCCGTCCGGCTCATCAAGCCGCTGTTGATGTCACTTCTGCAGATACACAGAGAGCAGGAGGGGACAATGGCAGCAACCCAGTGACCAGGAAGTAAGACGTTTCTTAGCATGCCAAACCCTGCCCGGCGTTTTGAAGCAGACAGGTAAAATTTGTTGGATTTTGGTTAGGATTAAGGTTAAATAATATAATACAATAATAATCATCTTTGAATTTGATATAGCACTTGATCACGTTGTTGATACATCTCAAAGCGCTGCACAGAATATACTTTAAAGTGAATTGACTGTATATTCTGTGGGCAAAACGCGGCAGCCAATTACGCACAGCAGTGTCCCACAAACAGTCCCGGATTGAGCGACCAAATTATTTTTTTTTCAAAACTTATTTTTGATTTGAAGGGATTATTGCCCCGGAAAAGCGATCCACCAATCGACTAACAACGGGGTTTTTACTAACTGCTAGATAAACAGAGGCGTGTGGAGTTAGGAAACTTGCCCAACATTTCGCCCTTTAAATTTCAGGGCGTACGTTCCAATTATACGTTCCCTGTGTTATATGAAGCGCATTATCGCAGGGTTCTATTGTATATATAATTCATTTAATGACAGTGCTTTAATCCACTAATGATGCATTCAAGAATTTAAAGAGTTATAAATTAAGAAGACAGGTTGACTATACTAATATGACGGTGTGAAGACAAAGACATGTTAGGTACCCAAGTATAGGTTCTATCTGCCGAGCAACCTCCAGCTCCTCTTCTGGGTCTTTGTGTCCAGTAAAAGCATAAAAGGTTTTGTTCCAGTGAAGAGGTCGGCAGAATGGAGCAGCACTGGTCTGTTGTTGTTGTTGTCGTCGTTGTTGTAAGCCCTCAGCAGTTTGTAGGTCCTGCATATGTTCAGTGGACAAGCGGCAGGATTTCAGGATATTTACAATTGTGCTGAGAAGGTCCTTGGATTGTAGTGTGAAGCTGACTGTTCGAAAGCCTAAAAAAGTTGTCAAAAATTGTTTAATAAATGTGCCAGGAATACCAAAACTAAAAAGCATGAATTAAATTGCATATTTGTAAAAGTAAAGCTGCTGCTATTTATACTGTGTTCATTTTACAAGCCAAAAGCCAAGCCATTACCCTAACAGATAGGGTGGTCTGAGCTGGAGAAACAGCAGGAAGCTTGCCAGACAGTACTCTCAATGGCAAGCTATGTGATTTTTGGTGGTTAAACTATTCTAATCAACAATCTGGGGGTCTCCGAGCTTTGGCTCTCATCATCCTCAGCTTAATACTTTCTGGAATTATTTAATTATTTCGGTCAGCCGGGTGTCTGACAAATGCAGAAACCCATCACCATGTTTAAGAGTATCCAAACCAAGATGAGATTTCCATGCATCCCACCCACACATCGAAATTCCAGAAATAGATTGCTGGAATGGAATGCGCACATTCCCAAGAGAGACGCATTCTGCTTACCTAATCCCGTAAAGTATTAGATGCAAGTTGGCAAGAGCCAAGGTTTGGAGATAGGTTAGCAAAAGTATATTTCTCCAGGGGGAGAGTGTATATTCCATTCCAGACACAGGGAGATTTCCATGTGTAGGTGACATACATAAGTGGAACTCGCAGTCTGTTGTGAATACTCTTAAGCACAGGGATGAGTTCTGCTCATCAGACCCCTGGTGGACAAAAAAAATCTTAATCCCTTCAGTATATGAAATCCCATTTGAGACTTCTCTCCAAGGCTAAACAAGCCCAAGTTTGAAAGCATTCTTCCTCAATATTTATTCATTAAAATAATATACAGAAACGCTTGTGCAAAAAAGAGTAGAACTATTGTACATAAAGTATTAAACGGAGCATTAATAATTTCAAGATTTTCAACTATTCATCGAATGTGATCAGATCAGAAATGATCACACAATATGTTTCGGTACATACTAACATACTAAACACATATTTTTGTAAAACTAACATACCTGACAGATTTAAGCATTGCCGGGAGAGGTTTGTACAACTGTCTGTCTCTCTCATGTAAAAGGTGAGATGAGTGGGTTTGAGGGGCCTGTAGCCAGGTCTTTGCAGGCCCTCCAAATAGCCATTTAGCCGTTTAAGGGAATTCTCATTCACTTCCTGCAAAAGTAAGATGGGAATAACATAATGAAATTAATTTGTACAAAGCAGGTACACAAACAATACACGTTGCATAGCTATGGACCTGAGAATTCTTTTGATTCTGCAACTCTGCAGCTCGTGTACTCTCACACACCAGGCTCCGTGACCCCATCACTCCCACCCTCGCCACTGGCTCCCCATCCCCCAGAGGACTGAGTTCAAGATCCTCGTCCTCACTTTCAAGGCCATCCATGGACTTGCTCCCTCCTACCTCTCTGACCTCCTGACTCCCTACCAACCTGCCCGCTCCCTCCGTTCAGCGGGCTCTGGCCTGCTCCGTGTCTCCCGCCCGACCCGCCCTACCATCGGTGACCGGGCTTTCAGCCTCTCTCTGCCCCCACACTCTGGAACTTCGGTCCCACGGTCTCTTCGCCTCACTTCCTCCTTTGCCGCCTTCAAGGCCGGTCTGAAGACCCTTCTCTTTGATCGTGCTTTGGTCTGCCTCCCACCTCTCTGCCTTCCCTCACCCCCACACCACCCCTCCCCCATTGCTCGGGCCCCGACATCTGACTGTTCAGCGTTTTGGGACATCCTCCCAACATGAAAGGCGCTCTATAAATGTAATTTTGTTGTTGTTGCTATGGCACAATTCTATTTATCTCAACCAAGAACAATAATTTACAGTTCTACAGCACCTTTTGGGTCAGGAGAATATTTCAAAGTGTTTCTCACAGCTGCCTGGGCACCTGAGCGGGTGGGGGGTAGGGATGGAGGGGAAGAGGGAAAGGACAAAAAGATGACTGAAGAGGACAAAGAGAGAAGTTTTAAAACAGACTTCTCTCTCTAGGGGGGGAAGAGGAAAGCAAAGAGACCCCAGGATGGATTTCCAGAGGGAGGGGAGGAATGGCTGGAAGCTTGATTTGATATGAAGGAGGATACTCCTGGCCAATTAAGCAGATTGTTTCAGTGCATGACTTGAACAAAGGGGAAATAAATGGATTTTTTTGCTCATCAGGGAACTCCTTACTGTCTATGATAACATGTTTTCCACTTTTGACACTCAATAACAACACCAAACACTCCTATGCCACCCTCACTTGCAATGTCTGGATTCTATTAATAATAATAATAATTCATAATAATAATAATAATAATAATCCTGATATCTGATGTCATGTTCAGAGAACGGATTGTAAGCTATACCGGAATTCACGTATACTATAAATTAACCAAAGACAACGCATGAACTTGTTTTGCTAATAAAATCCAACTATGAAGACCTCAAAGATATGACACAGATGTTGTCAAACATGGAAAAAGGAGTGAAAGGATGTTAATGATAAACAACAACAAGATTACATTTGTGTAGCGCGTTTCACATTTCAGATCCGAGCTGGGGTCAGGGGGGAGAAGGGAGGGGAGGGAAAGCGAGATGTGTTGAGTATAAATCCAACTATGAGACTTAATTTTCTTTGTGAATGTGTAAACCTTGTTGCCTTGTTTGTTCTCTTGTACGTATAATCACTAACACTATTTTTCCAATGGATTTGCTTTCAAAATATTTATATATAAATCTAGTGAAATATTTTGAGGCATCCTCAAAAGCAAGGCAAGGATATTATTTTAATGGAAAAATTAATTTTAAAAATGCTTAGGAAGGCTGAGATACCCATTGCCTAAATATGACCATAATAACGCGGCTGTACAAGCAAACTTTACCTTCACCTATCCAGTACTGGGTAAATGCCAAGTTTTTCTATGTATTAGGTGTAGATTTGCTAAGAAGCGTTGCACAATGCAGTACACGAGCTCTTACCCTCTCTCTTGGGTGTTGTCCAAAGAAATCTGGGTGCACAGCAAAGTAAAATGGTCTCAATGCATTCACAGCATCGGTCGCTGATAATGTCCGCATTTGGCAGATTTGGTAGCTGAAAGCACTTTCTGAGCAGAACCTGTTACATAAACAAAATAATCTAACGTAACAGAATTACATTATCAAATTACAATTCATCCTTGAGTTGCATTTTTCAAGATTATTGCACACCCCCATAGCTACTTCCATTTATTCCCCGTAGTTCCTGATTTCCATTGCACTGGTGTAAAAAGGAAAGACCAAAGGCAGGTTGCCATGAAGTGTAGTAACTTGGGACAATGTACATTTACAATGGAAAATACATAGGATCAACTTTATTAGTCTTATCACCAGTATTTGAGTTTGATTGTCTATTTTGATCGATTCTGGTTAGTAAAAGCTGTGGAAATAATACAAGTTAGAAAGATTCAAATGGTATATCTTGACACAGGTATCATGTCGTTCCATATTGATAGTTCTAACTTGTCCTTCAAATTATTCTTAAGCAATGGAACAGGAACAGAGACAAGGATACAATATAAATTTACATTTATACAGCGCCTTTCACTTTGAGAGGACATCCCAAGGCGCTGGACTATCCTAACTTGAGATGGACCTTGAAATAGGTGAGGGAAGGAACGAGTAGGAGGGAGCTTTAGAGAGTAGAGACAGAAAGGCTGAAAGCCTGACCGCTGATGGTGGGGCGAGTAGGGTGGGGGCATAAAGCAGGCCAGGGATGCAGGTTGCAGAAAAGGTTGCATATAATCTAACAGCTTCACAGACTATTTCCATAGTTCCCATCAATCTTACCTCAGAGCAAGAGAAAGCATTTTGGTTCAGATTCCTGAACAAACTGAGGAAACTGGTGGCCTTGATACCTCATCAGGACCTGGTCTGAACACAGCAGCACCTGCATGTGGCCTCCACTACTGCAACAACTGGCAATGCTCCAAGTCCTAAGAGTGAACCTTTCACAAAGAGGGACTCTACAGTACAGCAGTTTTCAAATATCTCTACTTCCTTCAAAGTCCTTTAACTCATACACTCCTTCACTGCTCATTGTAAAAGCCAGAAGCTTATGAAAGCCTTTTTCATTCAGTCACAGGTATTGTCTGTTACAATTCATGACAGCTACTACCATCCTGGAAAACTTGGGAAAAACATCCTCCGCATTTGCTCTATGTGGAATTTTGGCCACTTTTCATCACTGATGACAATGTGTGGACAATTTTGAGAGTTCCTCGACCTGGAGGAAAAAACATACAAAAAATGTGTTTTTTTGAGAAATACAAGATTAAGGAATACTGTAAGTAGCCATACAAAAAGATAAATTAATGTGAGAATGAACAATACACAAACACATTACAGAGGTAAGAGAATTAGTTCAGGGTAAGGAATTTGTGAGAGGCCTGACAAGGATTGATGAAAGGTCTATAGAGCACAAGAAAGTCTATAAACATCAGTTCTGGTCAGAATCACTATTCTCCAGGTGTGACTCTACACCTACCTTTTCATTACTTCGCCTGGGTGTTCCGGATGATAAGAAGGGAGTTTGTAATTGCTGAGGGCAGTTCAATATGGAAACGTGCGTTAGAAAACGGTTAAGTTTTTGCTTACATATTTGTATGGCCCTTTATATGTAATGTGTGTGTGTATATATATATATATATATGTGCCTCTCAAATGCAAAGCTAGTAGTTTTTATCAGTCTATTATTTAAAAAATGCTGTGCTTCAGCAAAATGCCTTCCCTTTATGACACACCAAAAAACAGTTCAGACCCTAGCGCCTCTGATCATTGGGCATCTTCTCTCAAGTGGTCGTCTTAAATCCTATATGTAGTTTCCATAGATTAATTTCCCAAACATCCTCTCAAGAAATGTACCGACAAGTGTTCCCCAAAGAACCTGATTAAAGAAGGTAATGGAAGAATGCAATTGCTGCCATAGGGTCGTAAACTGAATTAGGCTGACATCGCAGGTCAACAAGAATTGAATTAACAGAACCCACAGAAAACAAATGAATTCTTAACACATTAAGCAAATGAAGGACCACCAATGAAACACAGAAGTGAGGTCATGCTGGTTTATCACAGCCTAAGCTGACACTCCAATGACAAAAGTGCCGCCCTTCAAACCGATGTCCCATCTGCCATGGGACGCTAAAAGTCCTGTGACACCATTCAAAAAGAGAAAGACTTTTCTGCCTGTGTCCTGGCCAACAATCCCCAAATAAAATAGGTTATTCACGCAGTAGCTGTTTTGGGGACTTTGTGGTGTCCAAATTGGCTTCCGTCTTTGCCTAGAAATACACATTCACTACAATTTACACAAAATCCTGTGAAGTGCTTTGAGATGTCCTCTCGGGTCCTGCTTGAACTACCACCATCACCTTTGGCTTTGCAAATGGTTTCTCCTCCCGCCCCCGCACGGTCACCTGTGCTGTACTCCAGGATTCTAGCCTCAGCCTCCTCTTTTTCTCACTTACATGCTTCATGCCATGACACCTCCCTACTTCTCTGACCTGCTTACACACCACTCCTCAACATGCCCTCTTCGCTTAGTTGGCTCAGGCTCCTACTTGTCCCTCATCCTCTCGCTCCTCTGTGCTTTCAGGACCTGAGCCTCTGCCTCCTTTAATGTTAAGCGCTGATATACAATCCCACCCCCAAGAGTGCAATATAAACCCCAAGTTGTTGTTATTGTTGTCAAAAGGCACTATGTCAAATGCAAGAATTATTCTTCGTATCATATTATTAACTACAGTATATTATCACTATTTGAGGAGAGTTGTTGATTGTTTGGAGAGAAAAATAAATTTCCAGCCAATCCCACATCTTGGATGTTTTCTCTGGATCCTAAACTCATCCCTATTCCTATAGGGGTGAAAGTCTATTTAAACGACCATGAAACGTCTCTCATACAAAGGAATATTGGGATGTGAAATGTGAATAATAAACGTTACACTGAGGGCAGTGCCTCTCAGGTGGGGAGGAAAACGTTGCCAACGTTGACTGTGACTGACTGACCAACCAGTCTCCACACTGACATCACCAACAACAACAATAAGTTGCATTTATGCAGCGCCTTTCATACGGGATCGAGGAGGGAGATCAGCGACAGGGGCTCAGGGCAGGGGGTAGAGCCACCGCTCACCAGCCTTAACCCCCTCCTCACACCGACCCCAACAGCCCTCTCACACCAACACCAGCCCCAACACCAGCCCCAACACCAGGCCCAACAACAACAAAATTACATCTATAGAGCGCCTTTCACGTCGGGAGGACGTCCCAAAGCTCTGAACAGTCAGATGTCGGAGCTCGAGCAATGGGGGAGGGGTGGTGTAGGGGTGAGGGAAGGCAGACAGGTGGGAGGGAGACCAAAGGCCCGGTCGAAGAGAAGGGTCTTAAGACCGGCCTTGAAGGAGGCAAAGGAGGAAGTGAGGCGAAGGGACCGTGGGATGGAGTTCCAGAGTGTGGGGGCAGAGAGGCTGAAAGCTCGGCCACTGATGGTAGGGCGGGTCGGGCGGGGGACATGGAGCAGCCGGGGGGGTCCGGGGGCAGTGGGGGGCACTGTGGGGGCAGTGGGGGGCAGTGGGGGAGCACTGTGGGGGCAGTGTGGGGGCACTGTGGGGGCAGTGGGGGCAGTGGGGGGCACTGTGGGGGCAGTGGGGGAGCACTGTGGGGGCAGTGTGGGGGCACTGTGGGGGCAGTGGGGGGCAGTGGGGGGGCACTGTGGGGGCAGTGGGGGGCAGTGGGGGGCACTGTGGGGGCAGTGGGGGGGCACTGTGGGGGCAGTGTGGGGGCACTGTGGGGGCACTGTGGGGGGCACTGGGGGGGCACTGTGGGGGCACTGTGGGGGCACTGTGGAGGGCACTGTGGGGGGCACTGTGGGGGCACTGTGGGGGCACTGTGGGGGCACTGTGGGGGGCACCGTGGGGGGGCACTGTGGGGGCAGTGGGGGGCAGTGGGGGGGCACTGTGGGGGCAGTGTGGGGGCACTGTGGGGGCACTGTGGGGGCAGTGGGGGGCAGTGGGGGGGCACTGTGGGGGCAGTGGGGGGCAGTGGGGGGGCAGTGGGGGGGCACTGTGGGGGCAGTGGGGGGCAGTGGGGGGGCAGTGGGGGGCAGTGGGGGGGCAGTGGGGGGGCACTGTGGGGGCAGTGGGGGGGCACTGTGGGGGCACTGTGGGGGCACTGTGGGGGGGCACTGTGGGGGCAGTGGGGGGCAGTGTGGGGGCAGTGGGGGGGGCAGTGGGGGGCAGTGGGGGGCAGTGGGGGGCAGTGGGGGGCAGTGGGGGGCAGTGGGGGGGCAGTGCGGGGGCAGTGGGGGCAGTGGGGGGGCAGTGTGTGGGGCAGTGGGGGGCAGTGTGGGGCAGTGGGGGGGCACTGTGGGGGCAGTGGGGGGGCAGTGGGGGGCAGTGGGGGGGCACTGTGGGGGCAGTGGGGGGCAGTGGGGGGTCCGCGGGGCAGTGTGGGGGCACTGTGGGGGCAGTGGGGGGTCCGCGGGGCAGTGGGGGGTCCGCGGGGCAGTGGCTGATTTGAGACGCGGAGAACAGCCGCAAAGCTCAACAGCGGCTACAACACTGACCTCACCTCAACCATCGCGAGACCACCGCCAGACCAGAGCAATCACCCACACACCCCCAGACCAGAGCAATCACCCGCACACCCCCAGACCAGAGCAATCACCCGCACACCCCCAGACCAGAGCAATCACCCGCACACCCCCAGACCAGAGCAATCACCCGCACACCCCCAGACCAGAGCAATCACCCACAGACCCCCAGACCAGAGCAATCACCCGCACACCCCCCCCCAGACCAGAGCAATCACCCGCACACCCCCAGACCAGAGCAATCACCCGCACACCCCCAGACCAGAGCAATCACCCACAGACCCCCAGACCAGAGCAATCACCCGCACACCCCCAGACCAGAGCAATCACCCGCACACCCCCAGACCAGAGCAATCACCCACAGACCCCCAGACCAGAGCAATCACCCGCACACCCCCAGACCAGAGCAATCACCCGCACACCCACAGACCAGAGCAATCACCCACAGACCCCCAGACCAGAGCAATCACCCGCACACCCCCCCCCCAGACCAGAGCAATCACCCACAGACCCCCAGACCAGAGCAATCACCCGCACACCCCCAGACCAGAGCAATCACCCGCACACCCCCAGACCAGAGCAATCACCCGCACACCCCCAGACCAGAGCAATCACCCGCACACCCCCAGACCAGAGCAATCACCCGCACACCCCCAGACCAGAGCAATCACCCACAGACCCCCAGACCAGAGCAATCACCCACAGACCCCCAGACCAGAGCAATCACCCGCACACCCCCAGACCAGAGCAATCACCCGCACACCCCAGACCAGAGCAATCACCCACAGACCCCCAGACCAGAGCAATCACCCGCACACCCCCAGACCAGAGCAATCACCCACAGACCCCCAGACCAGAGCAATCACCCACACCCCCAGACCAGAGCAATCACCCACAGACCCCCAGACCAGAGCAATCACCCACAGACCCCCAGACCAGAGCAATCACCCACAGACCCCCAGACCAGAGCAATCACCCGCACACCCCCAGACCAGAGCAATCACCCGCACACCCCCAGACCAGAGCAATCACCCGCACACCCCCAGACCAGAGCAATCACCCGCACACCCCCAGACCAGAGCAATCACCCGCACACCCCCAGACCAGAGCAATCACCCACAGACCCCCAGACCAGAGCAATCACCCGCACACCCCCAGACCAGAGCAATCACCCGCACACCCCCAGACCAGAGCAATCACCCACAGACCCCCAGACCAGAGCAATCACCCACAGACCCCCAGACCAGAGCAATCAGTGTTCAGGTGTCAGTGAACTGTAACTGTTCGCTTTGGAGTTTCTTAACAATGTGACGTCTTTCTGCATTTGTCAGACACACAACAGACAAAAACAATCCATCCATCAATCAATCAACCAATCAATCAACCAATCAATCAACCAATCAACCAATCAACCAATCAATCAATCAACCAATCAATCAATCAACCCAGTCAGTCAGTCAGTCAGTCAGTCAGTGGGCGGTCCCGGTCCCCGCAGACTGTGCTGTGACTGTGCTGTGGGCGGTGTCAGGAACTCTGTCCTGAAACCCAGAGGTCGGGATAACGGGTTTTACCACAGAAACAGATTAATTGTCACCAGTGGAGAGCGCGAGAGCCGCAGTGAGAGCCCTCACACCGGCCCCACCGTCTCTCCCCCTCACACCGGCCCCACCGTCTCTCCCCCTCACACCGGCCCCACCGTCTCTCCCCCTCACACCGGCCCCACCGTCTCTCCCCCTCACACCGGCCCCACCGTCTCTCCCCTCACACCGGCCCCACCGTCTCTCCCCCTCACACCGGCCCCACCGTCTCTCCCCCTCACACCGGCCCCACCGTCTCTCCCCCTCACACCGGCCCCACCGTCTCTCCCCCTCACACCGGCCCCACCGTCTCTCCCCCTCACACCGGCCCCACCGTCTCTCCCCCTCACACCGGCCCCACCGTCTCTCCCCCTCACACCGGCCCCACCGTCTCTCCCCCTCACACCGGCCCCACCGTCTCTCCCCCTCACACCGGCCCCACCGTCTCTCCCCCTCACACCGGCCCCACCGTCTCTCCCCCTCACATCAGTGCCGGGGGTCCCAGGAACTTTAGAGGAATGAACTCGCCACAATTCCCGATTCTGGCAGTGCTGGAGAAGTTTGTTGGATTAAAAGCTCTATTTCCCTAATTAGTGTATTTCAGCCGCCAGTCGTAGAGTGGGGCGCGACCGCAGAACGGTGGAGGCCAACCTCTTTGGTTGGACAACAAAATAAATGTTTCTGATTGAATATTTCTTAATTAATGCTATAAATCGTTATGCTTTTTTGTTCATGGTTTCCATGATTATTTTGTTGACCTACCAAAAAGCGAATAGAACCTGTTAAGTAGGAAGTGGTGAACGGTGATGGGAGTGGTCGGCAGTGTTAGAGGTCAGGGAGGGGGCAGGAAGCCTAAATTGCAGTCAGATTGAATGGCATTGGTCACTTTGACGACTGTAGTCTGTCTCCATGCGGTGGGTGGACTGAAGACCTGACTGGAGGGTCTTGAACAGGGAAGAGTGAGAGAGATGAGCACACGGCGGAGGGCAATGAAATATTCCTGTACCTCGGCAAGAAAAGGAGTCTTTATATTTCATTCAAAACTTTGCAGTCCTTTTAAGTTTTAACACGTTGTAAACACGTTCTGAAATTTAAAAACACAATTTTCTACCATATTTAACCAAAGTGAAACTTGGAAATGATTATAAGTATGGCTGCCCATTTATTTTAAGAATTGAGAGTAAAACATTGAATACAAAGCAGACAAATTATAACCAACATAAGCCATATCACAGCACTTTATTGCTGAAACACAACAGCATATACATCACATAACAATGTCTAGAATTTACACTCCTTTTCATTACAAACCTTTTCCAATATTTTCATTTTATCCCTCACAGCAATGTACTTGGATTATGTTTAGGGCTGCAGTGAATAGGTGCGTTCAAATAAACTAGTTCGTCCCGACAAAAAAATAAATATAAAATCAGAAACAGTTTAAGGAACATTTGTAAACTTAGGAGAAAGTGCAATAAAAACAACAACATACCATGATATTTGGCCTTTGTGTAATAAGAAATGTATATTGGGTTTGGAAGGAAGTTCTATTTTTAAATTAATAAGATTTAAATTAAAATTAGTTATATTGGAAAATGCACCAGTTATTTCTAACTCCTGAGTAACAAACAGTATCCAGTTTTAATTTAAAAGGTGGCAAAGTAACAAAGGAACACCTTGCCTCACATGTCAAACCTGTGTGTGTGTAATCTACAGTGGCTAACATATTTTATAAGAAAGCAATGTTTGCAATCGTTATTCTTGAAACACAATTTCCATTTTTTTTAAAAAACATGGAACAGTTTACTCACAAACAAAAACCTGTGCCAAATCTGTCAGAATCAAAGAAAAGGCACAGATGGTTTTAACACATCATTTCAACCTTGAATCCCAGGGAGAGGCTTTGTACTTTCATGGAATAAATGGATAGTACTGGATAGAATACTATTTGCTGCAGCCAGTGTCAATCAAATGCACTGTTCTAGTCTCCAGCGAATATGGCTGATCAATAAGCTTCCCATTTTATTTCAAAGTACAACTGGAGAGATTCTTACCCACACTATAAACCACAAAGGAGAAGCAACTACATACCCAAGGGCGGAAGAACTTCACCTGAAGAAAAGGAGTATTTCACCACCAGGCAGAACCAACTTGTCAGACCCTGGTTTATAACTGAACTGTTAACATACAGGATGACCGTTATAATAATAATAATCTTTGCATTTGATACAGCGCTTTTCACGGCTTCTAGACGTCTCAATGTACAGAATATACAACAAAAACAAATTGCATTTATACTACAGTAGTTGCAGTGCGTAAAATTCAACCCACCTTATAATGGGGTGGACCTAAGAGCCAATGCTTCCTTATGACTGGTGGCATAATTGTGCAAATGTGCACAAAGCCGGGCGGCTGCTCTCATGTTGTCCTCTGGTCTATGAGGAATGAATTTGCGTTGCTTCGATTTGCATTGTCGCACTGCAAATACTGTTGTTGTGCTGACAACATTTGAAGCAAAACCATCGGATTTGAGGTGCATCATTGGGAGTTCAAGCACAATGACATGCTTTAAACTGGTGATGGGATTGGCAGGGCGGTGGCGATGGGATTGGCCGGGTGGTGGCGATGGGATTGGCCGGGTGGCGGCGATGGGATTGGCAGGGGGGTGGCGATGGGATTGGCAGGGGGGTGGCGATGGGATTGGCAGGGGGGTGGCGATGGGATTGGCAGGGGGGTGGCGATGGGATTGGCCGGGTGGCGGCGATGGGATTGGCCGGGTGGCGGCGATGGGATTGGCCGGGTGGTGGCGATGGGATTGGCAGGGGGGTGGCGATGGGATTGGCAGGGGGGTGGCGATGGGATTGGCAGGGGGGTGGCGATGGGATTGGCTGGGGGCGGCGATGGGATTGGCAGGGGGGTGGCGATGGGATTGGCAGGGGGGTGGCGATGGGATTGGCAGGGGGGTGGCGACAGGAGTTGAAATGTGACTTGTTTTGAAATGTAACGGTGGATCTGGAGTTTTAGTAAGATATCAGGGTCCACAACCCAATCATGTTTTAAGTAAGTAAACCCGGGTTTTAACAAAGCGTGTTAATAAGGGAGGAAGGATCTCCATATAACAATAGGTTAAACTACTTTTCAAGAATATTGCTGATCTTGGTTCAAATTAAAAACATGGTGTGACATTCCATCATTAGCAACATAAAATATTTTCTCATAGCTATTTGAATTCACTGTGGTGTGTTATGTGCTATGTGTAAATATGCTAACATTATGTATCATGTAAGAACCATGTGTAAAGCATGTGTACAGAAGGAATTTTTTAAACATTAAATCCTTTTTATTGGTTTATTACATATTTAAGGGCACCTATGTACACCCGCTGCATATGTGAGCTCACACATGATTTACATGAAGCATAATATACATGCATTGACATGTCATAAATTCTGTGTTTACACATGGTGCATAACAGTTCCATATTATCTCTCTTAGTTAAGGAAGGAAGTTTCTTGAAGGAATGAATGTGCGAACAAAGCCATACAGTGTTTATTTATGAGTCACTGAAAAACAACTTGTTAGGACGTTTTGTCATGCAACTAGTTGCTCGTTTGTGTTTAGTCCAGCCATGCCTACACCAGTCTGCTGATACAAGAATGGCATTACAATATGGCAATGCATTAATGTTACAAAGGAGGAGATGAATCTTTGTTGGGAGTATCTTAGTCACCAGTAGAAAGTAGACAAAGGTAAGAATAGCTAGTCGACTATCAATCACAAGTCCTCAGCTAATGGATAGTTGTGAAGCCCCTCACTACTTGTAGCATTTCCTGGTTTCACAGGTAAGGCAGAACATCACAGTTTTATGTCTAAGAAAATTTTATGTTCAAATATAGCGATGACTAACATGATACCAAACCCCAGCAGGATGCCAGCATTTTGCAAGAGGAAGTATCCTCCGTGACTGCAATCATGGTCGCCAGCATCATTATGAAGCATTTCAGGAACCTGCAGGAATGAATTAGGAGATTTGATTAGATCTTTCAGCTGTAGTAAAGACCAGTGTTTAATCCAGCTACATCTTCAACTTTGCAATGAAGAGTCAATTCAACACTTTGGAGTCCTGCAGCTTAGTGATTAGAGCACTCTGCTCGCAAGCGAGAGGACCTGGGTTCAATTCCTGGCAGGGAGAAACATTGGGCAAGTTTCCTTATTCCACATACCTCTATTTATCATCAGTAAGTAGGAACCCGGTTGTTAGTCGATTGGCGGAGCACTTTTTTGGAGGAAGGTAGAAGAAATATTTGCACAAAGAGGGTGGTGGAACGCTTTCACATGTTGCTATTGAATTTGAGACCAAGTTCCTTTGACTCACTCCCTCACTCTTTTTGTTCAAGGTCAGTCTCAAGCCCTACCTCTTTGAACACGCCTTCAGTCATCTTTCTCCTACCCATCCTCTGGGCTCCCATCCCCAGCACTGTTAAGCGCTTTTGGATGTCCTCACAGCATGAAAGACACTTATATAAATGTAACTTTGTACAGTAAAATAATAATAATGCTTGCATTTGATATAGCGCCATATCACGTCTTCGCGACGTCTCAAAGCGCTTCATAGAATATACTTTAAAGTGAATTGACTGTATATTTTGTAGGTGAAACGTGGCAGCCAATTGCGCACAGCGGTGTCCCACAAACAGGCGTAGATTGACCAATTTATTATATTATTAATTTGCACTGTATTGTAATTTGAGATGTTTTGACATTTTAGGCCCTACATCAAATACAATGAATAGTTATAGTGTCTTATAAACACTCTGAGACGCTATACCCTGCGTGGAGGGCGCTATATAAGTGCAAGTTGTTGTGTTATAAAGTTCATCCTTGGAAATTATACAGAACTGGTATTAATGTGAAGGATCTGTCAATTATGTTATAGTTAGTTTAGTGAACATGTTGGACTGATTTTTATATCATTAGAACAGGGAAACCATGCTAAAAGTACATAAAAAGTCTATACCTACCATGTCAACCAGGGCCACGTACAAGAACAAGCCAGCAGTAACAGCAAAGATCCACGTGGAGACATTTTCAGCATAATGACCAATGGCAGTACCTGTTATCATGCCAAGATACCCCAGGAGTGCAGAGAGAACATTGTACATCACAGCCTGTTTTACTGTCATACCAGCCTTCAGCAGAACAGCAAAATCACCTGTTCACACACAGAAATGCATTGTGACAACCAATCCCAATGACAACAGTTTTAACCATTTTATAAAAACAGCTCAATTTTCTTAACTGGAAACTTCTGGGTACAGATTACATCTCAGTGAGGTTATTTTGTGTAGCACTGGCACAGGCACCACTGATAGGAACAAGACAGTTTAGAATTGTAGTGTGTCACGGTCGCCCCTTTTGTTTTCTATGCCCGTTTAAATATATTGAGTAGTGCTTTAATTTTTTTTTAATGTATTTAACGTTTTTTGAGACTTATGGTGTCATCAAGTCTGACTCTAGCTTTGACTGCAACAATTTGGCGGATAATTTACCATTCCAATGTGCAAATGCAGGATTGGAAGTGAACTTGTCCCCTAATGGGCAACTGAGGGGAGAAAGTGATTGGACCATAAAAAAGGCACCAATTACATCAGGTAATTGGTGCAATACAATTCCCATTGGGTACCTTAATTTGGGGAGGGGCTAAAAGAACGAGAGCCATATACTCGTGGTCGCTATTTTTCTACCTGATGACAACAAAGGTATGTGCTCTGACTATTAATGAGTACTAGTCAGAGGTTGATTCTTCGTGCACTTTTACATAAACTTTATTACAAGTGGCTACTAGCGTGTGTAGTGTAAGTGTGATTAATGTTTGTTATTTCATAGTTGTGTTTGTTGATATTTATCTCGTCGTTTAAGATTGAAAGCCGAGGGTTGTGCATTTCATCGAAGTTACAATAAAATTCTGTTGAGCTAACTTAACAGTGCTTTCTCGAGCTTTCTGTAAAAATCAACGGAGGGAATATATAAACAGGTTCAGCCTAGGTCACAGAGGTGTAAAATAAACCTCAGATTGACTGAAGTTTCCCAATTTGCTTTAATTTAAATAGCAATTGGTAGTACCTATCATCGTGGAACTACACCTAGTTGTAGGGACTTGCATTCATTAGTGAGGATTGAACAGAGGTCACCCAGTACTCTGCAATGGAGAGCGAGCCATATTGTGGGTGTACATATAAGGGCGACAGAACCGTCTCAAGTGATACCCAAATGACTATCAAAATTCCAGTCAGTTTTATGTGTAGTATCTTTAGCAACGAGCACTAATGAATTGGGCATCGCCAAAAGCATAATGAGTAAAGCTGCCTGTAATATCAGCACATATACTGCTAAACTATTCAATCTGTCAAGTGGCTTTAACCAACACTGAGCAAAGCTTGTTACAGTCTGCACTATAAGCTACACAATACAAATGTGTATGTTTTTACATAAATACACTTACCCAGTTCATGAGGCAATTCATGGCAGAAGACAGCAACTGATGTACTCAATCCACTTGACAATCCTCCTGTAAAAGCAGCCCCTAAAATAACATTCAAATAAAACACAATAATGTTCAAAATGCAAAGCAAATTAAATGGAAGAGGTTATAGAATGTAAAAATTTGTATCACATTGTCAAACTCCCATGACAGTTAAAAAATAATTATTTGCACTCATCTGATAAATTACGTGTTTTAAATTCTATTTAATGTGATTTAAGTCCGTGCCTGGTTTGTGCGCTTCCAAGAGATAGCTTAAGGAACAGAATGTTCTTTTACGACTAGATGATAGCTTCACATCAAATTGCAAACAGCAGCAGCCTTAACATAGCAAGGGCTTTCACGCATGATAATCTCATTGGGGTTAGGGGAGTGTGGGGAGGAATTTGTACTCGGAAGTTTGGAACTTCTTTGAAAAATACAAGGAAGACAATTTTTCTAATATTTCTGAATATCAGATTCAGAAAATTTAATATTCTCTCTCGCTTACTGAACTTTTATATTGCAAATAGGAGTGTAACACAGTAATGAGAGCTGGATGAGAGGTAACTCCTGGATGAGAGCTAACTTTATCTTCATTTGAACATCAACAAGACCGAGGCCCTCCTGATTGGCTTCCGTCAGCAGCTCCACATCTCAGGTGCTGACAGCATCACCATCCATGGACGCACACTCCACCTTACTAAGTCAGTCCGGAACTTTGGCATCTTGTTTGACCTTCAACTATCCTTTCCATCCTACATATCTGTGCCATAATCCGCTCTGCCTTGCCCCACCTCCGCAACATCGCCCAGCTCTGTCACTGTCTCACTCCGCAGGCCACCAAAACCCTCATACGTGCCTTCATTACATCGAGGCTCGACTATACAAATTCCCTGCTTGTCGGCCACCCCAACTCCTTCCTCCGTAGGATGCAGATCATCCCGAACTCTGCAGCCCATGTCCTCTCCTGCACCAGGCTTTGTGACCCTATCACTCCCATTCTCGCCCAACTCCACTGGCTTCCCATCACACAAGACGATAGATACAGTTCAAGATCCTGGTTCTCACTTTCAAAGCTCTCCATGGCCTTGCTCCCCGCTACCTCTGTGACCTCCTAAATCCCTACCAACCTGCCCGCTCCCTCTGCTCAGCAGGCTCTGGCCTGCTTCGCCTCGCCCAGCCCACCATTGGCGGGCGGTCCTTCAACCCGCTATCTCGGGGATAGTCGACCAGGACCTAGGAGAAACTCGTTTCTAGATGGTATCTTTATCAACCCCATACAGATAAAGAAGTTGTTTGGGTTCTCAGCGCTTCTGTCACTTGGCGGGCGGGCCTTCTGCCACTCTGCCCCTACCCTCTGGAACTCCATAACATAACATGTAGGAGCAGGAGTAGGCCATTCGGCCCTTCGAGCCTGCCCCGCCATTCAATCATGGCTGATCTTCTAATCTAACTCCAGCTAATACCATAACCCTGCCTTGTCCCCATATCCCTTAATCCCTTTTGCAATAAGAAATCTATCTATCTCAGTCTTGAATATGTTCAAGGACTGAGCATCAACAGCCCTTTGGGGTAGTGAGTTCCATACATTCCCCACCCTTTGAGTGAAGAAGTTCTTCCTCAACTCAGTGCGAAAGGGTTGGCCTCTGATTTTAAGGTTGTGACCCCTGGTTTTAGTTTCCCCATCCAGGGGAAACAATCTCCCACTATCTACTCTATCATGCCCTTTGATGATCTTATAGGTTTCTATAAGATCCCCTCTAATTCTTCTATATTCTAGAGAATATAGGCCCAAATTGGTCAGCCTATCCTCGTAACTCATCCCCTTCATCCCTGGTACTAACCTAGTAAATCTACGCTGCATCCCCTCCAAGTACGTCCTTCCTTAAATAAGGAGACCAAAACTGCACACAGTATTCTAGGTGTAGTCTCACCAGAGCCCTATACAGTTGCAGCAAGACTTCCCTACTCTCCCATTCCGTAGTCCCTCCGCCTTGCCCCCTCCCGTGCCTCCTTCAAGACCCATCTCAAGACCCTCCTCTTCGACAGTACCTTCGATCACTCTCCTTCCCCCCCAATCCTCACCAATCCCGACCCCCAGCTCGGCGAAACACTGAATGTCCAGCTCTTTGGGATGTCCTCCCGACTTGAACGGAGCTGTACAAATGTAATTTTGTTGTTGTTGTAATACAGACCAACACTGCTGGGGTGCAAACTCTCTCAACACACTGGCTTGGAGCACTTAATGGTTACTGAATATCTTTAGTTTCTAATCCTGCTCTCTTAAAATCTCGGATCGACAATAAAACCTGATGAAAGCACGAGGTGAGGTATGTTTCAGCTGTCTTATAAAAGGTCCCCTGTTTGTTGACGTATAAAGGGGCTGCTGAACCCCAAAAAAATCTATCTAGAGCTCTTAAAATATTTATTTTTGTGACCAATAACAGATCAAAAGAGAACGTGAAAACAGTTCCAAGTACCTTGTGTACTCACAAAATTAGTCTTGCAAAAAGGAAACGATACCTCAACTGTGAACACTTGTGCCCCAGGGGCAAGTCTTCAAGTTCCTGATTTTACAAATAAAAGGAAACTAATCCCTCCCATGTATCAACAGCACTGTGGGTTGGTTGTTAACCCTTTAGTATTGGGATTGCATGGAATCTTGTTAGTGTGAAAGTGAGAATCAAAATCTCACCAATCGCTAAGCCATCGCTGAAGTTATGCAGCCCGTCTCCCATAATCACCATCCACGCCAGTGTAGCTATACCCGCATCCTTCAGGTCCTCTTGGAAGTAATGGTGCCCATGGCTATGGGGGTGATGGTTCTGGTGATGATGGTGGTGCAGAATGTGGTGATAGTCGTGGTGATGGTGGTGAGAATCATCCGCATTGCCTATGGTATCGTGGAAATGAGAGTGGCATTTGTTCTCGCACCCTCTTGGCACATATGCATTGTAATTGCCTTCGGCATGAGGGTGTACTATCATAACCTCCTGCTCTGGAGTTAATGAGTTTTGGCTGTGATCGAGAGAATGAAGATTTGGCTGATCATTAGCTTCAATCGTCGAGAAGTCATCCTGATCTGTTGATACAAAAATCAAATATCAGCCTTTCAAAAGGTATATCAGTACTGCTTGAACTACAGTCAGTATTTGACCCTGAAACTCTTTTGAGACATTTTGAATAAAATAAGACTAATAATAATAATAATAATCCTTGCATTTGATATAGCGCTTTTCACGTCGGGAGGACGTCCCAAAGCGCTTCACAGAACACACTGTAAAGTGAATTGACTGTATATTTGTGGGCGAACGCGGCAGCCAATTGCGCACAGCAATGTCCCACAAACAGTCGTAGATTGAAAATGACCAATTTATTATTGTTTTTTGTTTTGGAGGGATTATTATTAGGCTCTGTGTGGAGTAAGGAAACTTGCCCAAGGTTTCGCCCGGCCTGGAATTGAACTCAGGTCTCTCACTTGCAAAGCGAGTGCTCTAACCACTGAGCTACTTTTATCAAATCCAAGGATTATTGTTAGTAGCAATAGCAATTCAACAGAATTACGACAAACACTTACGACAGAATGGCTTTAGGTTTAGCTTTTCATCCTTAGATACCGGACATTCTTCAACTGACACCTTATCAACATCTACCTCTTGATCTTCCTGGACACCCTTTTTGTGCTGTGATGAAAAAAAACAAAATGTATTTTTACATTATAATATTTCCAAACAAGAAACTCTTTGTTGTGTGATAGCCTGTTTCTCCTTTTTTTATTTGAGTGGAACAAAAAACACAGACGTTTATGGGTGACTAGATAGCCAACTGCAGATCCATCTGTTTGGTCAGGACACAGGAGAGAACGAGAGGCTAACACTTTCAACAGTATTCAGTAGAGCCAAACCCATTATAGTCTATCTATCCTTCTGCAGACTTGAACAAAGATATACCAAGCGACAAGAGGCCACAGGTTCAGGATTGTGAAGGGCAATTGCACATCAGACACGTGAATAGAAGGTAATTAATGACTGGAACAGGTTACCAGGAACAATGGTTGAGATCAGGATACTGGATCCGATAAAAGAATCATTGTAATGCTGTAATGGAAGGACAGTAAGATGGGTATTCTGTCAGATACAGTATAAGAATGAGATCAAATAGGCCGGAGAGTTCTAATGGGTGCATCTGAATCTCTCTTGTGATTTATACATTGTGTAATAAGAATTGTCTTTATGGTTGTCCTCACTCTTTAGATGCTGTTACTGAAGGTCACAGTGGATTTGTTGTCTTCCCCGTCCCAATGCATTTGAGGCCTTTTTTTGCCAACACACCTCTGTCCAGTTGGACGAGGTATGAGCAGAGGCATCTATGAAAGAAGTAAACACAATCGATGGTGCTTTTCAAACACTCAAGGCCAGAGAATACAAAAGCCAAATGGAATTTGATAAGGTAAAGTTTGAGGGGAACCTCTTTTAGTTTAATAATAATAATAATAATCCTTGCATTTGATATAGCGCTTTTCACGTCGGGAGGACGTTCCAAAGCGCTTCACAGCTTCACTGTAAAGTGAATTGACTGTATATTTGTGGGCGAACGTGGCAGCCAATTGCGGACAGCAATGTCCCACAAACAGTCGTAGATTGAAAATGACCAATTTATTATTGTTTTTGGTTTTGGAGGGATTATTATTAGGCTCTGTGTGGAGTAAGGAAACTTGCCCAAGGTTTCGCCCTCTGCCTGGAATTGAACTCAGGTCTCTCGCTTGCAAAGCGAGTGCTCTAACCACTGAGCTACAGGACTCCACAACAGTTTAACCATTTAAATCATTTACCAGCAATCAGTCCAGGTGCACACCCATTCAGCTCGCTTTGTAAAATCTTGGCTACCTCTTCTAATTCCACTTAACCTCCCTCTCCCCAGGCTTTTCACCTGTAAATGTAACCACTTAACTACCCTGCATTGAGTCAGAATCCAAGTCATTAATATATAAAAAGGAACAGGAAAGATCCCAGCACAAACACGAGACAATAAATATCTTCTCACATTTCAACCTAGCTTTCCAAATTTCACAAACTGCACAGTCAATTCACTTTACAGTATATTTTATGAAGCGCTTTGAGATGTCTTGGAGATGCAATATCAAACGCAAGGATTATTATTAGCTCCACTAATGACCACCACTGCTTCCTTCCCTTCCACCAGTCATTAAACCTATGTCTCGATACACCCTGGCATTAGTTCATGAGGTCTTTTGGAAATATAGGTGCACTGTGTCATACATAACCTCAATTTGAAATGTCACCTCCTTAAAAGGACTGAGGTTTTGCAAACAGGATCTACCCTTTCTGAATCCATGCTGCCTGTCATTTATTTTAAGAAAAATTCTTATTGATTCAATTAGTTTTTGCGATTACTGAAGTCAGGCTACTGTAGTGCTCAGATATGACTCGGTGCCGTTTTGCTGTAAAATGGAAAGAACCGTGATTAGTTACAGGATCCTGCATTTTTACAGAACGAACACTAGAATAAAGGGTAAATATTGGTTGTGCTTACCTTCTTTTTATCTTTGTACAGTTTGATTAATGTTATAAGGTGCTCAATAAGAAACATAAAGTAAAGTCCTCCGAGAGCAGCAAGACCTTTCCACACCGCATTCAAGTGATCCTCTTCGATTTTAACATGACTGTCGTGGTGAGCGATACCCTGGGACTGTGAACATCAAGAGTACAATTGACTAATAAAAGCACCAACAGTCCCTTTTCAATGCTTAATTCCACGTGTACGTTTAAAGGTATTTCTTGAAAGAAATTTTTTGTGTGACACCCTAGTTGGTAGCACTCTCGCCTCTGAGTCAGAAGGCTCTGGGTTCAAGATCCACGTCTAGGCTGACACTCCATTGCAGTGCTGGGGGTGTGCTTCAATCTTGGCGTCCTTTGGATGAGATGTTAAACCGATGTTATTGGATAATCAATACCCTGCAACTTTCTGCATTAATATTTCAGTCACTCCATCCAGTGTGTTTTAATAGTACATAAACTCAAGGGTTCTCTCCTTCCTCTCCACCTCTATCAATGCTCACTTCACATCACTCTCCTTCCTTCATGCATCTTAATTATACAGTTCTCAGAATTACTATTTACCATGGGCTCCCTAAAATGTACAACAATATCTAATCTGGGCCACAATTATCACCAGTGGGAGAAATTCCCTTTTCTTTTCCAATAGTGCCACAGAATTTTTAATGTCTACCCGATGAACAGGCAGACTGGTTTAATGTTTCATCTGAAGGATGTCAGCTCTGACAATGTAGCATTCGTCCAGCATTATTCTGGAGGGTCAGTTGACAAATCAACATTTTGCTTTGTTGAGAGACACTAGAGGCAACAGTCATACCCTACAAAGCAGAGTGAGTGCTACATGCACATCTAATGGGGGAGAAATTTACGTATTGCACGTAAAGGTGTCGTAAATAAAAACCTTGTATTTGCCATATATTTATTGCAGCAAACGGGTTTTTTTTGGGGGGTCAGCTGGGTGTCTGACACATTCGAAACCCATCACCATCACCCAGAGCATGAAAACTCAGCTGAGAACTCCATGCATCCCACCTACACGTTTGAAAATGTCACCCGTAGTTTGAATTCAGTTTCAATGTCCAGTGTAGTAGTGACTGTTATAGGCAAACACGATAGCCCTGGTCCAAATCTGCGACAGTTTTTAGCATGTGTTGTATGTCTTGTATTCAGGCGTCAGCAGAGGCTTGTGAGACAGGCAGTACTTACATGTGGCAGGAGATGCAAAAACGCATCCCCGCTCAGGGTACCAACGGCTAAAGCCACCAAAAATGTCAACAGGAACTTGAAGAAGGATAGATTCATTAAGGGTATAAGGATTATTCCCATCAGAGACAGGAAGCTGATGATTGTGACAGAGACAAAGCCACCGATCCAAACTGTAGCAAAACAGAAAGAGAACATTGAATCAATCATCAACCACACTTTCTGAATATTTGTAACTTATTACTGAGCCAATTAAAATTAATTTCAACAACAGGATGCAAAACACAATGACGTATAACAAGATTTTTTATTAAGGGATCAGAGCCACCACCCACCCACCCCACCTCCTCCCCGGTAACTGGAAGTAGATTACACAAGACACACAGGAACTCTATTCCAAAAGTAGATTGAATTGGTTAATAGGATCACACATTTTTGCTGAACATCACTTTACTGTATATTCTGTGAAACATTTTGAGACCTCTCAACAACGTGATAAGGCGCTATATCAAATGAAAGGATTATTATTATTAACTGAAATGCTGGAGTTAAAGCAGGGATCTCACAAGCCTGTAGTTGGAACCCGTGATGCGTACACTGGGAAATAAATGCAAGAATCATCTTTACTGAGATCAGCATTGAGAATAGCGTTAGAGCTGGTTTGATACTTTAATTGATTTCACAAATTTGAATGGCATGTTAGATTCCCGCCCCCCCCCCCTCAACACACACACACATCCTCCATAAGCATACAGAAATTGTTTTTTCAGCAGGAAAATAGTAGAAAGTAGATTTGTATTTTGCCACGTGTATTATATCTTCTTGTTCATACTTTAACACAAAGAAAGAAAATTGCTTGCCTGCTGCAACAGAAATCTCTGGTCTTGGATTCTCCGAATGGATCTGTTTATTTCCATGGATGATGCAAACCTTACTGTCAATCTGATCCAACAGAGCTGGGCACAGGTAGCTAAACTGTTCGGAAGTAAGAGTTGCCTGTGGATGCATTCCATGGGTCAAGAGTAGTTGGGCTGCATTTAGGCACTGCAATGATACAAATATATACACAAATCAAACAAACATCCTGCATTAGATTGCAAAGAGTAAAACACAATTCTGCTTCCCATCCACTGCAAGTCTTACATCTGCTTTATTCTTCATTGCACACTGACATACTGCGACCAAAGTCTCAACTGGCAGCTTGTTCTGCCCTGTTTTCAATCCTGATGTTAAGAGGTTTTGCTCCATCTCAACCTATCCAATTGCCCCAGATGTTATGTTCACCCTAGACTAGTCACTAGTTGACAAATGCAGGTCAGAGTCCTCACTACGTGGATAGCAGGTACCAGGAAATCCTTGTGAATCATGCATTGAACAAATGCACATTTCCAATACATACACACACATGTATGTATTGCAATTCGTGCCTAAGCTTTACACAACAACAACAAATTCATTTGTGTAGTGCCATTCACATCAGGAGGATGTCCCAAGGCGCTGAACAATCAGAGATCCGCGCCTGAGCTGGTGGTTGGGAACAGGAGGGGTGGAGGGCAGGGACGGTAGGAGTAAGAGGGTGACCAAAGGCACGGTCGAAGAGGAGGGTCTTGAAACGGGTCTCGAAGGAGACATGGGAGGGGGGCAGGGGGACTGGGGATGGAGTTCCAGAGGGTGGGGGCAGAGAGGCTCACTGCACCTTGCCAGCCTTGCCAATGATGGAGCTGGCAAGGTGAGGGATGTGAAGCAGGCCAGAGCCCGCTAAGCGGAGGGAGCAGACAGGTTGGTAGGAGGTTAGGAGGTCACAGAGGTGGGAGGTGCAAAGCCCTGGAGGGCTTTGACAGTAACTTATACATAAGTAAATCTGTTGCACGTATATCATTGTGAAGCACTTTGACAGGTTCCCCCCAACGTGAAAGGCCCATGCAAATCAAATGCAAGGATTTTTTTAAATTTTATGTCTAATCAATCTTTTTAACAACTGCAAAAATAAAATCTTTTCAAAATTTGTAAATATATCAAGTCCATGGTCTTATGACTAAAGCAATTTGAATATCTGGGCCACAGATAGGCTTGGGTAATGATTACTTTGTGTTATGTGAAACATTGTAAATGTGTTCCAAAGGGATTAAAATTTATATCACTGAATCCAAGAGAGGATTTGTTTTGTCCTCAAACATGGAAGCAGAATAAAGTTTCACTCATTGTTGAAATGTGTAGAGGTCGTAATGACTGAAATATAATAAAATGATGCAAAGCATCACAATTATATCTGAAGTTAGACTCAAGTCTAATATTTAATTTGCAAGGAGGCAATTCAGCCCCAAGGAGACCCGCTTAACTACTCTCCCTTCCCTTCTCCCAGAGTTCAGTCACTCGTTGACAATTGCAGGTCTGAGCCCTCACTAGGTGGATAGTAGGTACCTGGAAACTCTTGTGAACTGCACGTTGAACAAGTGCACATTTCCAATACATACACACATCAGTACACATAGGACATTGGAGTCCTGTAGCTCAGTGGTTAGAGCACTCGCCTCGCAAGCGAGAGGACCGGGGTTTGAATCCCGGGCAGAGCGAAACGTTGGGCAAGTTTCCTTACTCCACACGCCTCTGTTTACCTATCAGCAAGTGGGAACCCAGTTGTTAGTCAATTGATGGATCACTTTTCCAGAGATAATAATTCCTTAGAACAAATTTGGTCACTCAATCCACAACTGTTTGTGGGACACTGCTATGCACTATTGGCTGCCGCGTTCTGCCCAGAAAATACAGTCAATTCACTTCACAGCATATTCTGTGAAGCGCTTTGAGACATCTCAAAGACATGATAAAAGCGCTATGTCAAATGCAAGGATTATTATTATTATTAAAGCTGATGCACTTATTTAAAAAAAACATTGCTAGCTCTTCAAAGACTCCACTGCTGACTTTCAGTGAATACCCTCAAATACTGTTAGACAGTTCTAGTTTGTTCTGTCATTTGCAATCACAGTAAATCCATGTGGTTATCAAGAACATTCTATTATTTAGCAGAGTTTGCTGCATTTTTGATGCTGAAAGTTAGTTTGAGAACAGGGCGAGTGGCAGCAACAAAAATAGCTGTCCAAAGTGAAGCTCTCAATGGGTGCATTTAAATACACAATATTCCACTGCCTGACATTCAACACCAGTAAAATTGTTCACAGAAGCAATGCCCCGGGGGTGGGGAGAGTTAGACAAATCCGTTGCGTCTGTGCTACTGCTATCTGTTTTTCTAAATCGCTCTTTTGAGTTATAAAACTCAAACCATGTTAGTTCTTGCCTTCACTTTGAAAGCCCTCCATGACCTTGCTCCTCCCTACCTCTGTGACCCACTAGCTCCATACTGCTCGCCAGAATCTGGCCTGCTCCAGATCGCCTGCTCGGCCCGCCCCACCATCGGCGGTTCAGCCTTCAGCCTCTCTACCCTCACCCCCTGGAACTCCATCCTACAGTCCCTTCGCCTCACGCGCTCCCTTGCCTCCTTCAAGGCACGTCTCACAACCTTCCTCTTCCACTGGGCCTTTGGTTACCCTCCTACCCCTATCCTCCCTCCACCCCTCCTGATCCCAACCCCCAGCTCGGGTGCAACACCTTAATTATCTTATTCAAGGCGCTTTCAAATGTAATTTGGTGTTTTAATGAGTGACATCCTACCATTTACATATTATATGGAAAAAACACCAAGACAATAATTATGGAGCTTTGAGCTCGTCATAGTTAACTGATCCCAAACTGAAGTGGTGAAGACAATCCTGTAGGTGGTGTTATTTATATTAAAAAAAACAGTGGCACCAAACGTCCGTTACAACGCAGATTTCGGGTCGAACCTACAAGAAATCTGCGGTGCAAATGGCTCTTGAAATGGCTTCTGGAATCTATTGCTAGCTGATTGGATAAATGGATTTACCTCCTCTTCTGGCACGTCTTTATCACTTTTATGATGACCATTGGTTCCATGTACATCTTCATTCATTTCTTTCAAAGTAACCGAATCTGCCTGTGTTTGACTGTATGTATTACTACTGGAACCATCTGCTGTAGTGGCAGGTGGATCTTGAGGCATCTCAGTCCAATCTGCATTTACAGCAGCAGATTTTGTACTCTGAAGACTTCGCACTGGTCTTGCATGTTTTCTGCTTTCAGATCTTTCCATAGCAGTGATGAGAGACTGTTGGGTGGTACTTAAACTATGGTGGATCTTGTCACGATGCTGCTTTGGATAATGTTCTTTCTTTTTTGGAGCAACCTTGGGAGTGGTTTGTGAGCCACTTCTTAATTGAATATGTTGGTGCTCAGGGCAACAGTGGTGATGAATTTCTACGTCAGCTTGTAACTCATGCTCCAGATGGTCATGATCGGAGTCAAAATGCTCACGTTTAGTTTTCAGCATTCTGGTTCTACCTACTCCCATATTATGTAACAACTTTTCCAACCCCTTGACTGTTAGAGTGCCATTATTTCCATAATGATCAAAAAGCTTATGCAGGTAGTACTTCTGTTCCCCCACAGCCTTATGCCTGTCCACATTTGCTGTGTTTATATCTGGCTGGAGTATGTGGTCACCATTTTCAAGATCATGGTTGTGTTCGCCAACTGCGCAGTCAGAGTCATGGTCTGCGCGGCCTTGGCACCCATTCCAGTAGAAGATCAGGAAACATGACAAGCAAATTCTGCCATATAGATCCCTGTGTAGCCGAGTCATTCCTGAGGAAAAGGAAAAAGCAGGTAAAAGTCAGAAAACTCTTTATCTGAAAGGAGCTGATCCCACTGTTTTGTATTTTTAATGTATTGTTCAGGTCCAGTCTATAAGGTTTCAACATAGCAAATGGGGATCTGGGAACGCAGGGGTATTGAATATAAAAGTAGGAAAGGCATGTTGAAATTGTATACGACTACAGTTGGGAGTCTTATGTTGAAAGAGAGGAAGTGATAGAAGCGTTTCAGATACTGAAGGAGCAATAACAGGTTATTCGCAGAAAAACTATTCAGTTGGGGACTTGGTGACAAGGGGCATAGTGTCAGAGTTGTTAGCAGAAGAATCAGGGGAGAGGTTAGAAGGAATTTAAGAGTGTTGAATTCATTAACCCAAACAGCTATTGAGGCTGAATCAATAATAATTCAAAAAGGAACCTGATAAAGAACTAAGAATTACAAATATTTAGGGTGAAGTGGGATTAACAAAACTAAAAGAAAACAGTTAGGAGTGGATCAGACAAGATATGCCAAATTGCCTCCTTCTATGTATAATTGGAGTCCTGTAGCTCAGTGGTTAGAGCACTCGCTTTACAAGCGAGAGACCTGAGTTCAATTCCAGGCAGGGCGAAACCTTGGGCAAGTTTCCTTACTCCACACGCCTAATAATAATCCCTCCAAAACCAAAAACAATAATAAATTGGTCATTTTCAATCTACGACTGTTTGTGGGACATTGCTGTGCGCAATTGGCTGCCGCGTTCGCCCACAAATATACAGTCAATTCACTTTACAGTTTGTTCTGTGAAGCGCTTTGGGACGTCCTCCCGACGTGAAAAGCGCTATATCAAATGCAAGGATTATTATTATTATTATTAATTACATAAATTCTACAGACCATTTGGCTCAACTAGTCCACGTTTGTGTTTATACACAACATGAAACCCCAACCCTAATTCCCTCTAAAGTACTCCTCTATTCCTTTCTCCCTTATGTATGTGCTGTAAATTTCTGTTTCTATTGCAGTACATCAGGCAATCTACTGAGATAAGATGCTGCATCAAATGTAGGGGCTCATCACTCAAATCCGCATGTATCGCCATGATAGTGAAGATTTAATACAAAATGTAGTGTATCTTATGAAGCTCTTTGGTGCGATGTTAAAGACTCTATATTAAATGCAAGGATTATTATTATTATTACTCAGCCCTCTAACGTGCTAGCTATATAAATGCAAATGATAATAATAATCTTTGTATCTGGTATAGCGCTTTCCACGTCTTCTAGACATCTCAAAGCGCTTCACAGAATATACTGTAAAGTGAATTGACCGTATATTTGTGGGCAAAACTATTATTAAGGTCTTCTTGACAAAGTCCCACCAAGGATGATCACTTGTGTGGCGTCTGGGGAAGAATACATTAGAATATACAGCACAGAAACACGCCATTCGGCCCAACTGGTCTATGCCGGTGTTTATGCTCCACATGAGCCTCCTCCTGCCCTTTCTCAACTGAGCCTTCAAGCATAACCTTCTATTCCTTTCTCTCTCATGTACCTATCTCGCTTCCCCTTAAATATATCTGAGATGCCGTCTGGCATGGAGGGCGCTATATAAATCCAAGTTGTTGTCGTTGTATCTATGCTATCTGCCTCAACAACTCCTTGTGGTAGCAAGTTCCACATTCCCACTACTCTCTGTGTGAAGAAATTTCTTCTAACTTCCCTATCTGATCTATTTGTGACTATTGTATATTGATGGCCCCTGGTATTGGTCTCCCCCCATGGTTTTGCCCACAAATATATGGAAACACCTTCTCTATGTCTACCCTATCAAAACCTTTCATAATTTTGAAGATCTCAATCAGGTCACCCCTTACCCTCCACAAGCACACGTTCAGCCTTTCCTGATAGCTATAACCTCTTCAGTTCTGGGATTATCCTTGTGAATCTCCAAAAACCAAAGGCCTCTGACACCATCTCTATGTGCAAATCATGCAAAAGAAGATAACATTTTAAGGCCATTACCTGGGAAGACAATTGGCAAAACGTTGGATCTCCAGACGTTGTATTGTGGAGTGAATAAGGAACAGGAAGTTTTTAATGCATTTCTATTTAACACTTTTGCTAATAACCAAACCCATGTCTCTCCGGAGCTGCTGCTGCACAGGTGCCCAGTCAGTGCTGCACACCGACCGCACGGGGGGGGGGGGGGAGTGCATGCCCAGCCCGCCGTGCCGTGCCGTGCAGTGGGGGGGGGGGGGGGGGGGGGGGAGTGCATGCCCAGCCCGCCGTGCCGTGCCGTGCAGTGGGGGGGGGAGTGCATGCCCAGCCCGCCGTGCCGTGCAGTGGGGGGGGGGGGGGGAGTGCATGCCCAGCCCGCCGTGCCGTGCAGTGGGGGGGGGGGGGGGGGGAGTGCATGCCCAGCCCGCCGTGCCGTGCCGTGCAGTGGGGGGGGGGGGGGGGGGGAGTGCATGCCCAGCCCGCCGTGCCGTGCCGTGCAGTGGGGGGGGGGGGGGGGAGTGCATGCCCAGCCCGCCGTGCCATGCCGTGCAGTGGGGGGGGGGGGGGGGGAGTGCATGCCCAGCCCGCCGTGCCATGCCGTGCAGTGGGGGGGGGGGGGGGGGAGTGCATGCCCAGCCCGCCGTGCCGTGCAGTGGGGGGGGGGAGTGCATGCCCCCCACAGCCCCCGCCATCCACACCCCCACAGCCCCCACAGTCCCCGCCATCCACACCCCCACAGCCCCCACAGCCCCCGCCATCCACACCCCCACAGCCCCCCACAGCCCCCGCCATCCACACCCCCACAGCCCCACAGTCCCCCCCACCCCCCACAGCCCCACAGTCCCCCCCACACCCTCTGCCCCCCCACACCCCCTGCCCACCCCCCACACCCCTCACAGCCCCCCCACACCCCCTGCCCACCCCCACACCCCTCACAGCCCCCCCACACCCCCCTGCCCCCCCTCACAGACCCCCCGCCCCTCCTCACACCCCCATGCCCCCCTCACTGCCCCCCTCACTGCCCCCTCACACCCCACACCCCCTGCCCACCCCCCGCCCCCCCCCCAGCCCCCCACAGCCCCCCCCGCCCCCCACATGTGCCCCTCTCACCTCCGCCGCGCGCTCACACAAAGGACGGTCGCGGGATCAGCGCGCGCTCCGCCACGCATGCGCCGCTCCCTCGACTCATTCCCAGCGCCCCCCCACGGCGGGTCCCCGCCATGTCACCGCCAGTGTGGACAGGTGGGGCGGGTTCACGGCCAATTGGGCGGGTTTGTGTTGTGCTGTGAGTGACAAATCGGCGCTGCGGGGGGGGGGGGGGGCGGGGGGTGAGCTAAAATTGTTAAAATTTTAATTTAAATCTGCAAAACGTTTTTTTTTTCCTTTGAAGATCTTTTCTTACACAACTTCAAACGCACTGACCTACATTGCCTACTCTGGTACCCACAGGAGGCAGCACACAGTATTGGGCTACTTTGGGGCTGCTATTGAGTTCGCTTTGGGCTACAAACGTGTTCTGATTTCTGGCAAAACCCTGGTCACTGTGTTTGGCACAACAGTTCAGGCACCTGACAAGCTGTGCCATGTTTTCTGCAGCCTGTCACAGCCCCATACACAAATGAGAACTGCACAACCTCGGTTTGTTCCTTGGCACAGATGCTACAGTATTACCAAGATTCAGGCACCTGGAAAGCTGTCCTTGGCATCTGCAGCCTGTTACAGTCCCTTGCACAAATGAGTACTATATTATACAGGCTTGGTTTGTCTTTGTTTGCACATGCACCAAGCTCAGAGACTTGAACAGCTTGCCCCGGCTTCCATAACCCATCACAGTCCCTGATACACAGATGAGAACTACAAGTTTGAAAGCTGGCTTGTTTATAATAATAATAATCCTTGCATTTGATATAGCGCTTCTGCCCATACAGTATTGTCGAGTTTAGGTGCCTCAAAAACTGGTCCCTGGTTTTATTTTTCAAAATATGTACATAAAAGTGTTACGTCCCACGCAATAAGCCAAATAGTCTCCTGTACGGTAATTCCACATGACACTTAACTCATTTAAATACCTTCAATCAACTGCAAAAGAAGCACTTTATCACATCGAGCACCTCAAAGCTCTTTAGTTATCATCATTAGACCGTTATTGTAGGCAAATGTTACAGCTACTTTGCATACAACAAAATATAGTCAATTCACTTTACAGTATATCCTGTGAAGCATTTTGAAATGTCTCAAGGACATAAGGCGCTATATCAAATGCAAGGATTATTATCAGTAACCGTAGCATCCTTTTTGAATGCAACCCATTTTAATATTTCACTTTAATTTTCAGGTCATCCAAAAGCTCCGATTCAGGGGAAATTACAGGTGATGAACCAAAATTATTTCCTTTGCTCAATATTAATGTTGAAAATTGTCAATATCTTCCAAAGTACAGTAGGAAGCATTTCAAAACCTGGAAATCAATCCGTTGGGAACCAGGGTACCAGTAAAGCCTGGAATAGTTGGGGGTGAAAGGCATGTAAATTTCAATATGGGGTAGGACACATTTTGGATGAGTTGGAGTGTGTGAATAGTCGAGTTGGAAAGCCAGTGAGGGGTGCATTGGAGAAATCCAGTCTGGAGGGGACAATGAAACTGATAAGCGTTTCAGCAGCATTGAAAAGATTTTAAATCAGCACAATTTGCTTTCAACTCTCTGTGTTTGTCTAACTTGCTGAGAGGCCACATGAATTGTGTTCTTATTGCACTGAAATGCAATAGTGAGAATATTGACTCTCTTTTTCTTCCAAATAACTGGGTATTGTTTTTCCCTTTTCAAGGGCGCAAGCTCTCAAGGTCGTAGAGGAAAACACAAGCAATTATAAGTGCAAAAATATAGATTTAAAAGCATTAGCAAATACATTTCACTATATTTTATTCACAATTTCAGAAACATGTCCTTAATGTTTACAAAATTTCAATATCAGAATATTGTATTTTATTTTCTATACAATAATTAGGATTTAGTTTCAAATATCACAATTTGCCATGGAGATAGGCTATTTTATTGTCCAGGATGAAATATAGATTCCATGCTTAAACGTTTTCATCTTTTATTTGTGTAAATAGGTCAATTTCTACCTTTAATGAGCCTCAAACATTTAATCTTCTTTGCAGATATACTGCTCATTAACTGCCAACACATCGATTCAGCCAAATCCTTATATTAATCCAGATGCCAATTTCTGTGCCTGTTTGTAATGAACATTTTGCCGACCTCTGTGAAATTTTCACTGGTAAAAAAAGAGGTACTCAAAATTAAACTTTATTCTTAGAAGCCTCGAGATTTTCTCCTCCCTTTTAAAATGTCTTTCCTGAGTCAGGCATTGCATCAACACAATGCAAACTGAAGTGCCCCAGGTGTTACTGGATACAGATTTATGACCTAATTTGTGGTTGTGATCCCTAGCCTGCTACATATAGATTTCTACTTCAAACAAATTCGAGCAGGCTAGAGGTCAATATAAAAAATTGTATTCTGTAACCTACAAAATATTCGTTTGAATACTTGTTTAATGGCTGCACATAACAGCAAAATGATCTGAAAAACTAATAAGATTATATACTAAAATTATAAAGAATACAAAAATTTCCAAAACCACTAACTGGAAAATGTATATCAAGTTTTCCCTCCCCACAATATATTGCTTTCTGTATACAATGGGGTCTAATTTAGATTCAAAGAAATGCCGATTAATCCATGAAGAAACAAAATTATCATGAGCTTGTCCAAACTGTTACTGTTTATGCATAAAGAATTCTTTCTTTTACAGTTGAAACAATTTCCAAAGAAGCAATTTGACATTCTTCTTCCAGCTCTCACTTGCGCTGGACGGTGTTGAAGGACGGAGCTTGAAATGGCTGGATGGATTGAAAGATTGGTTTCTTTCGTACGTCAGAAGACAACGTTTTCATCGAGGGCAAAAGTTGATTCCTTTTGATTATCTGCAAGGCCAACTGCGTATTTCCTAATAAGTATGAAATGACAAAATTTCAGCATTATTATTTCATTGTAACTTTGCAACAAACTGTGAGCAGATTTGCACTTGATCTTGGGTTGTCACAAGTGCTTTTATTTCAACCCTAAAGTTGAGAGAGAAGGCACACTCTGGAGCCCCCAAGCCTTGGCTCCAACCAACCGGCACCCAATATTTTTCAGAATTATGTAACCAGGATATATTCTTCCAGGGAGAGAGTGCACATTCCATTCCAACAATCTATCTCTTGAATTTCCATTCAAGGTGGGATGTATGGAACTCTGTTTGGTTTGGAAACTGTTGAGCATGGAGGTGATGGATTTCTGTAAGTGTGAGGCATCTGCTGAGTTTAAAAAAAGTAATTCAATCTAATTCTCCAATCCATCATTTCCTTCATATGACTGCCCAGTAAATTGATGTTGGGAGGCAAGAGAGAATGTGTGTAATTTCAGAAGCCTTAATAAAATTTTGGGAGCTTTTTTGGACCCATGAAGGGACACAAATAAAAGATAACAACAACTTGGATTTATATAGCGCCCTCCACGCCGGATGGCATCTCAGAGCGCTTCACAGTAACGGATCCCGGGGCTGAGCCAGGGGGAGGGGGAAGCAGGTGACCAAAGGCGCGGACGAAAAGAAAGACCTTTAGCCAAGACCTGAAAATAGGAAGAGAGGGGGCGAGGCAAAGGGAGTGAGGAAGGGAGTTCCAGAGCCTCGGGGCATAGTGGCTGAAGGCACGGCCACCGAGGGTGGAACGGAGGATTCAGGGGACAAGGAGGAGGCCAGACCCGGTGGAGCGAAGGCAACGGGCACTGTTGTGAGGAAAGAGGAGGTCAGAGAGGTGGGGGGTTGCAAAGGAGTGCAGGGATTTAAAGACAAGAGTGAGGATCTTGAAATCACAAGAAACAAAAGGTCAGAAATATTGTTTTTACACGAAAGGCTGTAGGATGTAGAATCCCTTACCTCAAGTAGCAACAAAAGGAAATTAGACAATCACTTAATGAATAAGGATACAAGGGATCAGCGTTGATTGCCCCAATGGGGAGGCATGCATGGGAAATCCCAAACAACTTATTTCTGTACTGAAACTGTTGTGACATCCATATTCCAGCAGAAGTCACTAGATGTATAAAATCCAATATTCCATTTGAGTGTTTTGTCTTTTCCACCTGCAATTTCATCATTAAAAGATCTGTGCATCTACAACCCCAGGTTCACCACTCCTCACATTTCCACCTCATGCTATTTTGCTCCAAATTATACTAATAGTTATTTATCAATGTTGTACCTGATTTGCTGCATATCTGACCACACCCAAGATGTTAATGTCATCCTGTAATTCATTTGGGCATTCTTTAGTTTCCTGTTATTTGCAAAGTTTGATGTCCTTTCCCCTATATCCACCTCCAAATCATTTATGTATACAATGAATAAATGGCACTCACGACAGTCCCCTTAGGCATGTGATTGGCTATATCTTGTCACTACAAGACATATTTATTGACTCCTACTCTCTGCCCCTAAGCCTACTAGAAGAGGTTGAGAAAGATGAGGGGCAGTAAAATGAATTTAACAAATTATATAAAACAATTTAAAAATAAACTACATCTAATACTAGAAATCTTCTAAAGGCAAGCGCCCAGAAGCACACTAACCTACGTACATGGAGAAGCAAGCACATGTGCAACGTGGTAAACGTTGTCTCTAGCTGATGAAAACTCAACTACAGAATCACTCTGACATGTGGGTTAAGCATGTATAGGACACCAGAATATGGGTAATGTGGGTAGGCTCAACTTTATTCAACCCCCCCCCCCACACATACATTATTAAATACTCCCCATACCCACATCCAACAAGTATCCCGTCCCCTATATTCACACCCGTCCCCAGAGCCTTGGGACGTCCTCCTGATGTGAAGGCACAATACAAATGTAATTTATTGTTGTCAAATACCCCCCATACCCACCCACCACATGTCAAATCTTTCCCCTTGTCCATAATCAGACACAAACCTTGTCAACTACCCCTTCTTCCATACCATCCCCCCACCCACACACACACTTTGTCAAGCACCCTCTCTCCCCACTCCCACACATGGTCAGATAAGTCACCAAGCATGTCATAAATTACATTTTAAAAAAATCACATAAAATTGATCACAGAGCGAATCTAGGACTGGCTCAGCTCAGTGACATGTAGAGGATCAATAATGCTAATAAACTATAATGGATTGACATTATTTGCCTTTGCAGTGTAATTATTTGAAATTCATCGAAATGCTACAATGTTTTGTATAGGAAGGATCTTACCATTTTGCAGTTCAAGATACACAGCCAGCAAGATTGCTTCTGGAGGAATTTCTTTAGGATTCACCATGGAAGCAGCCTTCATTTTTTTTAAAAAAGAGACAGAAGACAGGAATGTTATATTGTTTAGGGTTTAGCACATGCAGCTTTTTATGACATTCATTCAGCCATAGGGTCATCTTTTAATCTGACAAAGCAAGAACCCACATGACGAAAACCAAAAGACTGGTCATCAGATGGATTCCAGCGTTGGAAAGATAGATGCACCTCATTCAAATATTCCTTAACAAATTATATAAGATTTACCATGTAATTGAAACATAAAACTACAACACTAAGTTTGTGGGAGCTCCTTTCCTCCTCTCTCCCCCTTTCAATTCTAACTTGTCAATCTTCATTTAAAAAAGGATTTTCATTTTCACCAAAGATCATACTGAAGAGAGAAGGGGAGTGAACCAGCTGAGAGCAGAATCAAAACCACTCCAGCGTGGGGTAAACACAGACCGGACGGACACCAAGTCACTTGAAAATTGGGCCAATTCACAACTAAGGACCTTGTGAGATACAAAGGCCATGTTGTTGTCTCCTACGTACAACAAGATATGGAATGTGGCGGAGCCTTTGTGGTCATGAACTCTCCCTACTTATGTCTGGCTTCCTGCTGATCCAGACTACAAATTGTGTCCTGGATGAGGAAATCTGATTTCCCAGGAACGGGCCAAACAAATTCCTGATATCAGGGTTACACTTTGGCGAATAATGAGTCACATCCTCGACACGCTTCACAACTGGAGGAATTGTGCATTGATGAAAGACGAGGATTGCACACAAATTTAGAAGCAGGAGGTAATTTGGCCCAGGGAGCCCACTCCGCCAGGGCCCAATCTATTGCACTGTGTTATACTATCTGCCCTAATTCTGCTTTTTGCTACATGATTTAGTATTTCTATTCCCCAAGCATCCAACCATCTCTTTCTTGAATCCCTCAATCAATTCTGCATCTAAGGTTTCCTTGAGCATTATAAATCTTTCATTACTTCCTATGAGAAGAAATTAATTCTTGCCTCAGACTAAACCCATTCACCCTGAATTGCTGGATTTGGTTTGAAAGCTGGTATTTATAAGCTTCTATCGTTAAAATGGATCCTTTACACTCAATATAAAATTTTGATGCCGAGCAAAAGCTTTATCCATTCTAAGCAAAACTACATTATTAGGTCATTTCTGTTGAAAAAGGCATGAAATGGCTATGGTAAAACTACATACAGTAAAAACCACCACAATTTAATCAAATGCTCTCTGTTCTCTAACTCTCTCTTTCAAGAACTAAAAAAAACTCAAGTGGCAAAAAAAGAAGTTTCTCTTATATGGGAGACAAAATAAATTGTCTGCTGCCAATGAGAGCAGAAAAAGGCTTGAAATCTGTTTTGAAATCAAGGTGTGATACAGTGGATGGTCAGACACCAAATGTGCACGGTGTCAATGTACTTAACATGATAGGTGATTGACACTGATGGACATTTGTGATATGATTGCTGAATAAATGTGGAAAATTAACAATTTTAGAAATTAAAAAGGCAACACTCGCACTTAGGTAGCATTCTTCTTGTAGGATAAGCATCTCAAAGTGCTTCACATGGACAATGGGAATCTACTGAGCAGGGAGCAGAGGAAGAAGAGTTAAAGTTTTTTTTAACCAAAATGTATCTCATGCACAGAGATACATTTAGATTTTTTTTAAGTGGGGAGAGATTGAAGGGGCTTCAGGAGAGTTTAGAGACCGGTGGCATAGAGTGGCTGATGGTGGGGTGGAGGGAGTGAGGAACAAGCAGTAGATCAAAGTCAGAAGGATATTGGTAGGAGAATAGGTTGGACAGTTTACAAAAATAGAGAGGCAAGATTGTGATGGGATTAGAAGGTCAGGACAAAGACTTTAAAGTTGATCCACTGAAATATTAGTGATAAAAGAGGAATAGATGAATCTTTCGGTAGGCAGTTGGTCAAACAACAACTATCTGATGCAGTGGTGATATTGTGGTTTCAAAACTCAAAATAAAGTTAATGATTCTGAGTTAAAGGATTTACAATTTAGCAAACATTTAAAAACAAGTGCAATATAGAATAATAATTCATAGAGCCACATGTCTACCATACCCCATAAATATATTATGATTTTATGGTTTGTATGTTTGTGACACTAAGGAAAATGGAGCTCTCAGTTTAGTTTGGATACTATTAAGCATGATGATGGGCTTCCGTATGTGTTAGACACCCGTTTGACCAAAAAAAAGACATTAAACACCTAGAATTTTCACATTAAAAGGTATTCTGTATATATTTTTACAGATTTCTATATACATCTAAAAACAGGCTCAATGGACTCCTTCTATTACTATGTTTTGAAGGGTATGTATGATATTTATGACTGGTTATATTACAGAATTTTTTCCAAGCAAAGGAGGAGTAGTTATGTTGCCTCACCTGGTGAAGACACTTGCGTGCTTTCTCATATTCACTCCGAAGACAATATGCACTGCCAAGGTTAAATAACATCATCGCCCGAGCACAAGTAACAGAATTTGGGTAGCAGTGCAATATATGTTTTCCAGCTGTCAAATACATAGAAGAAAAAAGGCAATTTAATTAGTGTAAGAGAATATACTTTTATATGAAAGCTGACAACTGACCTCCATTTTTTAATGGAAATAAATAATACATTTCTGCCTGGGGAGACAACCTGAAGGCCAAGAAATCTTGAACAGCAATGCCTTTTTAATGCCAACACTTAGGTCCAAACCTTGTGGGATTCATGGCAGAAAAATGCTCCAACAGAATAGGCACAAATCCATTAGCAGTGGTAGTAACGGTAAATGGCACTTATTAAAATCTAAATCAGGCGTTTAGAATCATAAAAAGTTACAGTGCAGGAAGAGTCCATGCAGCCCATCGAGTCTGCATGGCTCTCTGAGCAAGCTGCATTTTCATCACCACTGCTGTGAGACGTCCCTTCAACCTTAATCTCAGGACAATATTTTGAAATAGAGATCAAACCCTCAATACTACCAATCTTGATGTAAACAACTTGAACGAGAGTACAGATTCATAGAAGCTCCGAATGAATGTCAGGGAAAAATAAACACAGTGCAGAAACAGTGGCTTCATAAATTAATTGTCAATAAATCCACTATAGCAAAATACATCTAATTCTAAGATTCATTTTGTGCCTTGCGTCACTTAATTTACCATCAGATTACACAAACAAAAATGGTCCCAGAACACATCTTGAGGTAAACAGAACAGTGCATTAAATGTAAAAGTACCGACATTCATGGAAATAAAAATCTTTATTGGGTAAAACTACTCTAAATCTATACTGTCAAGGATTGCATGTGGCTGAAGAGAGGAACATTATGTGGAAATACCAATCCAACCTAAATCGGGTGATTTATTGGTTGTTTTAATTCCGTTTTAACAATCGATGACGCTATTATTTTTAATGGCTAAAAACACATTGTGGAGAATTCTTCACTAAGGAACCCCATTGAAATGATTTACTTTACTATTCTATTTTGTAGAGCTTTGGCAGCACAGTCCCACACAGCAGAGCACAGATCCTCCCAACACTGCTTTTATGTAGTACTTACAGCTTTCCATCTGTTCACTCTCTCCTTTGTCAGATCCTGAAAAATATGCAGGTGTTTCAATTCAGCCACATTTTTAAACCAACATATGTTTACGTGCAAATATTTCACAAGTTGTATGTATTTCTATGTCTTCCTGTGCACAGCAGTAAATCTGCCTTACATCACTTATGATGCACTATATTTTCTAACCAAATCATGATAAACTATAATATCACATTACTGGTCACAGGCATGTCCATGAATTTTACATTGGTAGGAATCTTTGCATAGTAGTTTGTCCATTTGTTTGCAGTGCCTTAAGCATTTGTCTTACGTCGCTACCTCTGGAGCATATTATAATCCTTGTAGTTGGAATAGCGCCTTTCACATTGGAAAATGTCCTAAAGCACTTCCAATAGTATACTGTAAAGTGCAGTGACTGTGGATGAATCCAGCAGCCAATTTGTGCACAGCAATGTCCCACAACAACCATGAATTGAATGACCAGTTTTATTTTGGGGATTGTTGGCCAGGACTCATGGAGAGAACCCCCTTCTCTTTTTGAGTAGTGCCATGGGATCTTTAACATCCACTCAAA
This sequence comes from Callorhinchus milii, assembly GCF_018977255.1. Classification (NCBI taxonomy): domain Eukaryota; kingdom Metazoa; phylum Chordata; class Chondrichthyes; order Chimaeriformes; family Callorhinchidae; genus Callorhinchus; species Callorhinchus milii. The sequence goes on from NW_024704743.1 coordinate 74,596,471, forward strand.
CAGGCAGACGCACCTCAGTTTAATGTCTCATCCAAAGGACGGCACCTCCAACAACTCAAAACACCTCCAGCACTGCATTCTCCTATTCTTTTCAACCTAGGTGTACTCTATCAATCTTGGGATTCCCATTAAAAATAATCTGCAGCAAATGCTTCATTTCCATCCTTTCTACATAGTGTACAATTTGTTCCATGTATCAGGCTACCAACACAGAAGCAAAGAGGAAGATTTGCCTGCCCTGTGGGCCATGCTGCTGGTTTTAAAGGTTTTGCCCATGGGCTGGGATCTATCTTCAAGAGTACATTGGGTGGCTGAAGGAAATGGTCAATCTGGAGGTAGGTGAAAAAACAAAGTAGGGATTTTAGCCCTGCACCTAATGAGTATTTTGAGTTTCACCTTTCACTAACTTGGCTATCTTATTTATAATCAAAACAATGGTACAGTTGTAATTCCATATGTATGTGTATACAATAAAGGCACACCTTTATGCACCTTTCAAATAATTCAACAACCACTTGCATTTATATAGCGCTCTCCACACCAGGTAGTGTCCCAGAGCGCTTAACAATTCCATCTAGAAGCCTCAAGCAACCTCAGTATGAGTCTTATTCAGGTTCTTGGACATTTGCGCTTGCTCACTGTGCAAGGAGGGCGAGTATAAATCCAAAATCAAGAACAAAAATGCAAGGAAATTTGTGGTACATCTCAAACTTAAGTGTGGATTTCACCTCCACAACACATCAAAGATCAAACTAACAGAGATCCCTTACCTTCTTTGCTACCATAGCTGTTGTTTGCAGAATGAACGCTACAATTGTTTCAGCTACTCTGACTGACTTCTGAATGCTTTTCAAATAGTTTGGCCAAGAGCCAGGAAGCAACATCAGCAGCTCCAGTTTGATTTAAATGTCCCAAATGACTTTAAAGTAGTTTAAATGAGTAATTTGATTGTTATAGGAAAGCAGTGTTATAGTGAATTCAAATCATTACACAAACTGGGGCCAAGTTTGAACTCTTACAATGAGTTCTCAGTCAACAATATCAACAGTCTTGCTGTATTCATATTATTCACTAAGAGCTCCTTGTTTCATACAAGTCAAGTCGAAGTAGAAGCAGATTGGAAATTGAACCAGGACCCAAATCTAAAAATTCAATAAAATATGAAATCATTAACCTTGATCCTGTTCATTTGAAGAAATCCCAAGGAACACATCAGTAATATTCTCAGGGTTCAAGTGAGTGATAGCGTCAGAGATTCTGTCCAAAGAGATCAGAGATTCTGCTGCGTACAAGTGACCGAGAAACCTAAAAAATATTACAAAAAGTCACAATCACAAACTCCGTTTAAAAGTTGCATGTGTATAATAAACTGCTTCAAGCAATACAAAATAATGTGGAAACAAAGGAATTACAGTAGCACTCTGTTATAATGCGATAGCTGAGGGTCCATAAAATCCTACCCTCTGGATCTTAACGTGACTGATCAGATAACTCGTGGCATCACTGAGTATGTGTGTAGAAAGCTTGTCAGCTTTCAGGTATCATGTAAGAATCTTCATTTCCTGCATGCAGAATGTGCTAGTCATGCCGTTGCAATACCCAACCTAACTTACTCACAATGTAATGAACAACCAACAACGTGCACTCACCAACATGCAAAAACTCTCCTAGATAGTTAATACATTTCCACCTCAATGCTTTCATTAAAGCATTTCTAAACTGCAACCTAGATTCGGAAGCGATTTTGTAAAAAAAACCAGCAAGCAAAATGAAAAGAAAAACACTAATATCAAGTTACAATGATTCAATGCAAATTTATATTTATACAGCACTTTTCATGTCAGGAGGATGTCCCAAAGTACCACTGATGCCTCACTGGCAGAAAAAATCACTGTGTGATCTAAATTGTGTCTCCGGCAGAGATCCACCTAGATTACACCAGCTCACAAGTCCTCAGCTCTCCTAAGTTCTCAGGAACCACACAAAGTTCTTGGGAGATTTTAAAATTTAGTTGTGTGATGTACATTGCACTCCTTTTTTGGAAATATAGTTTGCAAGACACGGCACATTTCCTGGCACCAGTAATGCCTGTGTGCTTTTTGAACCCCAATGCCTAATCTGTTGTCATGCAACATGCAAGATTTTGGAGACCACATAGATGATTTTTTTTTCTAATTTTAATTCAAAAATGGTACCTTGAAAAAGATGTTAAATGGATCATAATGAAGTCACCTTTTATGTGATATCGTAGTGAAGTCATTTGTTTTGAATATTTCAATACTTCATTATTTAGTGTCTTGCTTGCTACTTACTTTAGAGATCCAGATAGTTTGGGTTGTTGTAGAAGCTTCTCTGCATGATTTAAGGCCACAAGGTTATCACCAAGAGCAAGAGCGACATATGCACTGCCAGCCAGTATGGAACACCTAAGTGAAAGAAAGCGAAAGTTTTGAAATATAACATTACTGTAATGCTGCTCTGTCTCTGCGCTCCTGTATTTCATGGGAATCTCACTTCTCCAGTCCAAAGAAGATTATTGGCACACAATTCAATCCTTGGCAATTTCTGGCATACAGGTTTTAAAGCACACACTCTGAGCTCAACTGGCACTGAATCGCCGCTCTCAGGCAACAGCAAATATCGCTAGTGCTAGAAAAAAACATTGGCTCAATCACTGCACTGGAATTGGAAGGGGAAACAGTTTTTAGTAATCGACTCAAATTGCGACGTTTCTTAATAGATTTGATAACACAAAAAATCTGTCAATAAAGATCACACACATTTCTAGGATAACAGTATGCAGAACTGTGTTCTCAGGAACCACACAAACTCTTGGGAGAGTTTTAAATTTAGTGACAAGGACACTATGCAATATGGAATTAAGGGTAAAGAAAAATAAAGACAGACTTACCGCAGATTTTCCAGTTCCGGCTTCTTTAGAGGAGAAGATGGTGGACCTGGAATAAACTTATCTCCTTCATGAACCTTACCACTGTAAAATGAGGGGGTAAAGGAGCAGATCAATAAACACTGACCATTGTATTACTAAGTAAAACTCACATAAGTCTGATTTGTATACATCGTATAATTGTCCCTAAGTCATATATCTGCCCAAGTCCCATTCAAGTATTTATATTGTATGCAAGTTTGACATAACTCATACTTTGCATAAATCATACTAAATGTATGGGCCCAACTGATACAACTTACGTGAGGTTTACTGTGCTAGATTATTATTCGTGGCATTATTTTAGTCAAAAACCATAGTAGGGGTACTACCTGTGTAGAGATATGGTTTATTTATAAATGTCATTGACAAAATGAGTCAAATGGCTTCTTTCTGGGCTGTAAATATATTAAAGTGACAGGATCATGTTTCTGAAAGATTCATGGTAAGATCCTACAATAACAGAACAATTACAAAGTTCATCATAAATGTGGTACTGATCAATCATTTATACATTGGTCTTTATACTCAATTAAATGCCAATAGTTATAGAATTGTTTTATACCTGCAAGCCTCACTGCTTTCACCGGTTTCACCACTGCCTGACTGACCATAATCTCTTAATCCATTATCCTGTTTGGTTTCTTGTTGATCTTCTGGGAGCAAAAGCAAGGCATTTCTTAAGCAGATAGCTGCAAACTCCATGCTAGCAACAGGAATGGCTGATGACTGCCCATCACTGCAGAATAAAGCAAAAATAAAATCATTTATAACTGAAATGCTCAATATTTAACATCCAACAAACACTGCACTTTCTCATTTCTATATAAACTAATTCCCACAATTTTGATGCTTTCCTATTGACTCAAATGGTGCAACAGAGAGTACTCTACTGAAGCTGGTGAAGAGCAGAAGGAGTTTTACTCTGCAACTAACTGGCAATTAGTTGCATTTGATATGGCATCTGATCACATCATCAAGATATCTCACAATGCTTCACAGGATTTATTGTGAAGTTTAGCGACTGTGCATTTTGTTTGTAAATGTATCCGTCAATTTGAACGCTGATAAAATTGGTCATTCACTTCATGGCTGTTTGTGGGACATTTCTGTCATGGATAGCTCTCATTGTTGACCAAGACACCAGGAAACTCGCTTCTCTTTTCAAAAAAAGCCTCGGGAACTTTAACATCCACCTGAACAGGTATCAAAAGACAAAATCTCTACAGCGCTCCCCCAGCACTGCACTGGAGTGTCAGTCTAGACCAGGGGTCTCCAACCGCTCGATCGCTGCTAGGTGGTACTGTCGCACAGACAAGAGGAAGGAGTAATTGAACTGCATCATTTTGGAGTCAAATTGAAACAAAGCCAGATGCATTAAGTATTTCATGTATCTTGAAATAAAACATAAAATATTTATAAAATATAAATATAATAAAAATATAAACTTTTAAATGGTTAAATTGCTGTTTAACTAAAATTAAATATCACCCTGCCTCTTGTTTTTAATTGGGCACGTGAGACCCCACCTCGGGGCGATCAACAGGTTGGAGAGCGCTGGTCTAGACAATGAGCTCAAAGTTAGAACGTGGGGTTGGAACCACAATCTTCTGACAGAGGCAAGAGTACTCCAATGAGCCAGACCGATACCAATGTCTAGGGAGTTCCCAATACTGATATTGGGTACTCAACCTATTAAATTTTCCACTGACCTAACAATCTTTTACCCAGCAAGCACAAAAATGGAACTTTTAAAAAAAATATTGTGGAACATCACTATTTTCGTAATATCAGAATGAAGGAACGCACAGGTTAGAGTGCTTATCTTTGAAGCAATTCATGAATAACTTGATAGTCACAAATAACACAATAAGCAAACAATATTACAAAAGGCATATGATTTGAGAGAACTAAAAATAAACAAGAATTATTAATGGGATAAGCTGGGATTGTTCTCCTTAGAGCAGAGAAGGTTAAGGCGAAATTTAATAGAGGTGTTCAAAATGATGAGGAGTTTTGATAGATAGGGAGAAACAGCTTCCAGTGGCAGGCGGGTCAGTATCCAGGGCACATAGATTAAGATAATTGGCAAAAGAACCAGAAGGGCGATGAGGACATTTTTTTTACTCAGAGTTGTTAAAGTCTGGAATGCACTGCCTGAAAGGGTGGCAGAAATAGATTCAATGTTTCAAAAGGTAATTACATAGGTACTTCGAAAGGAAAAAATTGTGGGGTTATGGGGAATGACCGGGGCTGATTTGGTAGCTCTTCCAAAGAGCCAGTACAGGTACGATGGGCCGAATGGCCTCCTTCTGTAATATTCTATAATTAATATATAATTTGTGCCACCAAAATTGGAATAGATCACAGGAATGTGGTACACACCACAACTGTGTGGTTTTCAATAGCCTAGAATACGTATCTTTCAAAATTGTGCAAATGTATATGTAAAAAAAAAAGCCGTCTCTTCACTCCATCTTAAAATTTTGGTTCAGTTCCTTCCCCAGATAGATTGCAAATAATCTATTTACGGAAAAAGCCAAGACTCCGATGAGCATCCTGAGTTAAAACTGCAGTATGATCTAACCCAGGCTGATAGGAAAGCAATTAAAGGACAGAAAACAAGATTACCTCATACATAAGGCAAGCTGATGAGTAGATGGGAATGTGCTGCTCAAGATGTATTTCCAAACAAAGAATGAAAAGATTGTTTTCAAAATTGTAAATATTGATGGAGATTAAGACTGTAAATTGGTAGGGTAAATAGCAGAGATGATATCCGCCGATCAGTGATATATGGTTTCCGGACACCAGGTAAGAACACAATTGGGCTTGGCAATGCCGTGTTCAGTCAAATAGGATGCTGACGCACTCTTAGTCTGAGTACTAAAGGACAGACGGAACCTATGACCTGTATCTACTATGAGACTGTGCTTTCAGGAAGAGAGGAGAAAAGTGAAGAGAGAAATGGAGGGACAGAAGATGTCGTTTTTTCTACATGTACATTTGAAACATCCTTAAGGTTTTTTTTAAGGTCGATGCCATCCTCAAGATTTGCAAGTACACTAAAATAAAATCTAATTTGATTTCTGCCGTAAACAGGGAGTGGATTGAGATTGTCCAAATTTACTTTATTTAGGATCATTAAATAGTTCCTATCAACAACCTTTAATACATTTATGCAGATAAAGAACCTTCAAAATAAAAAATAATGAATGTACTCACTTATATACGGTGTTCTGCATCGATTGCGATGCTAAGACTATTTTACGATGGTAACCTTGCCCCAAGACTGACTGTACAATACCTTTCTTACTTGGGAGCCCTCTGGTTTCTTGTTCTGAAGTCTGCAGAGAAACAACATTGAAGATTAACATAAGAGGACACAAAATATATGCTTTGGAAGTATTAAAGTGGTTACTGTATTTATGTATCACTTACCCCTTTGTTTGCAGCTATACAACATTCTGCCAGCCGTAACCAAAGCCGTGGATTGGAATGGTACACTTGAACTGCCTCTATCAGGCATTCAAAGGCTGCTAGGGGCCTACCAATGTGTAACAGCTGGACTCCACAGTTGTGTAACAGTTCATACCGCTTGTTTGTAAGAAGAGTACACATCGGTCTGCCTGAAAACATCTTTCCTAATGACAACCGTTATAAAAAGAGGGGAAAAGAAATGTAATGAAATCCTGAACACCAAGCGTCTACAAAAATGAATGAAACACGAACAAAACAAATAATTTATAAAAGCCATTTTTAAAAAAAATCTACAGCAACAGAGATAGCTTACTCCACTTTATTCTCATCAAATATTTCACAAAATTTACATTAGCTCAGGTCACCAAAAGAATCATGTCACCTTTCCAAGTTTCTATGATTCGTTTAGTTACCTGCTAATTGAAACGAAGCTAGGAAGATCCTCTCATTCAAGGAATAAAGGCAGCTCTACAAGGACCTTCCTATTTGAGTTACATTCACACCATTTGGTTTCTGAATGAGTTGTGCTGGGAGAAGAGGGGTGACTTATTCATATCCGATGATCACGGATCTACTCAGAAACAAGCCATTTCCACACAGGATCAAGAAAGTTGTGTCCTGCAACAATTGTGAATTCTGTATCTTTTTAAAAATAGATACTGAACTAGAAATCATTTTAAAAGTAAACACTTCAAACTTCATTCAAGTGACTGGAAAACAAATCCTTGACTAAGAATAATAAAACATGAAAACACGATGGTCAAATTGGCTTAGTCTGAAGAGAAACGCTTCTCCCAAAGTCAATTTCTTCTAAAGTACGAGGTGTTGAGAACATTTGGTTTAAACCAATTAGATGGCAAGTGAACTAAATTATATTCAACAGAAACAGCATTAATTGTAGAGTTAAATGTAGAAAATGTAGAATACTAGCGTAGAATCATTTTGTAAGAATTTACGAATATCACAAGATTAATTCCCAAGAATGTTAAAAACTATTTAATGCTCTACTACCAAACCAGAGTTATGTTCTTAAAAATAGGAGGTGACAGTATAGGCTAATTATGTTGGTTTAGTTAGTAACCTATTTGTTTGTAAGTGTATGGTGAAAAGGCAGGTAAATGGGACTCAATGGATTGCTCTTTCAAAGAGTCAACACATACCATGGTCCAAATGGCCTTTTTTCTGTGCTGTAAATTGCTATGGTTCTAAGGCTAAATGAACCTATAACATCCACACACATTCAAGTACAAGCATTTCGTATCAAAGTGTTGTGTTATTAGCATTGCACAGCAGACCACAAGTGACCTACCTTGGTCTGTGCTTGATCCAGATAGTTGCATACAAGCAGCATCATTCTCCTGCAAAGCTTTTTTGAAGTAGAAGATTCCAAGGTTGTGTTTTCCCATAGCAAAATGGATGCAACCAAGATTATTCCAGAACATACACCTTATACATTCACCTGTTCAGAAAATGGTTTGGGCAGAAAGGTCAGTATCAAATCAGCTACTTTATTTCACATCCAGACATTTGATTCTGTCAAACCGCCAAATCAAAATATTTCCAAATCCAACAATAATAAATTGCATTTATATAGCGTCTTTCCTGTCGGGAGAACATCCCAGGGTATTGGAGATTCAGGGATTTATACGCAAGCTGGGGGGTTGGATTTGGGAGGGATAATGGCAAAGGGGGTGTTGGGCATTGGAAGATGAGTGAAGGGACTATCAAAGAGGAAGGTCTTGAAGGAGGTGATGAAAGGGGCAAAGTGAAGGGTGTGAAATGCTAATTAGCAATGATGTTAACTGATACAAGTCAAAATTTCAATCCCTACATAATCTTGAATGACAATTCCTGTTATGATATTGCAGTCGGCAAGATCTCAAAAATGATTGTGTGTCAACATCAATAGGCTCAGCCAAATAGGTTTTCCCAATAGGTTTTGGCAACATTTAAACTTTCCTCTACTTATTTAGGAGAATCACTTTGCTTGGGATCTTGTTGCTGATGTTCTGCATGGAAAGCCCCCATTAATGTAAGCCTTTGGTTCTGCCCGACTGCCTTTGGAATTTAAGGAGAAATAGTTACTAATTTTATCTTTTTGTAGGTGTTGCTTGCGATAATTTGTATTTGTTAGGAAGACTCCATAAGAGTACAAACTGAACATAAGAGTTGTTTGTAAAGAATTTTTCAAGTGTTGTAGATAGTATTTTCCACCACCCAGGATAATAATTCTGACTTGCGCATGAGAAAAAAAATACTTTTTACAGTCTCTAAAATCTTCACTTCTGGCAGACATTTAGCCATTTTTGGGTACTGAGATCTTCATAGTCTTAGAAAGATGTAGAATACAGCCAGCCTTTCCCACTGTCGGCCAGAACTACCCCTTAGCCCTAATATCAAAAAATTGTAATAACGTGGAAAATTTGTATAATGGAGCTGGTTTTCACTGGGTCCGAGAAAGTTAAGAGGGAATGTAAGAGGTTTAAAAATTTGGGAATGATTTTGAGGGGGGGATGAAAGGGAGAGACCAAGAGAGAAAGGGGGAGAGAGAGTCTATTTCCATTGATCATAAACAACAACAAGATTACATTTGTATAGCGCCTTTCACGTCGGGAGGACGTCCCAAGGCACTAGAGAGTGCAAAAGTAGCCATAACAGCATTTAAAAGGGATTTGAGGAACAATAATAGTAAAGGAACAAATGGAATGGGAAAAGTGACGCAGAGTTATAATATAAATTGCAAGGCTTGTGTAGCAGCTCAGGATATTTTGAAAAATTCATGACTGATGGATCAAAGGAAGAACTTTTCAACCTTCGATCTCGGATCACTTGCTCATAATTCTGCTGGTACATGTAATTCTCTCAGTTACTATGTGGTGAGTTCCAAATGTCCTAAAATGGCATATATATTTTTCCCCACCCCTTAAATGCCTATACGTATTCTATAGTAAAAGCAAAATAATACAAAATTGCAATGTTTATGCCTCCTACCTGTGTTCAGAAACCCTGGATGTTCGGTGATGTTTGCACTGTTTAATAATTTTACTGCTTTCCGATAGTTCCCTCTTAAATATTCAAAATTGCTCTTCAGAAACAAAGAGGGAGCAGACTGTATAAAGACACAAAAATGGTTATCATTAGGAAATTTGGAATTTAAATTCTGTATGTGAATTAACTGGTTCACTCAGCTAAATTCTATTTGTTAAAATACACACCCATTTTCAGGTTACATCCACAACCTAAAAGCAGTGTTTGCACATTGCTTTCTTAAATTAGATGTTCTCAAGAATGAGACATAGCAAAGGCTGCTTTGACCATTGACTCTAGCTGATCTTACACTTGGGTCAATAACACAAGCTATTACTGTTAAGAATATTTAGTGATGTGTTGTCAAAAATTATTTCACAATCGCCGACTTGGGATTCACAAATTGTCTCCTGCTAATTATCCAAACTGAAGTTGCAAGCTGGAAGCTGTAGCGTACATTTAATGCAACAAAACTGGTTGACAAATAAGACCTCAATATATAGTCATACTCCTTCCATTTAATAGAGCGCCTTTCATGTCAGGAGGACATCTCAAAGCAATTCTCATTATTGAAATGAATTTTTAGGCAAAATATTTAATTATATAAAAGTGAACCTATCAATGTGTGATTTATATTGCAATTGCTGTATAATGGAGCTTTCATATCTGTGAAGATCTACCTTTCACTTTTATGTAAGCAAATGTAATACATTCCTAGACTACTTACATTTCCAGCTGTATTCATGACGGATTTAATTTCCCGCTTGCAAGCTTTCAAAGATTTCATTTGGATATAAGCTCTTACTTTGTACTGTAAAATAAAGTAAAAAAAGTAATCTGTAGAGAACACCAATAAATTCTCTATTTAAATACATAATAAAAGTTATGCTATTGCAGGCAGTGATGCTTTAGCACTTTTTAAAAAATGCAGACGCAGGGCACTGCTATCTTGATCTGTCAGATTAAGAAATTACCATAATAATATAATTCTTATATTTAATATAGGGCCTTATCACGTCTTCGAGACGTCTCAAAGCGCTTCACAGAATATACTACAGTGAATTGACTGTATATTTTGTAGGTGGAAAGGCGGCAACCAATTGTGCACCACAGTGTCCCACAAACAATCATGGATTGAGTGACCAATTTATTATTATTATTTTTTGAATGTTTTATTACCCCCGGAAAAGCGATCCACCAATCAACTAAAAACCGGATTCCCTTTACTGCTAGGTTAGCAGAGGAGTGTAGAGTAAGGAAACTTGCTCAACATTTTGCCTGACAGGAATCAAACCCAGATACCTCGCTTGCGAGGCGAGTGCTCTAACCACTGAGTTGCAGGACTCTACTTGCAATTGTCTTGCAGGTAGAGTTCTTAAAGAAAACTGCCATGACACACACACACACACACACACACACAACATAGTCATCTCCTTATCCTCAGTAGAATGTGGATGCATGTTGTGTACCCTTGAGGCAAACCGACCTAATGTTCCAAATGTCCCAAAGTGGGCCAATGCTTCCTGGCCTGAAATCAGACTTTAATATGCAAGAAAGTGCAGGAGTCATATCCTAATACAGCACAACAATCTTGTGTCCCTTCCTAGGTTAGACCTCTAAAATACAGCATTGCATAAACCAAATAGTAACAAGTCACTGTCAAACTTCAACAATTAGGATGTACAGACCTCATTGGATTTGCCATTTTTGGTGTTTCCTTGTGAAAGCATTTTTTCCAGAACTGCGAGCAGCAACAATGCCTTTTCAGGTTGGTAGGTCAGCAGATAAAGGTCAACCAGCAAATAACATAAAGCTTGGGCAAACTTTTCTTCTGTTTTTTTTGAGAAAAGTAAAAATGACATGTTTGTCAATAGCTATTGAAGTTCTAGACAAGGCTGAGAACACTCAAGGCCTCAGCAAGTCACATGACACCAACATTTTTCCTCACAAAGAGCTGACTGCTTTCAAACCATTTCCAGAAATCAATATAGTTTCATAAAACACAAATTTATTCTTTAGAACTAGGAGAGGTATACAGCTATAAATGATTGTTATGTCATGAACAGGATCAATAACTCACTGACTAGATTGAACTGATCATTTTAAGATAGTGACTCCAGAACAAAGAATACCTACCAAAAGGCTCAATGAACTGGTAGAGTTTTTCTCCAATTGATATTGCTTCGGTATACTGGCGTAGATGGTAGAAAATTATTGCTTGATTGTAATAAAGCATACTGTTCTCAACATCATCCAGCCCGTCCATTTCTTCCAGTGATGAGTGGACCTAAAATAATCCAATAGATAGTTGCGTTTAATCAAAACTCTGTATGGGATAATCAGTGTCAGTTAGTATGGATTTCAAAAAGGTAGTTTGTAAGTGATTAACCTTATAGAATTATTTAAGGAGCTAACAGAGAAGATGAATGAAGGGGAAGTGGATTTGGTCCATATGAATGTTCGAAAAGCATTTGATGAGCTACCACTTAAAAGGCCTTTCACAAACATCACGGCACATAGAATTAAATGGTAATGTGGCCACATGGATCAGGCCCTCCTGGCAGCATCAACCTCCATGGTTGCACATTTCAACTCACCAAGCCAGTCAGGAACCTCGGTGTTTTGTTTTACCCTCAACTGTCTTTTCTTCCCCACATCCAAGCCATGACCCGCTCTGCCTTCCCTCACCTCCGTAACATCGCCCGACTCCGCCACTACCTCACCCCTCAGGCCACTGAAACTCTTGTTCATGCCTTCATCACCTCCAGGCTTGACTATGCAAATGCCCTGCTTGTCAGCCTTCCCAACTCCTCCCTCCACAGGCTGCAGATAATCCAGAACTCTGCAGCCCATGTCCTCTCCCGCACCAAACTCCATGACCCCATCTCCCCCATTCTTGCCCGACTCCATTGGCTCCTTATCCTTCAGAGGATCCAGTTCAAAATCTTGGTCCTCACCTACAAAGCCCTCAATGGTCTTGCCCCACCCTACCTCTGTGACCTCCTAATCCCCTACCAACCCGTCCACTCCCTCCACTCAGCTGGCTCTAGCCTGCTCCATGTCCCCCGGCCCACCTGCCCCACCATTGGCGGGAAAACCCTCAGCCACTCTGCTCCCAACCTCTGGAACTCCTTCCCCTAATCACTCCGCCTCGCCCCCTAATTTGGGAGTATGGTAAATTGTGGTAGTCAGCATTCCCCCCCCTCCCCAACCCCCATAATGGGATAATACAGTAACTCCTATTATGGCAAAAAGTGTAGCAAACACACTTGCTCTATTTATTCTTACCTGATTTTTGAGCTGGTTGAGTGTTTGTCTCAAACTATCTGTTGAAATCTGGCCATTTTTGTAAAAATCCATCACAGCTTTATTCAAAGTAATTTTGTAGTCATCTTTGTTGAGCTCTTGCAGACGTCGTAGATACTGATGACAAGTGTCAAAATTTCCAGACTAACATACATCATAGTGCAAGAAAAAAAAGTAAACGTTACTAGTCAATGGGAAAAAAACACAACACAAAATTACATTTGTATAGCGCCTTTCACATCGGGACGAGGTCCCAAGGGGCAGTGTTTTAGATGTTAGACCAAATATTCCTTTCAGGGAGAATTTTTAGGTAAACGTTTATAATTCTTTCCAATTAGAAATTTATGAGGGAAATCAATATAATATTATTCTTACCATTGTGTATAGACACGGCTTTAAAACAATAATATGCCAATTGTCTGTTGAGCAAAGTGCTGGCCTACTTCATGCCCGCTGCCCCAGTGAGCTTTTAGCCTATTTATCCCCACCCTCTGGATCTCTCTTCCATAATTGCTCTGCTGTTTTCAAAACCTGCTTAAAGACTGCTCTCTGAGCACCCCCCCACCCCCACCTTTTTAGAGCCTTGGGATGTCTTTCCGACATGTGCTGCTGGTAATGCCATGTGGGAGGTGGGGGGATAGGAGAATAAGTGAAAGGAGAAAAGTCTATTACTTTCATGCGAAGAGAAAATAGTAGATTAGAGGGAGGGTGTCCATCATATAACCCTATCTCATAGAGATAGCAGTTTCAACTGCCATACAAATGGAGGAAGAATCTTGCATTGATTAACAATAAAAAAGTAAGTTGTCTTTTCTGTAGATATATTTTATGATTCTATTCTGAATACAAAGGACTTCAATACTTACTGCGTAAGCTTGATATGCACCAAATGCCAGTTCTTTTTCCTGGTCAGCAATTCCTGAGCTTTGAGAATTGGTCTCGGTTTTCATATCGATGCAGGAGTCTGTAACACATGTCATTGTTAGATTATCACCACACTCTCAAACAAGCCCTATGTATATCAGTACCTGAGGTACACTCAAACTTCAGAGATTTGATAAGTATGAGAGTAAACAGCAACTAAACCAGGCGGTGATCACCAACATCCACACACCGCCCCCCACTCCGAATCACAGAGAAACTCCTACTCCTGACAATGACTCCCCCCACTCCCACACTGACACTCAACTCCGACACTGATACTCCCCTCCCCTGACTGACTCTCCCTCCCCCCGACACTCCCCCGCACCCGACTCTCCCCCCCCCCACCGTCCCGACACTTCCCTCCCACCCACCGCCACTGACATGTTCCACACTCCCACACTGACATTTCCCCCCCACCCACCGACACTGACCCAATCACCCGCGACACTGACACTACACCCCCCTACGACACTGACGTACCCCTCCATGACACTGACACACTCCCCCCTCCCCCGACACTTAAACTCTCGCCCCCCCCACCGATACTGACACCGCCGCCGCCACCCCCGACACTGTCGCCCACACACTCCCCCACTCGGACACTCCCCCCTCCCTCCCCCAATTACACACCCAACACAGACACTCCGTCTGTCCCCCCCTCCCCGACACTGACACTCACCCCGACACTGAGATACTCTCTCCCCCTCTCCGCAACACACAAGCACTGACCTGCCGGTGGCTCCATGTTCTCGTGTTTCTTCTCACTGATTTGGGTGAAGAGAGGAATGGGGGAGGGGGCGGCGTCTCTCTTCTCAAGTCCCTCTCTGAATGTGTGTGGGTGGGGGTGAGCCGCTGGCCGGGGGGGGGGGGGGTGGGGTGAGGGTGAGCCGCTGGCCGGGGGGGGGGGGGTGAGGGTGAGCCGCTGGCCGGGGGGGGGGTGAGCCGCTGGCCGGGGGGGGGGTGAGCCGCTGGCCGGGGGGGGGGGGTGAGGGTGAGCCGCTGGCCGGGGGGGGGGGTGAGGGTGAGCCGCTGGCCGGGGGGGGGGTGAGGGTGAGCCGCTGGCCGGGGGGGGGGGGTGAGGGTGAGCCGCTGGCCGGGGGGGGGGTGAGGGTGATGCGCTGGCCGGGGGTGGGGGTGAGGGTGAGCCGCTGGCCGGGGGGTGAGGGTGAGCCGCTGGCCGGGGGGTGAGGGTGAGCCGCTGGCCGGGGGGGGAGGGTGAGCCGCTGGCCGGGGGGGGGTGAGCCGCTGGCCGGGGGTGAGGGTGATGCGCTGGCCGGGGGGGGGGGGTGAGCGCTGGCCGGGGGGTGAGGGTGAGCCGCTGGCCGGGGGGAGGGTGAGCCGCTGGCCGGGGGAGGGTGAGCCGCTGGCCGGGGGGGGTGAGCCGCTGGCCGGGGGGGGGGTGAGCCGCTGGCCGGGGGTGAGGGTGATGCGCTGGCGGGGGGGGGGGGGTGAGCCGCTGGCCGGGGGTGAGGGTGAGCCGCTGGCCGGGGGAGGGTGAGCCGCTGGCCGGGGGGAGGGTGAGCCGCTGGCCGGGGGGGGGTGAGCCGCTGGCCGGGGGTGAGGGTGAGCCGCTGGCCGGGGGGGGGGTGAGCCGCTGGCCGGGGGGGGTGAGCCGCTGGCCGGGGGGGGGGTGAGCCGCTGGCCGGGGGGGGGGGTGGGGTGAGCCGCTGGCCGGGGGGGGGGTGAGCCGCTGGCCGGGGGGGGGTGAGCCGCTGGCCGGGGGGGGGGGGGTGAGGGTGAGCCGCTGGCCGGGGGGGGGGTGAGCCGCTGGCCGGGGGGGGGGTGAGCCGCCGGCCGGGGGGGGTGAGCCGCTGGCCGGGGGGGGGGGGGTGAGCCGCTGGCCGGGGGGGGGGGGGGGGGGGGTGGGGTGAGGGTGAGCCGCTGGCCGGGGGGGAGGGGGGGGTGAGGGTGAGCCGCTGGCCGGGGGGGGGGTGAGCCGCTGGCCGGGGGGGAAGGGGGGGTGAGGGTGAGCCGCTGGCCGGGGGGGAGGGGGGGTGAGGGTGAGCCGCTGGCCGGGGTGGGGGTGAGCCGCTGGCCGGGGGGGGGGTGAGCCGCTGGCCGGGGGGGGGGTGAGCCGCTGGCCGGGGGGGGGTGAGCCGCTGGCCGGGGGGGGGTGAGCCGCTGCCGGGGGGGGGGTGAGCCGCTGGCCGGGGGGGGGGGGGGGGTGAGCCGCTGGCCGGGGGGGGGTGAGCCGCTGGCCGGGGGGGAGGGTGAGGGTGAGCCGCTGGCCGGGGAGGGGAGGGTGAGAGAGCCGCTCTCTCTGGGTGTCTCTGTCTCTATTTCTCTCCTCGTTCGGCGTCAAGGAGGCCGCCGGAAACAGGCGCGGCCATTACGCGTCACTTCCTGTGCGCCGGTGCCCCGGAGGTTGATGTAGTGGTTGTCATGGCCACACAACAGCGGGTCTCAGACTCTCTCTCACTCGTGCCTTGTGCTCGGTGTCTCGGGCTGTGGCTGTCACTGTGACACGCGCCCCCCCCCCCCCCCTGCAGCCAATACACCATTACATTTCTTTAGTCAGGGAGGGCAGTGAGGGGGGGCGGGAGGGCAGTGAGGGGGGGGGGCAGTGAGGGCGGGAGGGCAGTGAGGGCGGGAGGGCAGTGAGGGGGCCCAAGGCATGGCCGATGGGGAAGGCCTTGAGATGTGCCTCGCTTCTTTCCTCCCCCAGCATTCCCTCCATGAACCCCTCCAATCTGAGCTTGGTGCTGCTCACAGCACAGAGGCAACCCTGGTCAAAGTGGTGTCCACCTGTGACCAGGGCTCGCTCTGTCTCCTCGTCCTTCTTGAGCTCTCGGACACTTTCGATACAGTCGACTCTTACTTTTCCACTGCCTCTCCTCTCACCTCCACCTCAACGGTTCCGTTCTTGCCGGGGTCCAATCCTACCTTTCCCACCATCTGCACTTAGTGTCCACCAACGGCTTCTCCTCCAGCCCCCGCATTGTCACATGTGGCGTCCCTCAGAGCTCTGTCTTCGGTCCCCTCCTCTTCAATCTATACATGCTCCTACTCAGTGATGTTGTGTGTCTGACGAAGGGTCATGAACCCGAAATGTTGATCCACTTTCTCCATAGATGCTGCCTGATCTGCTGAGTGTTCTCAGCGATCTCTGCTTTTGTTTGTAATTTGTTGTTGTTGTTCAGGGAGACAAAGGAGAGAGTGAGGCGAAAGGAAGGTGGGATGGATTTCCAAAAGCTGTGGGGACTGAAAGCCCAACCTTGGATGGTGGCAGGGTACATGGAGCAGGTCAGAACCTGCTCAGTGGAGGGAGTGGACAAGTTGATATGGGTTAATCAGGTCACAACAACAAAAAAATTACATTTATAGAGCGCCTTTCATGTCGGGAGGATGTCCCAAAGTGCTGAACAGTCAGATGTTGGGGCCCGAGCATAGGGGAGGGTTGGTGTAGGGGTGAGGAAGGCAGACAGGTGGGAGGGAGACCAAAGGCACGGTCAAAGAGAAGGGTCTTAAGACCGGCCTTGAAGGAGGCAAGGGAGGAAGCGAGGCGAAGGGACCGTGGGATGGAGTTCCAGAGTGTGGGGGCAGAGAGGCTGAAAGCCCGGCCACCGCTGGTAGGGTGGGTTGGACGGGAGACATGAAACAGGCCTGATGAGCGGAGGGAGCGGGCAGGTTGGTAAGGAGTCAGCAGGTCAGAGAGGTAGGAGGGGGCAAGGCCATGGATGCCCTTAAAGGTGAGGACCAGAATCTTGAACTCGATCCTCTGGGGGATGGGGAGCCAGTGGAGTCGGGCGAGGGTGGGAGTGATGAGATCGCGGAGCCTGGTGCGTGAGAGTACACGAGCTGCAGAGTTTTGGATGATTTGCAGCTTGTGAAGGGAAGAGTTGGAAGGCCGATGAGGAGGGAGTTCCCGTAATCGAGCCTTGATGTGACGAATGCGTGGGTGAGGGTTTCGGCAGCCTGAATGGTGAGGCAGTGGTGGAGGTAGACAGTGCCGGTCATGGTGCGGATGTGGGGGAGAAAGGACAGTTCAGGGTCAAACAAGACACCCAGGTTCCTGACTGGCTTAGTGAGGTCGAGTGTGCAGCTGTGGAGGCTGATGCTGCCAGCACCTGAGGTGCGGAGGCGCTGGCGCGAGCCAATCAGGAGAGCCTCGGTCTTGCTGAGGTGAGTTGGAGAAAATTGGCCCTCGTCCAGTACTTGATGTCAGTCAGAACCTCAGTAGTTCAGGGTGGAGGCAGAGAGGTAGAGTTGGGTGTCATCCGCATACATGTGGAAATTTACTCCATGTCTGCGGATGACATCACCAAGAGGGAGCATGTAGAGGGTGAATTGAAGGGGACCGAGCACAGAGCCCTGAGGAACACCTCATGAGACAATGCGGGGGCTGGAGGAGAAACCATTTGCCACAACGAAATGGAGGCGGTGTGAAAAGTAAAACCTGAACCAATCAAGGACAGAATCTTGAAGGTTGAGGTGGGAGGAGAGGCAGTGGAGGAGGATTGAGTGGTCCACGGTGTCAAAGGCAGCGGAGAGGACGAGGAGGCAGAGGGAGCCCTGGTCACACATGGTCAGGATGTCGTTTGTAACCTTGACCAGAGCAGTTTCCGTGCTGTGGGCAGCACGGAAACCCGATTGGAGGGGTTCATGGAGGGAGTGAGAGGAGAGGAAAGAGCGAAGCTGAGGTAGGAAGGCACAAGTTGCTGTGTGTGACGAAACAGCTTTGGATGGATGCGTAATTTTTGAAAATAGTTTAAAATTGCAAAGTGTCTTTCTTCCGTTTGAAGACCTTTTCTTACATAGTTTAGAATTCACTGGCCACTCTGCTGCCTATAGATTGAGACGTCCTCCCGACGTGAAAGGCGCTATACAAGTGTAATTTTGTTGTTGTTGTTGGGCTACTTTGGGGCTAGTATTTTGGTGGGCTTTGGGCTACAAACATATTTCAGTTTCTGGCAAACCGGCCACCTGCTACCTCCACTCTGCCCCAGGTACAGACTACTGCCATGGTAAACCATGCAGTTTTAACTGGTTAAACTCCCCAACAAATGTTCTGGGTCCCAAGCCTAGGCTCTTGCCAACCTGCGCCTCATGCTCTCCGGTATTATGTTGGCAGGATGCTTCCCTCCAGGGAGGGTGTGCACATTCCATTCCAAACATGGGATGTGTCCATTTTGTCGTGGGCCTCATGGAACTCCTAGTTTGGTTTGGAAAGTCTTAAGCATAGTGATAGGTTTATGCATGTGTCAGACACCCAGCTGACCAAACAAATGCGAGCAAAGGAACACTTCTGTCACAGTCCACTGCACCAACAGACAGTGACTTCAGCACAGCCTGGTTATGTAAGAACCCTCCTCTCTCCCGATTTATACAGATACTCGAGCAGCACGATTAGGAAAGCTTGATGGTATTTTATTGGAATTTCTCATAGCCTAACTTATACTTCCCGACAAATCAGATAAATACAACGCAATTTAGAATAATAAAACCTCACACATTTAACTACACAGCTGGCAGCCTTTTAACAAGTTAGTCAATCATGATCCTCCTCTTTATCAGGCATGTACCTCTTTGATGTCAAAACAAAACGAAGAGTGATGCAGGCTCGCTCTTTTTAAGGATATTAAGCCCATCTTCGTATTTTGGGAGTATCTGAATTATCTCCCTCCTGAATTATTCAGTGTTACAGTGGCCACACCCCCCATGCAGCTACGATCCTCTTTTTCCTGCCAAAAAATCATTATATCATGATGGCCCCGCCACCTGGATACTAATGATCCTTTTTTTCCTTCCCAGTGGTTTTATTTGTCCCGATGTCAAACTTGATGGCGCCAAAGAGGCATTTAGCTTTAAAATTAAATACAATCCATGGACTTAAAATGCTCTTAATGCCACGTGTCTTATATTGTGTAACCGCACATACGCAAACTTTCTAATGGCACATACATCAAGCTTGCAAGAGTGCACAGGCTCACTTAATATATGGTTGTGCTAAAGCACTGTTAAACAACTGCCTTTTTGAATATACGGTTGTGCTAAAGCACTGTTAAATAATTGTGCTTTAGCACAAGCATATATTCAAAAAGGCATAAAAATACATAGAAAAGCAACTTTACGATACAAAAAATGGAGTGTCTGTGACAAGACACACAGACAGAGAGATATAGATAGATACTCAGAGAGAGAGACAGAAAGAGAGATACAGAGACACAGATATACAAAGACACACCGACAGAGAGATAGATACAGAAAGAGAGACACACACAGACATAGAGAGAGTGGTACAGTGAGAGACAGATACAGAGACAACAACAACAAAATTGCATTTGTATAGCGCCTTTCACTTCGGGAAGACATCCCAAGGCACTGGACAGACAGAGTTTCGGACCTGAGGTGAGGGTCGGGGTGGGGGAGGGTGGAGGGCAGGGGAGAAGCAGGGAGATCAAAAGCACGGTCGAAGAGGAGGGTCTTGAGGTGGGTCTTGAAGGTGGCGAGGGAGAGGTCGAGACAAAGGGACTGTGGAATGAGATCCAGAGGGTGCGTGCAGAGTGGCGGAAGGCCCGCCCGCCGATAGTGGGCGAGCAAGGCAGGGGTCATGAAGCAGGCCGGAAACCGCTGAGCGGAGGGAGCGGACGGGATGATAGGGGGTTAGGAGGTCAGAGAGGTAAGGGGGAGCAAGACCATGGAGGGCTCTGAAGCTGAGGACCAGGATCTTGAACTATATCCACTTTGTGAAGGGAAGCCAGTGGAGTTGGCAAGGATGGGGGTGATAGGGTCACGGAGCCTAGTGCGGGAGAGGACACGGGCTGCAGAGATCTGGATGATCTGCAGCCTGTAGAGGGAGGAGTTGGGGAGGCCGACAAGCAGTGAGTTTGCATAGTCGAGCCTCGATGTAATAACATAACATAACATGTAGGAGCAGGAGTAGGCCATTCGGCCCTTCGAGCCTGCCCCGCCATTCAATCATGGCTGATCTTCTAATCTAACTCCAGCTAATACCATAACCCTGCCTTGTCCCCATATCCCTTAATCCCTTTTGCAATAAGAAATCTATCTATCTCAGTCTTGAATATGTTCAAGGACTGAGCGTCAACAGCCCTTTGGGGTAGTGAGTTCCATACATTCACCACCCTTTGAGTGAAGAAGTTCTTCCTCAACTCAGTGCGAAAGGGCTGGCCTCTGATTTTAAGGTTGTGACCCCTGGTTTTAGTTTCTCCAACCAGGGGAAACAATCTCCCACTATCTACTCTATCATGCCCTTTGATGATCTTATAGGCTTCTATAAGATCCCCTCTAATTCTTCTATATTGTAGAGAATATAGGCCCAAATTGGTCAGCCTATCCTCGTAACTCATCCCCTTGTAAATCTACGCTGCACCCCCTCCAAGGCAAGTACGTCCTTCCTTAAATGAGGAGACCAAAACTGGACACAGTATTCCAGGTGTGGTCTCACCAGGGCCCTATACAGTTGCAGCAAGACTTCCCTACTCTTATACTCTAATCCTTTCATAATGAATGCTAACATACCGTTCGCCTTCCTAATTGCTGCTGCGCCTGCAGACTAACTTTCTGTGATTGGTGTACAAGGACACCCAAGTCCCTCTGGACACTAACACATTCCAATCTCTCCCCTTCTAAAAAATAACCCGCTCTACTGTTTTTGCTACCTAGGTGGATGACTTCGCACTTCCCTACATTATACTTCATCTGCCACCTACCTGCCCAATCACCTAACCTATCTATATCGCGCTGCATTTTTTTAATGTCGTCCTCTATGTTGACACTTCCTCCTAGTTTTGTGTCATCTGCGAATTTAGATATATTAACTTCGATGTCCTCATCTAGATTGTTGATGTAGATGGTAAATAGCTGAGGCCCAAGGACTGATCCTTGTGGCACTCCACTAGTCACATCCCGCCAATCCGAAAAGGACCCGTTTATCCCTACTCTTTGTTTCCTACCCGTTAACCATTCCCCAATCCACGTTAATATGCTCCCCCAATTCCATGGGCCCTTATCTTTTGGACTAACCTTTTATGCGGCACCTTATCGAATGCCTTCTGGAAGTCCAAATAGACCACATCCACTGATTCACCCTTATCTCGTTTACTGGAAATGTCCTCAAAAACTCTATGAGATTTGTCAAACATGACTTCCCTTTTGTAAAGCCATGTTGACTTGGCCTAATTATGTTGTGCTCCCCTAAATACTGCATACCACATCCTTAACCAACAATTCTAATTTTTTTGCTATCACTGATGTGAGTCTAACTGGCCTATAGTTCCCCATCTTTTCCTTTCCACCGTTTTTAAATAGTGGTGTAACATTTGCGATCTTCCAATCCATGCAGACTCTTCCAGAATCCAAGAAATTTTGGAAGATCAGACATAAGGCCTCCACTATCTCATAAGCTACCTCTTTTAAAACCCTGGGATGCAAGGGGTGTATGAGGGTATCAGCGGCCTGCGGTGTGAGACAGTGTCAGAGCCGGGCGGTGTTGCAGTGGTGGGGAAGGCAGAGCGGGTAATGGCACAGATGTGGGATAGAAAGGATAGTTGAGGGTCAAACAAGAAGCCAAGGTCCCGGACTGGCTTAGCAAGGTGGAGTGTGCAACCATGGATGGTGATGCTGTCAGCACTTGAGGTGAGAAGGCGCTGACGGGAGCCAATCAGGAGAGCCTCGGTCTTGTTGACGTTCAACTGAAGAAAGTTTGCTCTCATCCAGGACTTGATGTCTGATGGACATTCAGTCAGGACAGCAGTGGTCCTGGAGTTGAGGGTGGAGGCAGAGAAATAGAGTTGGGTGTCATCCGCATACATGTGGAAGTTGACCCCGTGTCTGCCGATGATGTCACCAAGAGGGAGCAATATAGATATTGAAGACATTGAGACATACACAGACAGAGAGAAACAGACAGAAAGAGAAAGAAAGACACATACATGCACACACACACAGAGTCAGAGAGACAGAGAGAGAGAGAGGTACAGAGACACAGAGGGAGAGATACTGTACAGTTACTAAACCTATTGCTTCCGAAGGTACAATGTTACAAGCTCAACCTTCACTTGATTACCTTTCTAGAAACCACTAACTCACCATCGAACCAGCTTTGAGAGCCGCTGCAGTTGGCAGTTTTACATCTGGGAACTTGTTTGCTGAATTTAATACATTTTCCCAGACATTGTGCTAAATACATTTTAAGTTTTGTATGCACAAAAGCGTAAAACACGGGGTTTAGACAGCAGTGAAAATAAGCAACGTTACGACTGATGAAATACGCGTAGTCAATGTGTTTGCTTGTCTCACAGGTTGTGAATAGCGACACATCAAGTTGTTTCAGAGAGACCAGGAAAATCACCATATTGTATGGTGCCCAACACAGGAAGAAAATCACAATACACAAGATAACCTTCACTGCTTTGTACTTCTTCCTTGCTTTACACCTCAGCACAGTGTTCATGATTTTATAACAGCAATACACAATGACAACTAATGGAATTAAGAAGAACAATATAATTTGCTGATAATACCCGAACAGTAACCAGATGTGTTCACTATCTTCTGGATAGTTAGCCTCACAAAACTTTGTTTGAACCCATGTAATTTCAGTGGAGTAAATGAATTCAGGCACTGAGGCTGATAAACTAATTGCCCAAACGACCAGGCTTGCTGTGACTGCGTAGCAGGTTTTTCTACTCCTTGCAGCGTAAACAGCGTGGACCACAGCAAAGTATCGATCAGCCGTCATCAGTGTCAGAAACATGATCCCGTTGTAATAGCCAACGAAGAAAACACCGCTCAATAATTTGCACATGACGTTCCCAAAGACCCATCCAGATACGTGATCCTTTGCCCAAAACGGGAGCGAGGCGGCAAAAAGCAAATCCGAAATGGCCAGATTCACAATGAATATGTCCGTTATGGTTTTCAGCTTCTCGTACCTCAACATGATCCACAAAACCAAACTGTTTCCAACCACGCTTAAAATGAAGATCAAGCTGTACAAAGTGACCGTCAATGTGACTCCAAACATGTTGCTATCGTAATTTTAACAGAGAACAACAGTCTTCGTCAAAGTAACTGTAATTGTAATTGTCATAGTTATAATAATCCTCAGTAGGCAGTGCAGTCATCATCCCTCCGCTCTGCAGAAGTAATCCTTGCTCAGTCAAATAAAATTGAGGTGTCAGCCTAGCTCAGTGGGTAGCACTCTGGCCTCTGAGTCAGAATGTTACAGGTTCAAGCCTCTGTTGGGGTTGTTGTGATCCTGGCTGACACTCAGTGTAGTGCTGGGGAGATGCTGCATTATTGGATTTGGGTCTTTTGGATGAGATATTAAACCGAGATATCATCTGCCTGTTAGGTTGATGCTAAAAGATCCCATGACACTATTTGAGAAAGGAATGCAATGAATGACTATTTTTATTTGGGGGATTGTTGACCGCAACAACAAGAGAGGATCTTTAATGTCCACTTTAACATGCATACAGGACTTTGGTTTGATGCACCAGATTTCCAGAGAATATAGGAGTAAATTATCCATCTAGCAGTAATCTTTATCTCCAACAACAACAGTTTTACATTTATAAAGTGCCTTTCATATCGGAAGGTTATCTCGAAGTGGTTCGAGATATCTGTCTCTGTATGTGTGTGTCTCTGTATTTGTGTGTCTGCATGTGTCTCTGTATTTATCTTTCTCTGTCTGTGTATGTGTTTGTATCTCTCTCTCTCGTCTGTGAGTGTTTCTGTGTCTCTCTGTTTCTATGTGTGTCTGTGTATCTCTGTCTGTGTGTGTCTCGCTATATGTCTCTCTTTCTGTCTATGCATGTCTGTACCTCTTTGTCTGTCTGTCTGTCTGTCTGTCTGTCTTTCTCTGTATCTATCTCTCTCTGTGGCTCTGTATCTCTCTCTCTTTGTGTCTCGGTATCTGTCTCTCTGTCTATGTATCTTTCACTCTCTCTGGATATCGCTGTCTCTCTCTCTGTATATATCTGTCTCTCTCTCTTTCTCTTATGTGTATCTATGTGTGTGTGTGTGTCTCTCTCTGACTCGGTCTCTGTTTGTGTGTCTGATTCTCTCTCTGTCTCAGCTCTTTATCTCTCTATCTGTTTCTGTGTACATCTCTCTCTCTATATATATATATAATCTGTGTAAGTCTTTCTGTCTGTCTGTTTTGAGACTGACAGCAAAAGTCTGTGTCTCTCTGTCTGGGTAGTTTTTTTAAAAAAAGAGGAAAGCAGTGATGACAGCGGTTTTGAGGGGGAGTGGGACAGGCCCTGAGGAGAGGGACTGGTTGACCTTGTCGCCCGCTCTGCTCGCCCCACTATTGGTGGGCAGGCCTTCCGCCACTCTGCACCCACCCTCTGGAAATCCATCCCGCAGTCCCTCAGTCTCGTCCCCTCCCTCACCATCTTCAAGACCCACCTCAAGACCTTCTTCTTCGACCGTGCTTTCGATCTCCCTGCTTCCCCACCTGCCCTCTACCCTCCCCCAACCCAACCCTCAGCTCAGGTCTGTAACTCTGTCTGGGGGAAAATGACCTTTGAGGGAGGAGGAGAGGTGGGAAGAGTCCAGATGTGGATGAGGGAAGGAGAGGTTGGTTGCCTTCTGGATCCAGGGGGAGGCTCTTGCAGAGAGAGTGGGCGATGGGGCAGTTGGGGTGGCTGCTTTGGGACAACCAACAACGTGTGTTGTGATGAGCATGGCAGAGGATGCCCAGGCTGGAACAGAGGGAGCCTGTGGAAAAGTCCAGGAGAGAGAGAAGGAGAGGAGGGCGGTGGGAGAAAAGGACAGAGGTTCAGTATCGGAATGTGAGAGTAGAAATGGGGGCATTTTGAGGGGGTTGGCTCAGGTCAGGGGCGTTAGCCAAAATGCGCACAGCGAGAGACCTGGAGCGAGCAATCAGCGGGGCATGGAGGGGCTTAGAGGAGACAGTCCCGGGGAGAGAGAGAGGGGGGATAGCATTCATAGTCTTATTTGCTAGGCTAGACAAAACCCCAGCTTAATAAAAATACAGGTTTGAGAGGAGAGACAAAAGAGGTGCACCAAATTCCCACTCTCACGAAATTCATGGTGTAGTGGCCTCACTCCATCTACAGCTCACTCTAACGGCCTCTGTGCTGGAGTGAAGCTCTGGCAAGACTTCCCTTTATATCATCCCCAGAGAGAACCAGTTCAACTTGTCAGCTAAGAATAACACCTTGCCAATGATTTCCTTCCCGCCGATCAGAAAGACAAGTTAGAAAAGAACAAGTAAACACACAGATTTAACCAGATTCTCTACTATTTTATTATTTTACCTGTCTTTCTGTCTGTGTCTCTCTACCTCTCTCTATGTGTGCCTTTCTCTGTCTGTGTGTGTCTCAGTATCTGTCTCCTTTTCTGTCTGTGTGTGTTTCTCTCTCTATGGCTGCATCTCTCTCTCTTTCTCTCTGTACCTACAACATCAACAACAAAATTACATTTGAAAAGTGCCTTTCACGCCGGGAGGATGTCCCAAGGCGATGGACAGACAGAGTTATGGACCCGAGCTGGAGGTCGCGGAGAGTGGGGGGAAAGCAGGGAGATCGAAAGCACGGGTGAAGAGGGTCTTGAGATGGGTCTTGAAGGTGACAAGGGAGGGGGTGAGGGATGGTGTTCCAGAGGGTGGGGGCAGAATGGCAGAAGGCCTGTCTGGGGGGGGGCATGAAGCAGGCCGGAGCCCGCTGAGCGGAGGGAGTGAACAGGATGGTAGGGCGTTAGGAGGTCGCAGAGGTAAGGGGGAGCAAAGACCATGAAGAGCTTTGAAGGTGAGGACCAGGATCTTCACGTTCAAAGACCTCTCGTTCCATGTGTCTCTGTATCTCTCTTTCTTTATGTGTCTCTGTATCTCTTTGTCTGTGTGTGTCTGGGTTACCTGTCTCTCTGTCTGTGTGTCTCTGTACCTCTCCACTCACCTCCACCTCAACGGTTCTGTTCTTGCCTGGTTCCAATCTTACCTTTCCCACCGACTGTACTTCGTGGCCATCAACGGCTTCTCCGCTAGCCCCCGCACTGTCATGTGTGGTGTCCCTCAGGGCTCTGTCCGCATTGAGGCAGCGTGAGGCTTTGCTTGATAGGAGATCAAATCTTATGGAATAAGAAACTGAGGAAATGCGACATTTCCTGTTTTCTGTAATTGGAAAGCGTAGTGTCCTGGGTCGAGCAAAACCACACGATCAAATAGAACAAAGGGGGCATACTAGCAGATATATACATAATGATAAACGTTGCATTTGATTTAGTGGCAATTTTCATTGAAAAATCCCAAAGCACTTTTATTGAGTTTTCTGTAAAATGTAGAGCCTGTGAATTTGTATGCAAATCTGCATTTATATCTCCAAGAAATGGTCACAAAGTGAATGAACAGCTCCTTTCTAATTGTGAATGGGATCTTTGACGTCCACATGTCCAGGCTGGTGGGATCTTGGTTTAATGTCTCATCCAGTAACTGCTTGGAATGTCAGCCTAAACTATGAGCAAAACTATGTCCATCTACTCTAAATGGATTGACTGCACCCTGGGGAATTTAGAGAGACAAAGCAGTCAATCAGAACAAACTTACAGTCAAAAGGAGAACTCAATGAATTTTATAGATCAAGTGTGAAGTGACTGAATGGTATTTCCCAATGTTATGTTCCTAGAAAGACTGTAAAAGAATTCAACTAAAGTAAATATAAAAATGACAAAAAACCCAGCAGCTAAATTTGTAGGTATTGTGATATCAGGAGGAACCTGTGATCAGAGTTTTGGCATGTGTCTATCAATGAGTAAGACCAAGTGAGTCCTGCATGTGAGAACCACATTTGCTTGTTTCTAGTCTCACAAAGGGCAATTGACACGCTCAAAATGCCTGGAAATGCTGCACAAAACTACTCCTTTGTATGTCTGAATTCCCCACGGTGCAGGTTGAATGAATTCAGGCATAGGGTTTGAGATGAAACTACATCAGCCATGCTCCAGTAGCTGGTGGATTCTGTCCTGATGGAGGCCAGTGTATAGATTATATCCATATAATCACCAATATAGTGTTATTTAGCATTACATAGAGCATCATCTGTTTCCCCAATTACGTAAAGTCAGGTTAATAGTTAAGGCAGAGAAATGCTTCCTTTTTGGCCTTTCTTATAATATTTTTTGATTTGGTGATTCACCCATTTAATTGTTTTTGTGCTTTTTATTTCTGGATAAACTAATTAACTAATAAACTGCTTTGGGTTTCTTGGCTAATGCCCACATCAGATCAAAATATTTCTTTTTTCTGATGAAAACTGGATGAGTGGCAGGAAACAATGTCACAATATATTGAGAATTAAATATTGGTGAGAACCAGTTGTGAAAGAATCTACCCACATACATTCTAAACTTTTCACCCATAAAGGCATATATAAATGGGTTCACACAGCAGTGTGTGAAGGCTGAAGACTGTGTAATTTGGAGTGCCATTTGTAGACTATGTTTGTTTTCAATTTTATTCAAAATCTCCATTTCCAGCAAAGAATTGAGGAAAAGTACAATATTATACGGGATCCAACACAAAAAACACAATCATTACTGATTGTGGACTCCATTTTGTGGAATCCTGTAGGTCAGTGGTTAGAGCACTCGCTTTGCAAGCGAGAGACCTGAGTTCAATTCCAGGCAGGACGAAACCTTGGGCAAGTTTCCTTACTCCACACAGAGCCTAATAATAATCCCTCCAAAACCAAAACCAATAATAAATTGGTCATTTTCAATCTATGACTGTTTGTGGGACATTGCTGTGCGCAATTGGCTGCCGCGTTCGCCCACAAATATAGTCGATTCACTTTACAGTATATTCTGTGAAGCGCTTTGAGATGCCGAGAAGATGTGAAAAGCACTAGAACAACAAGATTGCATTTAGAGAGCGCCTTTCACGTCGGGAGGACATCCCAAGGCGCTGGACAGTTGGGTCAGGACCCGAGCAGGGGGGAAATGGTCAGGGTGAGGGGAGGGAAGGGAGGGAGCGAGGAGGGGGGAAATGGTCAGGGTGAGGGGAGGGAAGGGAGGGAGCGAGGAGGGGGAAATGGTCAGGGTGAGGGGAGGGAAGGGAGGGAGCGAGGAGGGGGTAGAGAGTCGAGAGGGGAGCTGAAGGCTCGGTCAAAGAGAAAGGTTTTGAGACCGGCCTTGAAGGAGGAAAGGGAGGAGGCGGCGAAGGCACTGGGGGATAGAGTTCCAGAGCCTCGGGGCTGAGAGGCTGAAGGCCCGACCACCGATGGTAGGGCGGTTGGGGCGGGGGATGTGGAGTAGACCGGAGCCAGAGGAACGGAGGGTACGGGCAGGTAGGTAGGGGGATAGTAGGTCGGAGAGGTAGGAGGGAGCAAGGCCGTGAATGGCCTTGTAGGTGAGGATGAGGATCTTGAATTCGAGCGCTATATCAAATGCAAGGATTATTACTATTATTATTATTATTATCATAGCTGTGAATATTATTTTCGCAGCCTGATGATTGTTTGGTGGCTTCGGTCTCCTGAGCCCAAGTTACAATTATTCTGGAGTGTAACAGAAAGCTCTGACAGTAAAAAAGGAAATAAAAAAAATTCCCCCCCAAAAAAATATCTACATGGAAGAAGCTCCTCCCCCCCACCCCCCAAAAAATATATTTTTTTGATATCGTTGATATTGTTGCGTTTTGGGGTAGAAAATGACTACATTCTGTTAATCCTGAAACTGCTTTAAATGTTGTAAAATATCGGTTGGGGCAGTGGACGCCATTAGCTGCGCGCGCACACACACAGCACGTGATCCCCTCACACTCAACACCCGCCGCTGATTCCCCCCCCCGTGACAGCGCATTACTGCGCGTGCGCGCGGGGCGGCGCGTCGGGGCGGAGCGGGTCACGTGGCGTCAGCCCCGACGGAAGAGCGGATGGAACTTGAGGCGCTCCTCCGGGCGCTCGCGGTCTGTGCCCTCCTGGCGGTGAGTGAGGGAGGCGTGGCCAGGGAGCCAGTGCAGCCAGGGAGCCAGTGACCCAGTGCAGCCAGTGTCCCAGTGCAGCCAGTGACCTAGTGACCCAGTGCAGCCAGTGTCCCAGTGCAGCCAGGGAGCCAGTGCAGCCAGTGACCTAGTGACCTAGTGCACCCAGTGTCCCAGTGTCCCAGTGCACCCAGTGTCCCAGTGACCTAGTGCACCCAGTGTCCCAGTGACCTAGTGCACCCAGTGTCCCAGTGACCTAGTGCAGCCAGTGTCCCAGTGACCTAGTGCACCCAGTGACCTAGTGCACCCAGTCACCTGGTGCACCCAGTGTCCCAGTGACCTAGTGCAGCCAGTGTCCCAGTGACCTAGTGCAGCCAGTGTCCCAGTGACCCAGTGCACCCAGTGTCCCAGTGACCTAGTGCAGCCAGTGTCCCAGTGACCTAGTGCAGCCAGTGTCCCAGTGACCTAGTGCAGCCAGTGTCCCAGTGACCCAGTGCAGCCAGTGTCCCAGTGTCCCAGTGCACCCAGTGTCCCAGTGACCTAGTGCAGCCAGTGTCCCAGTGACCTAGTGCAGCCAGTGTCCCAGTGACCTAGTGCAGCCAGTGTCCCAGTGACCTGGTGCAGCCAGTGTCCCAGTGACCTGGTGCAGCCAGTGTCCCAGTGACCTAGTGCAGCCAGTGTCCCAGTGACCTAGTGCAGCCAGTGTCCCAGTGTCCTAGTGCAGCCAGTGTCCCAGTGACCTAGTGCAGCCAGTGTCCCAGTGTCCTAGTGCAGCCAGTGTCCCAGTGACCTAGTGCAGCCAGTGTCCCAGTGACCTAGTGCAGCCAGTGTCCCAGTGTCCTAGTGCAGCCAGTGTCCCAGTGACCTAGTGCAGCCAGTGTCCCAGTGACCTAGTGCAGCCAGTGTCCCAGTGTCCCAGTGCACCCAGTGTCCCAGTGCAGCCAGTGTCCCAGTGACCTAGTGCAGCCAGTGTCCCAGTGACCCAGTGCAGCCAGTGTCCCAGTGACCTAGTGCAGCCAGTGTCCCAGTGACCTAGTGCAGCCAGTGTCCCAGTGACCCAGTGCAGCCAGTGTCCCAGTGACCTAGTGCACCCAGTGACCTAGTGCACCCAGTGTCCCAGTGACCTAGTGCACCCAGTGACCTGGTGCACCCAGTGTCCCAGTGACCTAGTGCACCCAGTGACCTAGTGCACCCAGTGTCCCAGTGACCTAGTGCACCCAGTGACCTAGTGCACCCAGTGTCCCAGTGCAGCCAGTGTCCCAGTGCAGCCAGTGTCCCAGTGACCTAGTGCAGCCAGTGTCCCAGTGACCTAGTGCAGCCAGTGTCCCAGTGACCTAGTGCAGCCAGTGCACCCAGTGTCCCAGTGCACCCAGTGTCCCAGTGCAGCCAGTGTCCCAGTGACCTAGTGCAGCCAGTGTCCCAGTGACCCAGTGCAGCCAGTGTCCCAGTGACCTAGTGCAGCCAGTGTCCCAGTGACCTAGTGCAGCCAGTGTCCCAGTGACCCAGTGCAGCCAGTGTCCCAGTGACCTAGTGCACCCAGTGACCTAGTGCACCCAGTGTCCCAGTGACCTAGTGCACCCAGTGACCTGGTGCACCCAGTGTCCCAGTGACCTAGTGCACCCAGTGACCTAGTGCACCCAGTGTCCCAGTGACCTAGTGCACCCAGTGACCTAGTGCACCCAGTGTCCCAGTGCAGCCAGTGTCCCAGTGCACCCAGTGTCCCAGTGACCTAGTGCACCCAGTGTCCCAGTGTCCCAGTGCAACCAGTGCAACCAGTGTCCCAGTGCAACCAGTGTCCCAGTGCAGCCAGTGTCCCAGTGACCTAGCCAGTGCACCCTGTGTCCCAGTGCACCCTGTGTCCCAGTGCAGTCAGTGTCCCAGTGACCGAGCCAGTGCACCCAGTATCCCAGTGCAGCCAAAGTCAGTAGACGACACATTATCAGTGGAGCACAACAGCCACACATCTTTTTTCTATGCACACAATATTTTAATGATCTCATATGCATTTCAAATGTATTGCATGAATCAAAAGAAAAAAACTCAGGCCTGTTGTATATTCATTGCCCCTTCCGCTCCTCCGTCAGTGGCCAGGCCTTCAGATCCTATGCCTTTTACTGGAACAAACACTCAAATCAAAATGCCCTGCCCCACCCTCACTTACTTTCTCATCCAGAAGCTCCCTGGCAGAGGTGGGCTAAATGTTACCGATCTGCAGCTTGACTGCATGTGTGAGAATGTTCCTTCATAAGTTGTGGAGATATATCAGTATGTGTTTGTTATAGAGTTCGTCCAGCAGAACATTTCAGATTGATTACGACAAGGATTGTTTCCTCAAGGATGGCGAACTGTTCCGCTATATTTCTGGGAGTATCCATTACTCTCGTATACCTCAATACTATTGGAAGGACCGGCTTTTGAAAATGTATATGGCAGGACTGAATGCCATTCAAACGTAAGTTTCAAATTCTCTAAACTGGAATTGCATTTACAATATTTACACTTAAACTTCTAGTATTTACACTCACTCACATTTACACTTTCAGTATTTACAATATTGTACTTCACATTTTCAGTACTAAATTTTACAGTATGCTTGCTGTATTTATTTACACTTTCATATATCACTCAGACACATTTTCCACCTCATATATCATAATAATAATCCTTGCATTTGATATAGCACTTTATCACATCTTCCAGACATTCAAAGCGCTTCACAGAATATATGTGGAGTCCTGTAGCTCAGTGGTTAGAGGACTCACCTTGCAAACGAGACACCTGGGTTCAATTCCAGGCAGAGGGCGAAACCTTGGGCAAGTTTCCTTACTCCACACAGAGCCTAATAATAATCCCTCCAAAACCAAAAACAATAATAAATTGGTCATTTTCAAGCCACGACTGTTTGTGGGACATTGCTGTGCGCAATTGGCTACTGCGTTTCACCCACAAATATACAGTCAATTCACTTTACAGTCTATTCTGTGAAGTGCTTTGAGATGTCCAGAAGAGGTGAAAAGTGCTATATCAAATGCAAGGATTATTATTACTATTATTATATCGTAATGTGAATTCACTGTATATTTTGTGCGTGAAAAGTGGCAGCCAATTGCGCACAGCAGTGTCCCACAAACAGTCATGGATTGAGTGAAGAATTAACTTTTATTGATTTTGAAGGAATAATTATTCCCCGGAAAAGTAATCTGCCAATCGACTAACAACCAGGTTTCTACTTACTGCTAGGTAAACAGGCGTGTGGAGTAAGGAAACTTGCCCAACAATTCGTCTTGCCAGGAATCAAACCCAGGTCCACAGGCACAATTCCCACCTCATATTATCACCCAGGCACATTTCGCACGTCGGAGTCCTGTAGTTTAGTGGTTAGAGTACTCACCTTGCAAGCGAGAAGATTCAGGTTCGATTCACAGGTAGGGCAAAACCTTAGGCAAGATTGCTTACTCCACACACCTCTGTTTAGCAGTAAGTAGGAACCTGATTGTTAGTCGATTATCGGATCGCGTTTCTGGGGGTAATAAGGACCTAGATGCAACAAGATCTGGTCTGGCTACAGGCTCTTAAAAGGACATTATCCCAGCAGTTCTTTTCCCCAAAATTGGCTGACTACCTATTTATTTCTGGAGATTGAACAACAAGCCTAGAATGTGGACGACCATTTTGAAGTTACAAAGACTACAGCACCAGACCCGCTCAGTCCAACCAGTCCGTGCCGCTGTTTAAACTTAGCTTTGAGCTCGTGATTTTCAGTTTCAACCAATAAAAACCCCGATACACTCCCCCCTGATACAACAAAAAGGAAATTGTTGTTTATTTAATAAAACTGGAAAAACTTGACCTGACATAACTCGGAGATTAGTTTTTCTCTCTCTCTTGTTTGTGCTTGGTGGCGTCTTGGTGTTCTGACTGTGGTTATGTTACTTTCCACCTCTTTCCTCCGTATGCACAGAGGTGGCTGGTGAAGGTTTAAAAGGAGGGAGGTATTGCGGGTGTGTGAGAGTGCCGCTCTCCCCTCCGTCTGTGCAAGTGCATCTTCTCAGTACAGTAATGAAAGCCCTGAAAAAAAAACAATTAATCCACACTCTAAAATTGCTAAAAACCCTATTTATACTCCACGTGAGTCTTCTCCACCCATTCCCTACTCCTTCCCATACCCTTCCATTCCTCTCTCCCTCACGTGAAGGTCTAGCTTCCTATTGAATGTATCTATAGTATGATTCAATCACTACTTCAGGCAGTGAGTTTCACAATCTTACTACCCTCTGTGTGAAGTAGTTACTCTTAAATTCTCTTTTGGATCCCCTAGTCATGATCTTAAACTTACATTCCCTGGTTACAACTCCCCAACCAGGCTTAACAGCCCCAGTTTGATATCATTTGCAGATTTCAACACCACATCTTCTATACCTGAATCCAAATCATTCATGTATACTGTGAACAGTAGTGGTTCTATCATGGATCTCTGCTGAACACCACTGCCTACCTCTTGCCAGCCTGAGAAGATGCCCTTAACTCTTATCCTTTGCTTTTGATTTCCTAACCATTCTGCTTCCTATCCCATGATTCCACATGCCCTGATTTTAGTCATGAGGCCTTCATGTGGCACTTTATAAAGAGTCTTCTGGAAATCCATATACTACATGGACGACATTTCCGTCTACTTTATCGGTCGCAGAGTTGAAAATCAAACATTCTCAGCCGTACCACATCAGGGAACTCTCCCATCGTGACTCCGAAATCTGTCACAGGTATCTGTAAAAATGTTATAAAATTTACTCTTACTATTTTAATTCCATAGTTATGTACCATGGAATTATCATGAACCTACACCAGGACATTATAACTTTACTGGAGACAAAAGTTTGGAGCACTTTTTACAATTGTGTAATGATACAGGATTGTTTGTCATCTTAAGAGCTGGACCCTATATCTGTGGAGAGTGGGACATGGTAAGTTGCAGTTAACTTTCTCCCAGTTTGTCCTAGCCAACAATGTCCTGGTCATTCAATTCATGGCTATTTGTGGGGCATTGCTGTGCAAATTGCCTGCTACGTTCTCCCATAAAAACACGCTGTATATCCTTTGGACTGCTTTGATTCTTCCTACTTTGAAAGGCATTATATCAAACCTAAAGATCATTATTGTAGCTCTGAAATTTGGTAGTCGGTGGTTGGAGGGTATTTAAAATCATATTTAAAGAGCATAATCTGTTTAGTATACTGTAATTTTGATTTACCTTGACCTGCAGTTTCCACATTATCTGCAGTAGATATTGATTTGTCCTCTGTTGTCATTCTCTACTTCATCTTGAAAGATGCACCTAGTTTTCCTTTCCACCACTGGGGGGCAATTTGCACACACACATACTCGCTCTTCGTCAAGTCTCTGAATACCCATCAATCATAATCATAACAACCAGAATGCCAAATTTATTCCTAATTCTCCTGTATAAACACTTTTGAAACATGCATTGCTTTGTTTCTTCTGATCTTTTATTTTATGCTGTCACTTCCTTTACAGTACTCCTGTTATATCAGTGTCTGGAATCGTGTTGCCATCCACCATCCCTTCCTCTGTTCTGTAACTTCTCTGTCGTCTATCCTTTCCAGTGCCTGTCTCGTTTCCACTATTCGGTAGCCTATAGTGTACCCCCAATATAGTCACAGATCCCTTATTATTTCTCAGTGCCATCCTCCTCGACCACCTCCTCCTTCCTCCACCTCGGTTGGACTGCTCTCTCCTGGTACTTTGACACACCACCACCATTTTGTCTCCTCCAATGGTTTCTCCTACTGTCCCAGCATGATCACATATTGAGACCTCAGTCCTACCAATGTTCTAACTGCCTACTTGTCTGACATCAAGACCTAGATGAGCACCAACTTTCTGAAACTGAACATAGGCAACGCAGAAGCCATCCTCCATGGCTCCATCAACACCTTCTCACTTGCAGTTCTGAACTCCTTCCCTGCATATCTCTTAGACACACCAAAAACCCATATATAAAATTGGCATCAGGTTTGATCTCCAGTTATCCTTCCTATCCCACATCCGGGCCTTGACCAGGACTGCCTTTCCACCTCTGGCATATCGCTTACCTTCAATCCTATCCTTCGTCACCTCCCACCTTGATTTTTCCAATGCACTCCTCGCTGGTCTCCCCAGTTCCACTTTAAACTACAATGTCCAAAGAATATAAAACTCTTCTAATCATGTCCTCAGCCCTACTAAGCTTTGCACCCGCATCACCCTTGTTCTTTCCAAGCTCCACTGGATCCCCATTGCAGAACAGATCCATTTCAAGATCCTCACACTTTCAGATCTCTTCACACCCTGGCACCTCCCTACCTCTCTGATCTGCCCACACCCCATTCCCACCGCCTTCACTCAGCTGACTCGGGTCTTCTGCATGTCCCTCGACCCTCCGCTCCACCATTGGCGGCCATGTTTTCATCCACTGTGCGCAGAATCTGTGGAACTCCCTGCCTCAATCCCTCTGTCTTGCCCCCTCGTGGCTCATCTTCAAATCACACCTGAAGACTTTCCTATTCGACCGTGCTTTTGGTCACCTCCCCTCTTTTTCAAGCTTGGTGTCAAACCACACCGTTGTTTAACACTTCAAAGTACTACCTGAGGGGCACTGTATAAATGCAGGTGGTTGTTATTGTTCAATTCTGCCCATAGGGATTCTGTGCCATCTTCTACCGTTTACCCTTCAATAATCCAATAGAATCCAACATTAATCTGCCTTCTTCCCTAATTGCTTTCCACATTGTCGCTTAAATGCTTGAATTTACAAAAAACGCGAGGGACGATTCTCCGATAACGTTACTGTTGACTCTGGTGGCTGAGTGAATTGGGTGCTCTGCTAAGATACTAATATGCTAATCGGCAGAAAATTTAAAGATAATTAAATTTACTGGGCACAAATAAATTTACTTGAACGGGCTACTCACTCCCTGAATGTTTTTCATTCTTTGAAGGGTGGTCTTCCTGCCTGGCTGCTACAGAAAAAGTCAATTGTTCTGAGGTCTTCAGATCCAGGTAAGAAGCACACATCACATCTTGGATTCAATCTGCACTCGTAAGGAGTTGTCAGACCGGTTAAATATGCAGCGCTCTCATTTCTGCGTTGGAAGGTTGTGGGTTCAAGCCCTATATCTCACAGGCTAGATTGATATTCTAATACTGTGCTGGGAGAGCGCTGGATGGTTGGACATGCTGTCTTTCAGATGAGGTGTTAAACTGAGTTCCCATTTGCTTGTTAAGTGGATTTTAAAGATCCCATAGTACTATTCCAAATAGAACAGAGTTTCTTCTGGTATCCTGGCCAACAACATTCGTTTTTGCCTGCAAATACACAGTGAAGACACTTTACAGTAAATGCTGCAAAGCTCTTTAGATGTTCCGATGATGTGATGAGGTCAAATATATCGCTCTATCAAATGCATGGGTTGGGAGGTATTCAGTCCGAAACATGTCGAATGTTAAAGACACGTTTCGATTGGACGTTTTGGTGATGTGACTATTATTATCCAGGATTACGATAATTATCGCCAATGTTGTACACCAATAACTACTATAGTTTATTAGATTGGAAAATGTACATCACATACATTAAAAAAAATTATATATCCCATCTTTTATCCCCAACATTCTCTTTGGGACCAGCAACTTGATTTGTCCATCGCCATGCAGCTTTACTGAACATTAGGGTTGTTCTGTATATTTGTCTAACATCAACTTTTGATTTGCAGATTATCTTGCATCTGTTGATAGATGGATGAGTGTTCTTCTGCCAAAAGTCAAACCGTTTCTGTATCAAAATAACGGACCAATTATTTCTGTGCAGGTAATGAATAACATTTTGTGACACTGATGAGTGAACTATTGCTAACATAGGCGAGTGATCCCTACTGGTGCAAATGGTATGCACCATGAAGTGCTATTTCTGGCCATAAAATTGAGAAGTGTTTATTGGTGAGAAGAAAGCGGCTGTTCTTTTTAATTAATACTTCATTAATGTAGGAATTTTGCTTCAGTCCTCAGTCAAAGTGAAATGCACTGACTTAAAAATTATTTTTTAAAGCCAAATATAAGAAGTGACTTAGCAACAGCAGGTACACTGTAGGAGAGTAATTATTTTTCTTTCACAAGTGTTAATAATAATCTTTGAGTTTGATAAAACACTTTTCATATAGAGAGGATGTGTCAAAGCATTTCACAGGATTTTGCCTTCAAAATAAACGGTCGCTGCAATTTACAGTGAAATCCTGAAATCCTCTCACATGAATGGCGCTATATCACATGCATGGATTATTATTATTTACTGCAAGATACAGTGACTATGCATTTTGTAACCGAACAAGGCAGTCAATTTTCTCACAATAGCATCTCTCAAGCAGCCGTGGATTGTTGGCCAGGCACAGAATGTTAAATTTGCAACCGCGTAAACTGTTTGTGTTACAGGTGGAGAATGAGTACGGGAGTTACTTTGCCTGTGACTACGACTACTTGCGCCATCTTGTGAAACTATTCCGGTATTATCTGGGAAACGATGTTGTTTTGTTCACAACAGATGGAGCAGGGAAAAGCTACCTCAAGTGTGGGACTCTCCAAGGGCTTTATGCTACTATAGACTTTGGACCAGGTATGTTAAACTATATATACATATTTACCGATCTATGGGAAATGAACTGGCAAGTGTTCAAGTTTTCAGTTTTTTCACTATCATGAAACAACATTAGGGTTAATAAAGTTACTCAAATGTCAGTAGCTGCTTTATTTTCAATTATACTGGATTAACTTGCCATCACACATACACACACATATATATATATATATATAGGTAACCTCTTAAAGTATATCCAAATTAATCATAAATTATTTAATTTATTTGTGCCCAAGATCATCAGTATTGGAATCAAAATTACAGTAGAGAGACCAGTATCTGCATTAATAGGGACCAGTCCCATTCTGGAAATGAAACAGTGTCGTGTCGTTCATCATGCACAATGGAATGTACAGTGCTAACAAAAACTATCAGGATTCACATCATCACTAATATCACTTGTGCTAACTCACCTCCTTCTCTCTACCCCTTTCTCTCATGTCTCCTTACTTAACGTCAGCACTTTTTGCTTCCAGGCATGCAGTATTTCTCCCTAAATCTCTGCCTCTCTTTCCCCCTCACTTTCTCTCTCTCATCACATACGTGACCTGCATGAGATCACTGAGTGAAAAAATAGATTACCCTGGCTGTTGGTTCAAACGTTCACGCTGGTAAAATTCCCCCTGCTAGTTACAATGCTTTGGAATGGGGAAAAGTGGATATCAGTACTTGATGTAGCACTGATTTCATGTTTCTTTACCAGATAATGGTCAAAAGATAATTCTAGAATATAAGTTAAAGAGTTTTTCTAGGGGCAAGAATTTATATATGAAAAATGTCACCTCGTTCAACAGCAAGGTGACTGTGAGATGGAGAAACTATTCCCTTGCAGGCGGGAGGCAGTGGAGGCGCGTGGGGGGGTGTTGGTGAATCTTTGGGCCTAAACTGTTGCTTAGTGTGGACAGAAGATCACATGGGAACTATTCCCGGCATTAAGTATCGCCCCAAAAGAGTTGTGAAACGCTGCAAATTTACTTCCATTGTCTAACTTCCTCATTCTCCATAGTTTTAAACTATCCTGTATACTGTTTGCTTTGAGTGTGATTATCAAATATTTTTTGGGGGATCTCACCACAATGTGCTGTGTATTGGCAGGTGGCAACGTGACACAATTATTTACAGTCCAAAGGCATGCTGAACCCCGAGGTCCTCTAGTAAGTATCCACTGCCCAAGACTTGGTTAGAATTTACTGCAGTGTTTTAAATAGTACATCAGTATCAACTATAACCA
The DNA here is from genome assembly GCF_018977255.1 of Callorhinchus milii. NCBI lineage: Eukaryota > Metazoa > Chordata > Chondrichthyes > Chimaeriformes > Callorhinchidae > Callorhinchus > Callorhinchus milii. The sequence goes on from NW_024704743.1 coordinate 74,635,979, forward strand.
TTGCCTGGCATCCATCTAACTGATATCATCCCCAAATAATACAACTCTCTCTTCCTGTTTGTCCAGGGTCTGATGCACATCACTCTCACTAACTTTTCTCCCTTTTACTGTCTTAAATCTAACCAAACAATAATAATCCGTACATTTGATACAGTGTCTCACATTGGGAGGATGTCTTACAGCCATTGCACAGGTTATACTGTAAAGCGTAATGACTTTGTGTTATGGGGGCGAATGCGGCAGCTAAATTGTGCACAACAATGTCTCACAAACAGACATGAAGTGAATGACCAATTTTATTTGGGGATTGTTAGACAGACACTCAGTCCTACCTGCAACATCCTTCCCACCAATAAATCATGTCAGTCTCCCCCTCCCGCCTTCTCTGTCTTCCTTCAAACACTCAGCTTGCAGACTAGACAGCTATTTGTAAGAGATTTAACAGTCCCTTGAGTCATTATGGGATCTCAGCCTATTTATGTCAAAAACCCAGAACTCATTTGTGCTGAATGTTAAATTTCATATTGTATGTGTCCTCCATGTTTTAACAGAAAACTTCAAAAATGTAGACAAGTAGACTCCAAAAAGTAATAATTTATTTGTTTCCTGTTTGTTTTCATTTTTAACTCCCTTTGTATCCTCTTGAGGTTTCACTTCCTGCTTTGGTTGTGACTTTGTTTAGTTTTTTCCACGTACTGCTTTGGTTGTGACTTTGTTTAGCTGTACAGCCTGCTTTAACTGTTTCATTACGTCAGTAATAATGCAGTATCTACAATTAAAGCACATTAAAGCAGGTTCTACAACTAAACAAAGTGCTTCAGGCTGTGGCGATGATTTTGATTTCCACCAAGTTTCATTACTGCTGTGAAAGTTTTATCTGAACAGTAAAATACCTCTGTCATCTTCTCCAGCTTCACTCCCGTGTTCTCACCCTCTGCTTCACAAACTCTGGTCTGCTGCTCGTCATTTGCCCCTCTCCCCTTCACCATTGGTGGCCAAACCTTCAGACACTGTCAGTTCCTATACTCTGGAACTCCCTCCCTAAATCCTTCCATATTCATCTCCTCTCTATCCGTCTTTAAAAACCTACTGAAAACCTACCCCTTCAACCGTAGCTACAGTCATCCACCCCCCCTGCTCACTCCTCTCTGCTTGTTGTCCATCACTATCTCTGTGCCCCATGTGAAAGATACAGTATAAATGTAAGTTATTGTAATATGGAAACATGCCTTATCGTTTTAGGTAAACTCTGAGTTTTATACAGGATGGTTAGATCACTGGGGTCAGAAACACTCCACCATTAATAAAGCATTTGTTGCTAAATCTCTGGATGAAATTCTTGCACTTGGAGCCAACGTCAATCTGTAAGTGTTCATTTATGATGATGCATAAGATTGTCAGCAACTGTACGTTGAGGTTTGTTATTTGAAGTTCTAATTTGCACTTTGATGTCTGCAGATACATGTTTGAAGGTGGAACAAATTTTGCCTATTGGAATGGTAAGACATTTCACCAATAGCTTCATTATTACCAGGTACATTGCTACATTTAATGTAGGTCAATACAGTGTATGAAAATTCATCGTAACCTAGACTAACGTAGTGCAACCGAGTGTAACTCTTGACCAAGAATTCAGCTACTAGATGAATGTTTGCAATTTGTGTCATGTAAAATTAAGCAGTAATGAGTAAAAATTAAGCTTTGAGTAATAAGTAACTCTTAAATTGATGCTCTCTAGTTATTGACTCAATGAAAATAATTTCTCTCTGACTGTCGAAACCTCTCATAATTTTAAAGACCTCTATCAGGTCACACCTCAACCTTCTTTTTTCCAGGGGAAAAAGTCTCAGTTCTTCCAGTGGCTCATATGCCAAACCACTTATTCCTGGTATCATCTGAGTAAATGTCTGCAGCCCTCTATGGCATTGATATCTTTCCTAAAGTGAGGTGACCAAAACTCAACACAATATTCTAACTAATTATTAATATAAGTTTAGCATTACCTCTTTGCTTTTATATTCTGTACCTTATTTATAAAACATAGGATTCCATTAGCTTTTGTAAAATTTTTTATAGAACTTATAATTTTTTTTGTAAATCTTTGGTTACAACTGGAATTTTTAAAAAATGTTTGCACATTATATTTATGGTGTACAAAACGTAAGATGAACTGTACATGAGGTGGCATGATTTGGCATGTAGAAAGTTGAGCCTTGCAAAGTGGCTTGTGGATGGCCCAAGAACTGGTTCAGTTGTGGTGCAAGATTATGACTCTTGGATCCACTGTAGCATGCGCCCAAGTGGCTGTTATATGGCAGCATTTTGTCACAGTTCTTTGGTTTGGACTGACATTCTTAGCTTCATGTTGAAGACTGGTTAGTTCCCCTGCTGTGCTGCCATGGGCTGTAAGTGTAACTCCCAGCGGTGAATAAGATGCGCTGCCTTGCAAAGTTTAGTGAATTTTGCCATGATGAAGGAATCATCCCTCAAATCTCTTCCGCTTGCTTTTTTTTTTGCTCATTTTGTACTTTTTGATGAACATAAAAACAAGATTAGGCTATTCCACCCATCAAAACAGCTCTGTTTTATTAAATCTTTGCCTGAAAGCCCATAGGTTCTCTTCCCACATTTCCATGTTCCTATGCATGACCAGTATGTTAGCCTGGTTCAGAGTTAGCGCTCTCGCCTCAGACTCAGAATATTCAAGCCCCGTGTCGGGACTTGGAACACATAGAATTTAAACTGATACTTTAATGAGGTGCTGGAGGTGTGGCATTTTGGAGGCCTTGGAGGGGGTGCAGAGGAGGTTTACGAGAATGGTTCTGGGATGATGGGGTACAGTTATGAGGAGTCATTCGAGAAGGTGGGATTGAAGCAACCTCTTTGCTCTGTTAGCCAGAACAGGCTTGATGGGCCGAATGGCCTACTTCTGCACTGTTGCTTTCTATGTTTCTGTCAAAATGAGAAGTGCTATACCAAATGCAATAATTATTACTATTATTATGTGTTACTTATGGAGGAGATCCTCATCAGAATGACTGTATTTTAGATGATTATAACTTTTCTAAGTACACAAAATCACTATGTGATAGTTTGGTTAAAGAGAATGAGCCTTTCATATTAGGGAAGTACAAAAGAGCCTGAGTCAAAATGTATACTATTTGATAGCTGAATGTATGCAGAAAAACATGTTACAATGTGCTCTTAATGAATTTTGTTCTTCCAAAGGAGCAAACTCTCCCTATTTGCCACAGGTAACAAGTTATGACTATGATGCTCCTCTGTCTGAAGCGGGAGACCCGACTGATAAGTACTTTGCCATCAGGGAGGTAATACGAAAGGTAAGACGTGGTCACATCTACTAGTCACAGACGTAAATTCGCTAGGCAGGCAATGATTTTATTTTGTTCAGAATATAAACAAGTACCTATAGTAATCCTTACATTTAATATAGTGCCTTATCACGTCATTGAGGTGTCTCAAAGCGTTTCACAGAATATACTGTAAAGTAGAGGGATTGTGTATTTTGTGGGGGAAACGCGGCAGCTAATTTCGCGCAGCAGTGTCCCACAAACAGTCATGGTTTGAGTGACTAATTTTTTTCTCTCTGGCAAGGTAGTGAAGCGTTTCACTCTAAGGGAGTCATTTAATCTATTGCTCATGTTTGTAATCTGTTGCAATTGAAGGATGAAAGGTGATTTACATTCTTATTTTCTTTAAATTAGTACAAAAAGGTACCAGCTGGCCCTGTCCTTCCAGCAACTCCTAAATTTGCATATGGGACTGTACTTGTTAAAAAGGTAATCCAATTTTATAACTTGATTTGTATAAAGTTGTGTTTTTTTTACTCAGGTGCTAGATATGATATGGCAAACAAGGAAGGAGTTTTAGCTTTCTTGTGAAACAGTGTACCGGGGAGAAAACACATGTGGTAAACTTCTACTAATTCCCAAAGGATACTTATTTTATTAGAACAGTATGGTCCTTATTGTAATGCAAATGCACTAACATTACAGTACTTATTAAATATAATTCCCCTGCCCTCTTCATATTATAATATTGAAATAAGTGATTTAGCTTTGCTTTGCATCTGCTGCCTTGTCCCATTCTAGTTCACTCTGTTGATCCCATCTTTTTTTTGCCTACTTTGGTAAAGATTTAAGACGGGCCTGATGGTTGCCCATTCTCGTCACCCTGCAATCTGCATATCTTCTTTTTTTTCTTTTAACTTTTAAAAAGGGAATCTATCTGATTCCTTTTTTAAATAATTGATGGACTTTGCCTCAAGAAAAGAGTTGTTTATCTCATTCACCCTTCCTCACCGAGTTCTGCTCCTTACATACCTGCCCTCTATTTCCCTCTCAGCTCAGAGACAATAGGTTAGTTAATGCTGCCAGAAGGTTATTTACCGGGCTCTGAGACGTTATCCTAAATGACGGGTGCTTTATAAATGCAAGTTGTTGTTGTTGTTGTTACTTTTCATAGATGTTTATATGAAATCTTGTAACTGGCCAATTGGCTTGAATGCACATGCCTTGTTACATGTTTGAAAGATTTTAACTTTATACATTTTGTCATGTTATGTAAGAAGATGCTTGTTTTGAATGAACTCTCCTAAGGTTGTAGTGTGAATCTTCACAATAAATTTGATGTTTGAAATGAAAAGGCAAAACGTACACTGTGTGAAGTACTGGATCACTAACCTGAACTATTTTACAGTTACAGAGTGTTACTGAATTGGTTGAATTGCTGTCCTTTTCTGGCCCAGTCAAGTCCCATTACCCATTGACCTTTGTTGAAATGCAGCAGGTGAGACCCTTTGGTAGTGTCCAGAAGTAGGGATGTGATAGCATTCTCACCTCAGAGTCAGAAGTTTGTGAGCTGAAGGCCCATGACAGTACTTTGAACTTGCATATTCTAAGCTTAAACTACAGTGCATTGCCGGGGATGTGCTGCATTGACAAAGGCGCTATCATTTCATTCTAGAAAGCTAAGTTATGTATCTCTTCATATTTTTAGACTATAACATAAATGCAAAATTTTATGCAACTGATTTTATTCTGCTTTTTCTTATTCAAAGTCTTTTGGCTTTATGCTTTACCGAAATGCACTGCCAAGAAACTGCAGTGATCCCTGCCCCCTCTCCTCACCATTGAATGGAGTCCATGACAGAGCATATGTGACGGTGGATCAGGTAAGATAATGAGAAAGCTTGTGTTACAGTGAATTGGGTGAGGTGATGATGAGTGTATGTGATGGTAGATCAGGTGAGGGTATGACAGAGGCTGTGTTACAGTAGATGGGGTGAGGGTATGACAGAGGTTGTGTCACTGTGGATTGGGGAAGAATGTAAATGTAAAATCTGGCTTTCGGGGTTACTTGATGGCAGAAGCAGCCAATTGGTACAGTCGATCACTCAGAACTGAGGTGATGTGCCTTTTGCAATTTTTCCTTTCTTTTCTGTAACTGTACAACAATACAACAGTAACCTACAATGCTATGGTGATATGACCATAAATGTCATGGATCAGCTTAGCTCAGCTGGTAGAATATTCATCTTTGGGTCTGAAGGTTGTGGCTTCACTTCAGGATTTTAAGACCCAGGTTTAGACTAACTCTCTAGCCTGACCCCGATCATTTGATGGTAGCACTGTTGCCTGTGGGTGAGAAGGTTCTGGGTGAAGCTCCACATTTTAGACAAGTCAGTTACAGATCGCCTGAAACCATTAACTTCAGCTTCCTTAGCTTAACATGAATGGTAGAAAGGTACAACTGTACGGTAGAAAAGGTAGCATAAGAGCATTGGTTTATTTTCTTTCCTTTGATTCATCTATCTCCATGCTAATGCATTGCACCCCCAAAAAATCACAAGTGAATAGGCAGATTTAGATTTATAGAGTCCACTGTGGACTTCTCTAGATGTCCACTATTCTGATTTGAATATCTTTTAATAAATAGTGCAGTTTCTCTGAATTTGTGACCCAACGCTTCCTCTGTTTAGATTGTATCTGATTTTGTCTTTGCTATTTTTAATGTGACACTAAACACTGAAATTAACAGTGGAAAGAGATGGGGGTGTGGGGGAGCAAGGGGAGGGCCAATGAACAGCCAAATAAGAAAACAAGCTTCCACTCGCTCAATGGAGTTGAAAGAAAGCATTGAAAGAGAAAGATCAATCTTTCTCAGAATTATAGAATATGAGCACAGAAAAAAAGTCTCTTCCAGACAAGTCTGAGATGAGCTCAGTTAAGACAGCGTTCTGCATCCTGTTCTGAAACACTGCAACCCTTTTGATGACGGACTCAAAGGTGCTGGGGGCAACTCAGTGTGGCTTTGAGCCCAACATTTACAATAATAATAATCCATGTATTTTGTGTGGTGCCTTATCATGCTGTTGAAACATCTCACAGGGTTTCGCAGGATTTAACTGCAAGGTGTAGGGACTGTATTTTGTAGGATAACCCAGCAACCAATTTGCACACAGCAATTTCCACAAAGGGCCACAAAGTGACTGACTAATTCTATTTGGAGGATTGTTGGCCAGCATTTTGGGAGACAGAAACTCTTCTCTTTTTGAATAGCATTGGGGAACCCCTGAACAGACAGACAGAACTTCAGTTTAGCCTATTAGTTTAGAGCTGGATGCCTCTTTGGGAAAACAAAACAGCCTGTTGATTTTTAGTTGCTGTAAGGTGTGCATTTTGAAATTGGTATAAGTAATATCACAGCTGCTGTTATTATTCTGTATAAATCTCCAACGTATTAGGAATATTTATTATTGGACTCTTCAATTTGTGTTGTGTCAAAAAGAATTTCTGTTTTTTTCCATTTTTGTATAATTAGGTTTTCCAAGGGATACTGGAGAGAAATAAAATCATCTCGATTAACATTACTGGCCGCGCCGGAGCACAGCTTGACCTATTGGTGGAAAACACGGGCAGGATTAATCATGGCAAAGACATCAATGATGCTAAGGTCAGCATCTATCAAGCATTTACAGGCTGGGATTTCTGGGATCCTGTATGGTATGTTAGGTGCTCTGGAAATCGTAGGATTCATTGGAGAGAATCCCAGGATTTCAGGATTGTATACAGGCCAAGCCCAGGGGGAAGGCGAAGGCGGGCCGCTTTCCGCACACTTTGCCATTAGGATGAACAGGTGCTTACCTCATCCAAGAGCCTGCAGTCATTCACTCCGTTAGTATGGAGAACCATCACAGGTGTCCTGGATAAGGTAAAATTTGTCATCCAGGGATTTGGGGATTTAATAATAATAATAATCCTTGCATTTTGATACAGTGCTTTTTACGTCTTCTCGACGTCTCAAAGCGCTTCACAGAATAGACTGTAAAGTGAATTGACCGTATATTTGTGGGCTAAACGCAAATCCTGGGATCGCAACGCCAAGTTGCTATCTGCTATTCTACGTGTTTATTCAAGAGTTCAAAACCCATCATATAGGAACAAAGATATTCAGTATGATGATCTCAGATGACAGTAGCTCAGTAATAATGTACAGCTCTATAGATGACAATAGCTCAGTAATAATGCACCCATTTCTGACAGATTATGGACATGAGTCTCTGTGTTATTTCTCCACAGGGTCTAGTAACAAACCTAACTCTGGCTTCTGATATTCTCACCGATTGGACTATCTTCTCCTTGAACATTGATGAAGTTGTGGCAACTGGCCATTTAAACAAACTCCAGAGGCCTCAGAGTCCCATGTATACACCAGCTACTACAGTGCCTTCCTTTTACGTGGGCGCCTTTCAAATTCCAAGTGGAATCCCTTACATGCCTCAAGACACGTATCTCAAATTTCAAGGATGGTCCAAGGTAGGCACAATTACAATCAAACATCAAAAGATTGTGCAAATGATCATTCAAGTAAACAGGGCTGAACAAGGTTTGATAAGTACTGCAATATAAATCATTTCAGGAGTCAGGAGTTGCTATTTACGATTCCTGCTGTATCACATCTTTGACTCTCTCCGCACCCCCCATCAAAAAAAATAATAATTTGGTCATTCAAACCGTGACTGTTTGTGTGACACTGCTGTGCGCAATTGGCTGCCACGTTTCACCCACAAAATACACAGTCAATCCACTTTACAATATATTCTGTGAAGCACTTTGAGATGTCTCAATGACATGATAAGTCATTATAACACAAGTAAGGATTATTATTATTCCTACTGGTAGAAGCCTATATTCCCAATTCTGTTCAATAAGTATACAGGTACTTTGTAAATGTTCAGCACATTCAGTTTGACGGTTAAAATGCCTGAAAGTTATACTGTGCAGTCCGTGTACCTATAAACCGATTATTATACCCCGTGACTTGGAGGACTATCTGTTTGATGTGTGCTATAGGAATTACTGTAACAGTAATTACTGTTGCTCCTCTGCATAGATAAATAAATAATTCTTGCAGTTGATACTGTGCTTTCACGTCTGGAGGATGTCTCAAAGTGCTTCACAGGATTTAATATGAAGCTCTCCAAGATACTACCCTGTGTGAAGGGTACTATGTCGGTAGAAGCTGTTAAAGTGTAATGAGTGTGTACTTTGTAGGTGAACGCAGCAGCCAATTTACACATGGCAATGCCCCACAAACAGCCAAGATGTGAATGACCAATTTTATCTCAAGGATTGTTGGCCAGGACACTGGGAGAAATTCCCTTCTAGGTGGTATCCTTCTCAACTCCATACAGATAAAGAAGTTGTTTGGGATCTCAGTGCTTCTGTTGACCCTTAAATCACACGTGCTGATAACAAGATAGTGACTAACAACAAATTGGTCTTAAATTGGGAAAAGTTCTACCTGGGTTTACATTTAATCTATGTAGCATTTTTAGAACATTCAAAATTTGTTAAATTCTTAAATACAGCCTTAATTTTGAAGATGGTTTTCTGTAAGGACTCCAAAGTTAAACCTGAAATTGGAATTCAACAATTTGGTCAATTCTGGATGCTCTGAGGTCTACATAAATAGGGTAAGTCCAGACCCAGGTGGAATTCCTCCTCAATAGAGTGCCACATTGACACTGTGGTACAGAAACAGCTACACTCCAACCATGTAGCTAGAGCATGGTGACAGTCAGTGGAGCATGGTGGTAGTCAGTGGAGCATGGTGATAGTCAGTAGAGCATGGTGTTAGTCAGTGGAGCATGGTGGTAGTCAGTGGAGCATTGCAGGGGAAGAGTGGATCTACGTTCACTGTGAAAAGGGTGTTGTCATTCTGATGAGATGTTAAACTGAGGTCTCATCTGCTTGTTCAGGTGGATATTGTAGGAAAAGTTGAAGGGAGTCGCTCTCTATACCGTGACCAGCAAGTCCCCAAATAAGATTGGTTACTCACTTCAAGACTGTTTGTAGGACATTGCTGTGTGCAAATTGGCTGCCACATTCGCCTACAGAATACCTACTCACTCCACTTTACAGGAAATCCTGTGAAGCACTTTGAGATAAAGTTCTGTACAAGGATTATTGTTACACTGACTAAAGTGCTTTGAGCGGTTTCAGCATTATAGGCACTATAAACGTTTTGCATAGTTGAAGCATGCGTTTGAGAGACCTAATGAAAACATGTTTTTCACAAATGTGAGTGACAATAAAGTAACGACCAGATCTCAGTCACGTTACTTCCTGAGTTGGTCACATCTCACACTGACAATGAGATGTAAAGATTCAAACAAATTAATAATTTAACAGTTGTAAGCCATTTTTAGATTTTCTGTCTTACAAGCAAGACAGTCTGTGTTTAAACATTTGGTTTATTTTTAAAAATAAATTGCTTTAGAAAATGAGTATTAACTTTTATCTAAGCAAGTATTTTGTGCCAACATCAGTTGGAAAACTTTTTAAACCAATAGATGTTATCGTAGGTACACCTTCAAGGTGTTATGATAAATAGAGGTTTTACTTATTCTCTTAGCTTTGATAAAAGTTGTGGCATTTAGTTAAGTAGTATCTGGAATAGATGTATTAGTCATGTTCTCTTCGCATCCTGCGTTGGCGGCTTTACATCTTTGTTATTGCATTCCTACTCGCTGCAAATGATATAAAAACAAATCTTGAGTCAAAAATTTGCCCCTGGATCAAAATTTTTTAGGTTTAAGCCCAGGTTAATACAGCCTCTCATGATCTATATCGTCTTGCCCCTTTAGAATCTGAAAGACAGCAATCATGTCGCCTCTCAATCTTCTCTTTTCCAGCGTGAACATGCCTGATTTACTTAGTTGCTCCTCATAGTCCAGTCCTTCCATTCCCTCAATCATTTTGGTTGCCTTCCTCTGTATCTTCCTGATTTCTCCAATATCCTTTAGGTACTGCGACAACCAGAAGTATGGTCTCACCAATGATTTATACAGTGGCAGGATTATCCCACTATTTCAGTTTGCTATTGATCTTTTGATACATCCCAACATCTGGTTTGCTTTTCTCACTGCCACAGAGCATTGTTAGGAGAGCTTCAATTTATTATCAATCAGGGCCCTCAGGTCCTTTTCATTTTCCATATATATTATTTTCCTTCCATTCAAATAATAGTTCCAGGATTTTTGTCCCCATGTGAAGTACTTTACATTTCTCCACGATGAATTTCATCTGACACTGATCTGCCCAATTCCCAAGTATGTTCAAATCCTCCTGTAACCTATCTTGTTCAGCTTTGCAATCTGAATTTAAAGATCCCATGGCACTATTTGAAAAGAATCCTAGCCTCCAGATAAATGTGTCACTTACTTCATTAATTGTTTGTGAGATCTTACTATGTGCAAAATAATAAGAATAGGCCTTTCATTTGATATAGTGCCTTATCACGTCTTTGAGACGTCTCAAAGTACTTCTCAGAATATACTGTAAAGTGAATTGACTGTAAAGTGAAATGCTGAAATGTGGCAGCCAATTCTAAAGTCTGATAGATGGTGGTGTATTTCTTACTAATCCATTGGAACTCAGTGCCTCGGTAAGGCTGTTTTTCAGGGAAACAAATTTATGTGAAAATGTAGAAAAAAACCAAGAATAATTAAATGCATAATTCTGAATGCATTTCCATTTTTAAAAAATAAGTTGTATTGCTGAAAGTACAGTATGAGATGTCTTGTTAAATACTTGTGTAAATTTTGTATTCTGAAATTAAATCTTGTAATCTTTGATACTTTGTTTTATTAGTTAGACATCTATTTTTGATAACCTTTCATGCTCAAGAAACATTTACAAATGTTTTTGCATTGATTATGTAAAACAAGAGCAAACATTGAGAGGCTTTTTAAAAAATATATAGGTTATTTACTTTTGTATGTGATCTTACCTCATGTCCTTAATCACATAACTTGCTGATTTACATTAGATGTTTACAGTGGGACCACGTACTTTGGTTAAGAGGAAGCTCTACACAGGGGAATGGTGGGATACTCTGATATTCAGGATAGATCAATTGAACCAACTTTGTATCCCACTGTTCTCCAGTACATTCTATTACTATAAGCGTTGGATAATTCTGCCTTTAATACAAATTTTAGTTTGAAATAGGTTATTTCAAAAATGCTTCTAATATCACGTTGTCATGTGAGCTGCCTGCTAGCTTCTCAGACTGCTACCTGCCATCTTGAACAAAAGCATTGAGCATTGTATTTGCAAGACTATGTGGTCCTAATTCTATATGGTTAAGTCACATAATACTTTCTTGAATTAGTTAAATAGGATGCGAATATTTGCACAAGATCAGATTATGTAAAAAGCAGTTCTTTTGTCAACAGAAAGATGTTATGTTTTTTCTTCGCAACTTGAAAATGTATCAAAAGAAACATTTGCGTATCCCAAACATTTTAGTTTCAGGAGTTTTTTGTATAAATCATCTTGCTGCTCATCAAGCTGAAGTATCTCAGTGCCTGATTATAGAATACTGTATAGTGGTGTTAGAAAATAAAATCAGCCAAATCTGTAAGGAAATAACACTAATTCCTCTAACCAGATATCAGACTGTTTTATTATTGGAGTCCTGTAGCTCAGTGGTTAGAGCACTCGCTTTGCAAGTGAGAGACCTGAGTTCAATTCCAGGCAGAGGGCGAAACCTTGGGCAAGTTTCCTTACTCCACACAGAGCCTAATAATAGTCCCTCCAAAACAAAACAATAATAAATTGGTCATTTTCAATCCACGACTGTTTGTGGGACATTGCTGTGCGCAATTGGCTGCCGCGTTCGCCCACAAATATACAGTCAATTCACTTTACAGTGTGTTCTGTGAAGCGCTTTGGGACGTCCTCCTGACATGAAAAGCGCTATATCAAATGCAAGGATTATTATTGTGGAGTCCTGTAGCTCAGTGGTTAGAGCACTCGCTTTGCAAGCGAGAGACCTGAGTTCAATTCCAGGCAGAGGGCGAAACCTTGGGCAAGTTTCCTTACTCCACACAGAGCCTAATAATAATCCCTCCAAAACCCAAAACAATAATAAATTGGTCATTTTCAATCTACGACTGTTTGTGGGACATTGCTGTGCGCAATTGGCTGCCGCGTTCGCCCACAAATATACAGTCAATTCACTTTACAGTGTGTTCTGTGAAGCGCTTTGGGACGTCCTCCCGACGTGAAAAGCGCTATATCAAATGCAAGGATTATTATTATTATTATTATTATTATTATTATTCGTTCGTTATTCCCCAATATCCCGATGGGTCAGACCAAAGGCCGGTACTATCAACAGATCTTATAACAGAATAACACCACTATAGATATCTCGAGTTCAAGAGTTCAACACTGTGTCTTTCCAGCACACAAGCTTGATTCTTCATGCTTTCAGTCTTCTTGCTTACAGCTTTCAATCTTCCATCTGATATCCTCAGTCTTAGTGTTTCCAGCTCTCAGTCTTCCATCTCCGTACCCTTGTCTCCACAGCCCGGGATGGCCCCATCTCCCGTACCCTTGTCTCCACAGCCCAAGACGGCTCCATCTCCTGTATCCTTGTCTCCGCAACCCGGGACGGCACCGTACACAAAGTTAACGGAACTCTTATACCAATCACCCGGTCGAAATCATGCTGGGTTCACGTGAACACCTCATGGGGTGTACGTGCCTCAGCGCACATACACATTGTCCTTAAGACCCCTGTTATCTGATGCTTGTTATTTTGTGGTGTGGGATCATTAGTACATTCCTTTTAAGTGACTGGTTATTTCTTATCAGTATCCCGGGATGGTACCAAGGCCCTCTAGTTTAAGTAACTTGCTCATTAATTGCTATTCTTGAGGGTTGCCTTCTGTTGCTTGGCAGTCCCTGTCAGAATCTAGCGACTTATTGCTCAGTCGAGATCCTGTGTCGACCGGTACCTTGGACCGTTACCTCTGTGGGCTTGTTGTCATTTACTGATAAGAGGTGACCCCCTGCCCCTGTCTGTTATTCTTTCAAAAACAGAGAAAACCAGATGTGTCCTATCCCATGACTGTCAGTCCAGTTGTCCCCCACACTTAACTTAAAAGTTAACCCATTCACAACATCTATTATAATTCTAGCAGTATACAAAAAGTGTAAATTCTAACAGTGGTGTAAATTGAGTAGCTCCTCAACAGATTAAATGTGTTAATACATTGAAATTCATGAAGAAACCTTTACTAATAATGATAATAAAAATAATAATAATCCTTGTACACGGCCATATTCCACAAACAGACCATTTTATTTGGGGGATTTTTGGCCAGGACACCAGGAGAAACACAGTTTTCAAATAGTGCCATAGGAACATTATCATTCACTTGAACAAGGAGTTGGGACCTTCATTTAATGTCTCATCCGGAGGATGGCACCTCCTACAATGGAGTGTTCCCCCAGCACTGTATTGAAGCCATCTCACTGTATAAGCTCAGCAGTTGGAAATCCCAACAACTATAGCAATAACCTGCATTTAAGCGGGTAGTATCTCAGAACTCTTAGATCCCACAGAGCTTGCAGGTTTGAACAGATTCAAGAGATATTTAGAAACTATTTGGTGAAGAATTCAGTCCAAGATTATGAGAGAGAGCGAGTAGTATAGTGTATTAGTTTAAAGTTATTTTTGAATTTCCTCTGTAGCAAGCCAATGCTCATTTCCAGCTTGTACATTTCTAAGTTCCTGTGTTAATTGCAATAGACAGTGTGAAATGAGTTCTGACCCAGAAAATAAAACAAGTAGAGATGAAAGAACACTACATCTAGAAAATATATTTGTCATCTCTGGGGATAAAAATCATTTTGAGAAAGAAGCTAACATATTAAAGCTTATTCTTGACACATAATGAATTACATGCACTCTTGATATCACCTGGAGTCAGCAGCTCTGGTACAGCAGCACCTGGAGTCAAGAGTATAGCTTCCTGTTATCCTCAGGTGACCGACATCAATTCATTTAATAATTGTTAATAGTAATATTTAGTTATCTGACCCAAATGGTGAAGAAATACACATTTGAATGCATGCGGGGCGGGGAGGGAGTTTTAGAAGGCAGCTTTGTTTAGTAGGTAATGTTATAATAATCCTTTCATTTGATACAGCGCCTTTCATGTCAAGAAGACAAATCAAAATAATAATAATAATAATAATCCTTGCATTTGATATAGCGCTTTTCACGTCTTCTAGATGTCTCAAAGCGCTTCACAGAATATACTGTAAAGTGAATTGACCATATATTCGTGGGCGAAACGCAGCAGACAATTGCGCACAGCAGTGCCCCACAAACAGTCGTTGATTGAAAATGACCAATTTATTATTGTTTTGTTTTGGAGGGATTATTATTAGGCGTGTGGAGTAAGGAAACTTGCCCAAGGTTTTGGACTGCCTGGAATTGAACCCAGGTATCTCGCTTGCAAGGCGAATGCTCTAACCACTGAGCTACAGTGCTTCAAAGTGCTTCACAGGGTATTCTACAAAGTGGAGTCAATGATTTTGCAGGCAAATATGTCAGCCAGCAATGCAATGTCCCAGAAACAGCCATAAAGTGAATGACCAAGTTTTATTTAGTTGGCCACGGCACCGGGAGAAACTCCCTTCTCTTTTCAAATAGTGCCATGGGATTGTTAACGTCCACCTGAACAGACAAAAAAAACACAATTTAAAGTCTCATCCAGTGGACTGCATCTCCCAACAATGCAGCGCATCCCCAGCATTGCATTGGGGTGTCAGCTTACACAAGATGAGTTCCAAGACAAGGGGCTTAAACTCACAACCTTCTAACTAGAGGCGAGACGGCTACCAACTGAGTCAGGCCATGATATTCCCTCAGTGTTTCTCTTGCAGTCAGACAGTGTTATTTGAGTGTTAAAGTTGAATCGGGCGAGCTCCAGTACATGAACGATATGAAAGAAGCCTTGTGAAGCTGTGGTAAATTCATTTGTGATGTTTGTGGTATAATGTTGAGTCCTCTACTGTGGTGCAGCCTAATCATTAGTCATACATTGAATACTTTAGTCACCTCATTTCCTTTCTTCTTCCAGGGTCAGGTGTGGATCAATGGGTTTAATTTGGGTCGCTACTGGCCAACCAAAGGCCCACAATTGACCTTGTACGTTCCTGCTCACATTCTTACGACATCTGTGCCGAACAACATCACGGTGCTCGAGCTGGAAAGAGCACCTTGTGGAGAAGAGCTGAACACACCTTGTGCTGTGGAATTTGTAGACACTCCAGTGCTGAATAGCACAACTACTGACAGAAACAAACTATTTCAAAAGGTTTCTTGGCTTGATAAATACCAAGGCATTGGTTTTTATTAAAATGTTCTGTTTTCTAATTATAAATTACCTTTGTGGGTCTATGGTATGAATTGTGCATGCTTAGGAAATGGGATTCTGCAATTCTTTTGTTTGGTGGCATAAGTAAGGGCACCTGTAAGTCCCTCTGCACTTTACATCAGTTTACAGTTTCTTTACACGACTTGCATAATAATGGGCTTAATTTATGAAACTCGCAAATTGGATGGATGGCATTAGTTGCATCTTTATGAAATTCACAACGGGTAAGTTTCAAATTGTAGGTTCCAAATGTTGAGTCCTGTGGCTCAGTGGTTAGAGCACTCGCCTCACAAGCGAGAGACCTGGGTTCGATTCCTGGCAGGACCAAACCTTGGGCAAATTTCCTTACTCCACAAGCCTGATAATAATCCCTCAAGAAAAAACACACAATAATAATTTGATCACTTCAATCAACAACAACAACAACAAGATTCCATTTATAAAGCGCCTTTCACGTCAGGAGGACGTCCCAAGGCGCTGCACAGTTGGGTCATGACCCGAGCAAGGGGGGAAATGGTCAGGGGAAGGGGAGGGGGAAGGAGGGGAGGGAGGGAGGGAGGGGAGGAGTAGAGAGTCGAGAGGGGAGCTGAAGGCTCGGTCAAAGAGAAAGGTTTTGAGACCGGCCTTGAAGGAGGAGAGGGAGGAGGCGGCGAAGGCACTGTGGGATAGAGTTCCAGAGCCTCGGGACTGAGAGGCTGAAGGCCCGACCACCGATGGTAGGGCGGTTGGGGCGGGGGACGTGGAGCAGACCGGAGCCGGAGGAACGGAGGGTACGGGCAGGTAGGTAGGGGGATAGTAGGTTGGAGAGGTAGGAGGGAGCAAGGCCGTGAATGGCCTTGTAGGTGAGGATGAGGATCTTGAAATCAAATCCACGACTGTTTGTGGGAAATTGCTGTGCACAATTGGCTGCCACATTTTGCCTGCAAATAAACAGTCAATTCCCTTTACAGTATATTCTGTGAAGCGCTTTGAGACATCTCGAAGACTTGAAAAAGCGCTATATCAAATGCAAGGATTATTATTATAAATTCTCAAAGACAGGAAAGTTCAAAAGAAAGGCCGGTAAGTAAAAGCACCGTCCATTTCCCAATGGCGTTCTGCTCACCAGCCTTTCTTCAGATTTTGCCAGCTTAGAATGTGACAACTGGGATTTTCGCAAAGCGAGTGTAAGGAAACTTTTACTGGCCATATAATAAAATAGTGTGCACACGATTTGCAGTGTTCCCCAGCACTGTATTGTAAATGTCAAACAATTGTTTCATTTATATGAGAATTCAGCAGTCAGTGATCATAAAAGTATTAACCACTATCACTAGACACAGCAATGGTGACAACCAGGTAGGGGGGAATAAAGCAGTCATTAGTTACCTATCCCTCGGGAGAGCAGCAAGCAGTTGTGAGGCGGTCTTCGTTGGATCTGCATCTCACTTTTACTGGCTAAAGCTCCCTCGATTATACCACAAAAGTCTAACTTTAGAGAGAGGCACGTAACAGAGAACTCATTGGTCCAACTGTCTAATTACGTCTGCATATGTATCAACAGTGGTCTCACCACAGTGACCCTCAGGTGTGGTGGAAGTAGCTCATGTCTTTGTTCCAGTTCTTATTTGCTGATCGATAACAAGATCTCAGTGGGGTGAGAAATTAAACCACAGGAAATAGTATTGGTGAAATAATAGAATTTGAATTTCCTGCTGGACTGTTATCTTACAGAAAAAGGAACTGGTTGCACACCCTTGACTGTCCAGACCCCTAGGAGTCCTCCCGACAAATAAGGCACTTTATAAATGCAATTTGTTGTTGTTGTTACAATCATAATTGACTCAAGGTCACCAGATGTCTTCAGGACTTTTCCATGTAGTTAGTATTTTTATTTTAACTCTTTCCTTACACGGGTGTTGCAATTAATGCGATAAATCTGGTTTACGAATTTTTAAAATGAGAGTCCCATACATACCAGTTTGCACATGATTGTCACATGGTTTGCATATCTCGCATAATAGATCTTTACAATTTGTTTTTCTATTTTTAATGAGAATAAATGAAATGAGAGTATGTTTTGCTTTAGTTTTTCAAGTTATTGCTAACTTGGCGAAGGTTTCATCAGCTTAACAACTATTTTAAAGAGCAGAAAATATTTTGACAGAATTATAACAGCCAAAAATCATATCAGGTTTAAATTAATGCTCTTTCTTTAAGTTAATGCTAGCTTTTTTTTCACGGAGGGCAAAAATATCAGGGAAGGGTTAGCGATGAATGTCGATGAAATAAGTTATACTTTGTCATTTGTACATTTTTTTATTTTTATGCTGCCATCTCTTTGTGATATCTAAATGAGAATAAAATGCTTGACTATCATTTGTATAACTGAATAACTGAAACATGGTAAGGCAGGTATGTAACTGGGAATTGTGAGGCAGCAATGCAGATAAACACCTGGCCAGTAAAAAGATTTGGGGATGTAGCAAAATAGCTGGAAGTGTGAATAACAAAAAAAGGAGGGTGATAAAGAAGTACAAGTTAGCAGTGGTACAGACACAGTGGGCCAAATGGCTTTCAGTTGTGCTGCAAATTTCTTAGCATTTGTCTTTCTTCATTCTCACCTCCTCTATACACTGTAGGATTGGGTCACCAAGATCTGTTGGGAATTTCCTGGGGAGAATTGTTGCAAACCTTTCCAGTATATATGGGCTATGAGAAATAACGAAGCCATCTACGGACGTAGGCTATGAGATACGACCTCAGAGCTGAGTGGAGTCCCAACACGGCACATATATTTATAGCTGACTGGCTAGCAAACGCATGTTGAAGAGAATTATAGAGCTTGAGAAGACCCATTCCGTCTCAATAACTCGGAAATGTACAACAATAGCAGTTTTATATTGATATGTAACTGACCGGGAGTTGGTGGGTGGGGGGGTGAAGGTGACCAAACAGAATCAAAGAAAGAGGTTTTGAGGAAGATTTTGAAGAGGGGAGAGACTACAGGATCGAGTTCCAGAGAGCAGGAATAGCCAAACGCTCACCCACTGGTAATGACCAGAGATAATGAGGGAACGTAAAACAGACTGGAGTTTGCTGAGGAAAAATTAAGGGTGTACAAATCATTGACATAGCCCTTGGGCTACTAACTACAAGTCTGCTCACTGTATCATAAAACACTTCTTGTTTTAGGAGGAGGTACAGGGAAGGGAACTCGATTGATAGAAAGAATGGAATTATAAGGAATATAGGAACAGGAGTAGGCCAATCAGCCCCTTGAGTCTGTTCCGCCATTCTGTTATATCATGGCTGATCTGTACCTCAACTCCAATTACCCATCTTTGCCCCATATCCTTGTGAGCTCCACAGCCCTGGAATGCTTCATGATTCATGCTTAGCCTTAAAACGGTTACAATATAAATTTACATTTATATAATGCCTTTCACATTGAGATTGTGAGTGTTCTCAATGGCAAGCTATGCAGTTTGAGTTGGACAGATTCCAGCAGTACCCCAACATGCACACTGGGATCCCCAAGCCTTGGCTCTTGCCAACCTGTGCCAAATGCTTTCAGGAAATAGGTAAGCAAGATGTTTTCCTCCAGGGAGAGAGTGCACATTCCAATTCTTTCTGGTATTTCCATGTGCAGGTAGGATAATAATAAGAGTAATAAAAATCCTTGCATTTGATATAGTGCCTTATCACGTCTTCAAGACGTCTCAAAGCGCTACAGAGAATATACTGTATTATCTTATGGGTGAAATGCAGCAGCCAATTGATTAACAACTGGGTTCCTACTTACTGCTAGGTAAACAGAGCTATGTGTAGTAAGGAAACTTGCCCAACATTTCGGCCTGCCTGGGACTCGGCTTGTGAGCTGAGTGCTCTAACCACTAAGCTACAGGATTCCACGATGTATGGAATTTTCAGTTTGATTTGGATACTCAAGCGTGGTGATGGGTTCCCGCATGAGTCAGACCCCGGCTGTCCAAAATAAACATTTGAGATGGGGTTGTATTAAAAAAAATTTTTCCCCCCATGTTCTTAAGGCTAACATTATGTGGAATTTCAGATTCTCTGTGTAATCTAGTGATGTTTGATCTGTATCATACCATTGAATCATGGACTACTTTTCAATGAGGATTGTTGATGTTTCCAGGAAAATTTGCGTCACACCTTTTCATATGAAGTAAGTCAGTTTCCAATTTCTGGTTTATGTTTTGGAGTGAATAAATAGATTTGCTCATTGTAAAATTTATATTTAGTAAAATTCATGCACCACTAATTCAAGGCATGGACAGAAATCAGTAAGTACGATTTAAAAAGAAGTGTTTCGCAGCATGATGAGTGGTATGTGGAAAATGAGTAAGCCTTTCACACTATTGCGAAATTTCACTGCCATGATTGAGGAGCAAGCAGCCAACTACAACAATAATAAAATTACATTTGTAAAGTGCCTTTTAAGTTGGGAGGACATCCCAAGATGCTGGACAGACAGAGTTATGGACCCGAGCTGGGGGTTGGGGTGGGGGAAGGTGGAGGGCAGGGGGGGGAAGCAGGGAGATTGAAAGCATGGTCGAAGAAGAGGGTCATCAGATGGGTGTTGAAGGTGCGAGGGAGGGGGTGAGGTGGAAAGACTGCGGGATAGAGTTCCAGAGGGTGGGCGCAGAGTGGCGATAGGCCTGCAAGATGGAGTGTGCAACCATGGATGGTGATGCTGTCAACGCCTGAGGTGAGGAGACGCTGACAGGAGCCAATCAGGAGGGCCTCGGTCTTGTTGGCGTTCAACTGAAGAAAGTTAGCTCTCATCCAGGACTTGATGTCTGACAGGCATGCCGTCAGGACAGCAGTGGTCCTGGAGTCAAGGGTGGAGGCAGAGAGGTAGATTTGGGGTCATCCACATACATGTGGAAGTTGATCCCATGATGTCACCCAGAGGGAGCATATTAAATATTAAAGAGAAGGGGACCAAGGACAGAGCTCTGAGGAACGCTGTACGAGACGGTGTGGGGGCTAGAGGAGAAGCCGTTTGTGGAGATGAAGTGAAAGCGGTGTGAGGTACGATCTGAACCAGTCAAGGATAGAGCTATTGAGGTGAGAGGAGAGGTGGTGGATGAGGATAGAGTGGTCAACAGTGTCAAAAGCAGCAGAGAGATCAAGGAGGACGAGGAGGCAGAGTGAACCCTGGTCGCAGATGGACAGAATGTCATTTGTCACTTTGACCAGGGCTGTTTCTGTGCTGTGGGCAGCATGGAAACCCGATTGGAGGGGTTCGAGAATGGAGTGGCGGGAGAGGAAGGAGCGAAGCTGAGAAGCAGCAACCCGATCCAGGACCTTAGAGAGGAAGGGGAGGTTGGAGATGGGGTGGTAGTTAGGGAGTAGAGAAGAGTCCAGGGAGGGGTTTTTAAGGATAGGAATGATGACAGCGTTTTTTAATGGGATGGGAACAGAACCAGGAGCGGGAGCTGTGAAGAAGGCTGACTGAGGAGGATAGGTAATTGCGGGAGGATGCCCAGAGGGTAAGGAGTTCAGATGAAGACAACCAAGTGGTGGTAGGGCGGGGCGGCCATATAAAGATGAGTACTGATCCAAATGCAGACACACAATGGCACTCTGTTATAATAATAATAATAATAATAATCCTTGCATTTGATATAGCGCTTTTCACGTCAGGAGGACGTCCCAAAGCGCTTCACAGAACACACTGTAAAGTGAATTGACTGTATATTTGTGGGCGAACGCGGCAGCCAATTGCGCACAGCAATGTCCCACAAACAGTCGTAGATTGAAAATGACCAATTTATTATTGTTTTTGGATTTGGAGGGATTATTATTAGTCGTGTGGAGTAAGGAAACTTGCCCAAGGTTTCGCCCTGTCTGGAATTGAACTCAGGTCTTTCATTATTTCATTGTGTTGCATGTAATTTATGTGATTTACTTCAGAGCAATTATACCATTCAGCCAGCATCAAATAAAAGCAAAGCAACAAGCAATCTCTCACAAAGAAATGCGGAGCTGTTTTTGATGCCACCTTAATTACTTACCGACATGTAATATGCTAACTGGCGCACAGACCCTTCTCACTGGACTTTGCATTTCACTTCTCCTGGGTGATGACATTGGAATCCTGGATTTATTCTGAACCAGTTAGACCACAGTCACATGCAGTGTGAATTACTCTAACCTTGGTGCTCTCTTTTTCACCATCTTTAGGCTCCCACCACTTGTAGACACGGAGTCCACTTCCCATGAATGACTCAACTCTCTGCCTCTAACCTCAACTCCAGGACCACTGCTGTTTTGACCAATTCCTTGTCAGACATCAATTTAAAGGGGGAAGTATTAAGCAGGGTGCCTCAGGGTCTGTACTGGGACCCTTCCTATTTCTCTTATATATTAATGACCTGGATTTGCAGACCAGAATAGTTAAATTTGCAGATACAACCAGCTGGGGAGAATTGTGGAGTTAGAGGAGACAGCAGTGGTCTTACAAAGATAGCTTGATAGGGTATGCACATGGGCTCATAACTAGCAGATAAAGTTTAATACAGATAAACGTAAAGATAAACAAAGTAAAGATAATGTGGAGTCCTGTAGCTCAGTGGTTAGAGCACTCGCTTTGCAAGCGAGAGACCCGAGTTCAATTCCAGGCAGAGGGCGAAACCTTGGGCAAGTTTCCTTACTCCACACAGAGCCTAATAATAATCCCTCCAAAACCCAAAACAATAATAAATTGGTCATTTTCAATCTACGACTGTTTGTGGGACATTGCTGTGCGCAATTGGCTGCTGTTTTCGCCCACAAATATACAGTCAATTCACTTTACAGTGTGTTCTGTGAAGCGCTTTGGGACGTCCTCCCGACGTGAAAAGCGCTATATCAAATGCAAGGATTATTATTATTATTATAAACAGCCATCACATGTAGAGAATGACCAATTTAGTTAGAAGATTATTGCCAAGTATACCCAGAGAGACTCCTCTTTCCCAATAGTTTGATGGATCTTTGTTTTCTGGTGTGAAAGCATGCCAGAAGGTGACAAAGAATGCACTTTACAAATTGAGCTATACAACTCCCTTAAGACACAGATGTCTTCTTCAATTCATTGACACCAGAATCAGACTCCACTCAACCTTCATGCTATTGGGTATAAATATTGTCACCATTCATGCACCAAACTCAAATTGTTGCCATTACCAAGCCAGACATAATGTCTGTATATTTCTTCAGGGAGAATCATCAAGCCCGACATCAGGAATTTGAACTCAAAGCTTCAATTCAGTGCTGGGGAACTATTGCATTGTCAGAGGTGCTGTTCTTTGGATGAGGCATTAAACTGCGGTCCCATCTGCCTATTCAAGTAGATGTTGAAGTTCCACTGGTACTATTCATGGCTGCTTGTAAGACATCGTTGTGTGCAAATTGGTTGTCACGATCGCCCACAAGATGCATACACTGAAATACACGATACTTACAGATTATGAAAAGCTTTGGAAGTGCTTTAGACATTTTTAGGTGTTGTATCATATGCAAAGATTATTATTAAGTCATTCTACCCTTACAGTCAAAAGACTTTTCGGGAACTTTAATGAGATTAAGTTATGCTGACAATTAACAGAAGCAGACCTAATCTCTTCTGAACTGCAATTGTTTCTTTTTTAGGTATCACACACTCTTTATAAGGTTAATACATATTCATTCGCAATATATTGTGACTATATTGTATGACTCAGTTTGTAAGGTGCATTCTTTGTCACCTTTTGGCATGCTTTCACACTGGAAAGCAAATATATATATATGTATATATATTCACAGTGTATAAAAAAAACCTTCCTCCCCCTTCCCCTGGCTTGGGCCCAGGATTCATTACTGTAAAGTGGTCTGAGACGCCGTCCGGCGTGGAGGGCGCTATATAAATCCAAAGTTGTTCTTATTGTTGTTATCTTCATCAGAAAACAGAAATATTTTGATCTGATGTAGGCATTAGCCAAGAAACTCAAATCCAGAAATAAAAAGCACAAATACAATGAAATGGGTGAATCACCAAGTCAAAAAATATTATAAGGTCAAAAAGGAAGCATTTCTCTGCCTTAACTATTAACCTGACTTTACGTAATTGGGGTAACAGATGATGCTCTATGTAATGCTAAATAACACTATATTGGTGATTATATGGATATAATCTATACACTGGCCTCCATCAGGATACAATCCACCAGCTACTGGAGCATGGCTGATGTAGTTTCATCTCAAACCCTATGCCTGAATTCATTCAACCTGCACCGTGGGGAATTCAGACATACAAAGGAGTAGTTTTGTGCAGCATTTCCAGGCATTTTGAGCGTGTCAATTACCCTTTGTGAGACTAGAAACAAGCAAATGTGGTTTTCACATGCAGGACTCACTTGGTCTTACTCATTGATAGACACCTGCCAAAACTCTGATCACAGGTTCCTCCTGATATCACAATACCTACAAATTTAGCTGCTGGGTTTTTTGTCATTTTTATACTTACTTTAGTTGAATTCTTTTACAGCCTTTCTAGGAACATAACATTGGGAAATACCATTCAGTCACTTCTTTCTGTACTTCTGTGGACCAACTGTGTCAAGACATTTGATCTATAAAATTCATTGAGTTCTCCTCTTGACTGTAAGTTTGTTCTGTTCTTGCCATGCCCAAATGATTGTCTCTCATGAGTTTTCCAGTTTAATGGGTCTGTAGTTGTCATCTTTCTAACAATATGAGAGCCGCATTTGTTTCTAGTCTCACAAATGGTAATTGACACTCAAAATGCCTACCAGTGCTGCACAAAACGACTGCCTCGTCTGTCTAAATTCCCCAGGGCGCAGTCAATCCACCCTAGAGTATTTACTGTTTTTCAGTCCTAAGAATTTAGCCTATTTAGGAGAATTATGTTGGGTATCAAATTTTTAGTGTTCTTACTTTGTCACTGAAAATCTTCCAAGAAGTAGTCATTTGATACATTTACGTTTATGGGTAGCCATTTCATATACAGATACTTCCTGTTTGTCTACTATTTATGCACCCCTTGAGTCTCTTTGCTAACATAAGATTTTAACTTCTTCCCTTACTATTCTCTTTTTGGAAGAATCTTTAGCATTATGTTTTGGATCCCTTTTGGATCCCTTTTCCAATTCTTTCTTGGCTAATTGTGTTCTGTGTGTTCTGTGAAGCGCTTTGGGACGTCCTCCCGACGTAAAAAGCGCTATATCAAATGCAAGGATTATTATTATTATAATTAATTTTTATCCTATATAGATTTGTACTCAGACCGTGGGCACCTTCTCCTTACAAAGTTTGTAAATTTTCCTATTCCATAAACTTTTAATTTTCATATTGATCCATTGGATCATTTTTGTTGTATTTGCCCTGCTGAACTTGGGTATGCTTTTATCCTTCAAACTCCACATAATGATTTTGAAGGATTCCCACTTATGCTCGACAGATTTATAATCTATTTTCTGCATATACAGAGTCAGCCTGGCTCAGTTGATAGTCCTCTGATCTCTGAGCTAGAAGATTGTGAGTTCAAGCCCCCACATCAGCACTTGTTGCTAATAGTTTAGGCTGAAATCACAAGCAACTATTGGATGAGACATTAAACCAAGATCTCACCAGCCTGGGTATGTGGACATCAAAGATCACATTCACAATTAGAAAGGAACTGTTCTTTCATTTTGTGACCATTTCTTGGAGATATGAATGCAGATTTGCATACAAATTCACAGGCTCTACATTGTACATAAAACTCGAAAAAGTGCTTTGAGATTTTTCAGTGAAAATTGGCACTAAATCAAATGCAACGTTTATCATTATGTATATATCTGCTAGTATGCCCCTTTGTTCTTTCATTTGATCATGTGGTTTTGCTCGACCCAGGACACTACGCTTTCCAATTACAGAAAACAGGAAATGTAGCATTTCCTCAGTTTCAAATTCTGTAAGATTTGATCTCCTATCAAACAAAGCCTCACGCTGCCTCAACTGGTCATCTATCTACTTGACAAGAATACCTGTGCCCTGCTGTGCAATAAAGTGTAAGTGATTATTCACACTTTTTTTTGTTTAAAAAATAATTAACATATTAAATATCTGTGAAATTGATCCACATTATTTGAAAGATTATTGAGTATAGAATGAATCCAGCACGGATTACTGTAATTTGCACTTTATTTAGGAGCAGCAATAATTATTGATGTCAGTGAGAGCTTCTCATTAACTGATTAACATTTGCAACTGTTGGCAGCACCGTATATCAGAAAACCGTGAAATGTTATAGCACAGAAATGTGACTACTCAACCCAACCCATCTGCGCTGCTGTTTATCACCTGATTCTCCCTTCGGGGAGGTAAGCGGGATCTCCTGGGAACTGAACTGGCTCCAATGTGAAATGATTGGTAATGGAATGTTGAAATCAGATCAACCCTCTGTTACTGTGTCGGAAATCCCTAACCCTGAGTCAGTACACTGCAGTACTCCAGGACACATCTGATAACAGCACTGCCAGGCTAGTTCAGGGATTCTTCCCACTCAGCTCCTATTAATCCTGCAAGTCAAAGCCCTAACAGGTCAGGTAGTCCCAGCTAGACAAGCAGTGTGAAGCTTGCCAGACAATCTTTCAATGGCAAGATATGCAGTTTTAGCTGGTTAGACTCCAAAATACATCAATGCAGATTGGGGTCCCTAAGCCGTGGCTCCTGCTAGCCTATATTCTCTGGAATTAGGTAAGGGAGATGGATCCCTCCAGGAAGAGAGTATGCATTCCATTCTAAAACATATGATTGTGTTGTCCATGTTATTCACAACCAGTGAGTCCTGGAGTCCAGGTTCAGTTCTGGAGTCCTGTAGCTCAGTGGTTAGAGCACTCGCCTTGCAAGCGAGACACCTGGGTTCAATTCCAGACAGGGCGAAACCTTGGGCAAGTTTCCTTACTCCACACGCCTAATAATAATTCCTCCAAAACAAAACAATAATAAGTTGGTCATTTTCAATCCACGACTATTTGTGGGACACTGCTTTGCGCAATTGGCTGCCGCGTTTTGCCCACAAATATACAGTCAATTCACTTTACAGCATATTCTGTGAAGTACTTTGAGACGTCTAGAAGATGTGAAAAGCGTTATATCTCATGCAAGGATTATTATTATTATTATAAAACAGAAGGAATTTCCATGTGTAGTTAGGATGCACAGAACGCTGTCTAATTTGAATACTTTTAAGTCTAGTGTTCGGTTTCCGTATGTGTCAGACCAAAATAAATGTTTCTCCACATGAGCCACCTAATCTAATCCCACTCTCAAGCCCCGTAATATTCTTTTCAAGCATCTATCCAATTCCTTTTTTGAAAAAAATTCAAGAATTTTTTTTCAGATTTTCACTACTCTTTGGGTCATTTTTGTTATCTTTCTCTTTCATTCCTTTTTGGAGATTCCTACATCATAAACTTGTGCCCTTGCTTGAGTGACTAGGCAACCAGTGGAAATCATCTATTACCGATTCGTCTTATCATAACCTATTCATATACTGAGGACACCTATCCGATCATTCCTTAAACTCTATTGATAAAGGTCTTAACTAATGAAGTCTCTCTCCATAATTCATCCCGGTGACCTCTTAGTCTTATAATTAATATATTTTCATGTCTTTAAATATTTTTCATGGGGTGCCCAAATTGCACACAACACTGCAATACGTAATGTTCTGCATGATGTTTTGAAACTGCAGTAGATTTGTTGAAAAGTATTTGGATCTTAACTCCTGGCTTACTGTTTGCTCCCAGCTTAATGCAATAGGAATTACATAATGTACACAACCAAAGATTCGACTTCCACGGCGGATTACGATTACTATCATGGTTTTCTACCAGAGGACATCAGGAGCGACAACACCTTCCAGGCAGTTCTTTACTCATTGGTGTTTGTGTTTGGTCTCCCGGGGAACATCCTTGTTCTGTGGGTTCTGATACAGTACAAAGGGCTGAAGAGTATGACAGACATCTATCTTCTGAATCTGACGATTTCTGATTTACTTTTTGTTGTGTCGATTCCATTCTGGTTGCATTACATGTTACACGAATGGGTGTTTGGGAATGTTTTGTGTAAGGTAATAAATGCTGGTTATCTGATCGGCTTCTACAGTGGAATACTCTTCATAATGCTCATGAGTATAGAACGCTACCTCGCAATTGTTCACCATGTGTTTGCTTTCAAGGTTAGAAAGGTGAGATACGGCATTATCTCAAGCGCAATAATATGGTTTGTAGCTATTTGCGCCTCACTTCCTGAATTGATATTTTACAACATTAAAACAGTTTCAGGAAAAACAGAATGTAGTATTTTCTACCCAAATACAACAATATCAACGTGGAAGGTTTTTGGCTTCTTTCAAGTTAATATTTTCGGATTTTTGATTCCTTTTTCTGTAATGACTTTCTGTTATTCCAGAATAATTATAACTTTGCTTGGAAACAAAGCGAGCAAAAAGCATCGGGCTGTAAAAATAATATTCACAGTAATGATTGTGTTTTTTGTGTTTTGGATCCCATATAATATTGTACTTTTCCTCAATTCTTTGCTGGAAATGGAAATTTTGAACAAAATTGGAAACGAAGGTAGGCTACAAATGGCACTCCAAATTACACAGTCTTTAGCCTTCACACACTGCTGTGTGAACCCATTTATATATGCCTTTATGGGTGAAAAGTTTAGAATGTATGTGGGTAGATTCTTTCGCAACTGGTTCTCACCAATACTTGTGTGTATGGGATGGTCCAATGTTCACTTCAACTTTCAAGACAATAATAGCTCTGTTCAGTCGCATTCTTCTGGTAGACATGATTTATCCACAGTTATGTAGATTTGTCAGCTTTGTGCAGTTAGTAATACTCTCGCTTGAGTCCAAAGTTTGTGGTTTCGAGTCTATGTTGCGGTTTGAGCTCACAGTCTTGCTGATGCACCCATGCAGTGCTACGAGAGTACTGCATTGAGGGAGGTGCCATCCTTCAGATGAAATGTTAAACTGAGATCCTGTCGACCTGGTCGGGTGGATGTTAAAGTTCCCATGACATTATTTCAATACAGAAGGGAGTTTCTCCCGGTGTTCTGACCAACAATCCTCTAGATAAAATTGATCATTGACTTCATGACTGCATGTGTAATATTGCTGTGTGAAAATTAGTTGCTATGATAACTTACAAATACACAGTCCCTGCAATTTACAGTAAACCATGTGAAGAACTTGGAGATGTTTCAATGATGTGATAACATGATATATCAAAATGCAAGAATTATTATTTGTGTTTAAGTGAATTTATAATATATGACATGCCTCCCAAAAATGATTGCTGTAACATATGTACATACAAATATTTGTTGCAAATTAAATAATCAAGTTTTCAGTTATGTCACAATATAAACTCGTGATCATTAATACTTGTGTTTGGCCTTTTATGCTGTGATATCCTGCAGTTACTTCTACAGATGCTTACCACTGACCTCAAGAATCACTCCAAAGCCATTGATAACGACTGACTGTTGGTTTGGTGTATGAGATAGTTTTCACCAGTACCAATATCACATGCTCCTCACCCCATCATCCACATTGTACTGCAACAATGGGACTTGGGCAGACATACAAGTTTTACTGTAATTATTCCCCAATTTGATGTAATCTGAAAATTTAACAATGGAGTCTGCAAATGCTGATTATTGATACAAACCCACAAAATTACATTTGTGTAGCGCCTTTCACATCAAGAGGAGGTCCCAACGTTCTGAATGTACACAAGGAACAGGCTTAATACCCCCCTTCCTCCATTTTGATCTCCCTCCCCCAACAATCTGGATTCCTGTAGCTTAGTACTTGCCTCGCAAGCGAGAGACCTGGGTTTGATTCCCGGCAGGGCAAAATGTTGTGCAAGTTTCCTTACTCCACACACCTCTGTTCACCTAGCAGTAAGTAGGAGTGTGGTTGTTAGTCGATTGGTGGATCGCTTTTCTGGGAGTAATAATTTCTTAAAAAAATAATAATAAATTGGTCACTTCAATCCACGACTGTTTGTGGGACACTGTGGTGCACAATTGGCTGCTGCATTTCGCCCACAAAATGTACAGTCAATTCACTTGTATACTCTGTGAGGCGCTTTGAGACAACTTTCAAAAGGGAATTAGATAGGTAACTGAAAAGAAAAAATTTGTAGAGGTATGGGGAAAGAGTGGGGAAGTGTGATTCTTCCAAAGAATCAGCACATGCACGATGGGCTGAATGACTTCCTTCTGTGCTGCAATATTCTATGATTCTATGAATTCAAAGAATACGATTACAAGATGAAGAAAGCCTTTTAGCCCATTTGATTTTATTCTTCCACATTATTCCATTAAGCATTCGATTTACCCACAATAACAACAACAACAACAACAAGATTACATTTGTATAGTGCCTTTCATGTCGGGAGGACATCCCAAGGCGCTGGACAGTGTACAACATTTCAGACCCGAGCTGGGTTGGGGGGGGTAAGGGAGGGGAGGGGAAGGGGAATGGCCGATGGCATGGTCGAAGAGGAGGGTCTTGAGGCGGGACTTGAAGGAGGCTAAGGAGGGGGCGAGGCGGAGTGACTGGGGGATAGAATTCCAGAGGTTGGGGACAGAGTGGCTGAAGGCTCTCCCACCAATGGTGGGGCGGGTGGGTCGGGGGACATGGAGCAGGCCAGAGCCGGCTGAGCGGAGGGAACTGGCGGGTTGGTAGGTTGCAGAGGTAGGGTGGGGCGAGGCCATGGAAGGCTTTGTACGTGAAGACCAGGATCTTGAACTGGATCCTCTGAAGGATAGGGAGCCAGTGGAGTCGGGCGAGAGTGGGAGAGATGGGGTCACGGATTCTGGTGCGGAAGAGGACATGGGCTGCGGAGTTCTGGATTATCTGCAGCCTGTGGAGGGAGGAGTTGGGAAGGCCGATAAGCAGGGCATTTGCATAGTCGAGCCTGGAGGTGATGAAGGCATGAACAAGAGCTTCATTGGCCTGAGGAATGAGGTAGTAGCGGAGTCGGGCGATGTTACGGAGGTGAGAGAACAGAGCTGGTCATGGCCTGAATGTGGGGGAGAAAAGACAGTTGAGGGTCAAACAAGACACCGAGGTTCCTGACTGGCTGGTGAGTTGTAGTGAGCAACCATGGAGGTTGATGTTGCCAGAGCCTGATGTGCTGAGGCGCTGGCACGAGCCAATCAGGAGAGCCTCAGTCTTGTTCACATTCAACTGTAGTAAGTTTGCCCTCATCCAGGACTTGATGTCCGACAGGCAGTGTGTCAGGACAGCAATGGTCCTGGAGTTGAGGGTGGAGGCAGAAAGATAGAGTTGGGTGTCATCCGCACACATGTGGAAGTTGACCCCATGTCTGTGGATGATGTCACCAAGGGGGAGCATGTAGATATTAAAGAGGAGAGGGCCAAGGACAGAGCCCTGGGGGACGCCAGATGTGACAGTGTGGAGGCTGGAGGAGAAACTGTTAGAGGCAACAAAGTGGAGACAGTAAGAGATAGGAATCGAACCAGGCAAGAGCAGGTCCATGAAGACTGAGTAAAGCGGAGAGGCAGTGTATGAGGATGGAGTGATCGACAGTGTCGAAGGCAGCAGAGAGGTCGAGGAGGACAAGGAGGCAGAGGGAGCCCTGATGACAGATGTTCAGAAAGTCATTAGTGACTTTGACCAGAGCTGTTTCCGTGCTGTGGGCAGCGCGGAAGTCAGATTGGAGGTGTTCAGAGAGGGAATGGCGAGAGAGAAAGGAGCGGAGCTGGGACACAACGACTCGTTCCAGGACCTTGGAGAGGAATGGGAGGTTAGAGATGGGGCGGTAGCTGGAGAGGAGGAATGGATCCAGGGAAGGTTTTTTCAGGATGTGGGTGATGATGGCTGTTTTTAGGGGGTTGGGAACTGAACCGGTGGACAGGGAGAGGTTTGATGACATCGGACAGTAGAGGGGCCAGAAGGTGGAGCTGGGAGACGAGGAGAGAGGTGGGGATGGGATCGAGGGAGCAGATGGTGGGTTTGGGGACAGTCGTGGTGAGGGAGGAGGGAGAGATAGGGTCGAAGGAGTATGGGGGGGGTGGTGGGTGGGGGGGGTTCATGAGGGAGAGGTGATGTGAGGGTAGCTGTGGACAGGGCTGAGGTGGCTGAACGTATCCCCTCGATTTTAGATTCGAGGAAGTCCAGCATCTCCTCACAGTTGGAGTTTGGGGAGAGGATGAACAAAGTTACCTCAGTTTAAGGTATAGCCCGTGAAGCATTTCAAGATGTCTCTTTATCTCTTCGCTTTGTTTCAACCATATTCATGCTGCTTTATCAGGTGTAAATCAGTACAGATAAAAATGCCTCAACACCTCATGCTCATACTGAAGGTGTGAGGACTATATTCTGAGAAAAGAGCAAAGCAATTGCTGCAATTAGATTATAAGCAGGATAAGAAATGACAGCAAAATGTCAAGAAGTAGTGGTCTTTGTCATGTTAGGAACCTTTCCCCTCATCCCCCACACCGCACTCCCAAAAAACACATGAGCTGACACTGAGTCTCAGACAGTTATCTGTAACAGATAACATTGAAATGACTCAATTTATAGCAGAGAGAAGCCATTCCCAAAAGTCAAAGCAATCCCCGAAATGATCTGTGTGATCTTACAGAACAGTACTTAGAGATACACCCCAAACGCATACACCTGATATTGATAATAATAATAATAATAATAATCCTTCAAGAAAAAACAACCAATAACAATTTGGTCACTCAATTCACAACTGTTTGTGGGACACTGCTGTGCCAATTGGCTGCCGCATTTCGCCCACAAACACAAATATACAGTCAATTCACTTTACAGTATATTCTGTGAAGCGCTTTGAGACATCTAGAAGAAGTGAAAAGTGCTATATCAAATGCAAGGATTATTATTATTTATGGACTTTGTGGAGGGGGAGGTAGATGAAAGTTACCGACCATATATTTTTAAAAGCCTGACTGCACATTAACTATAGGCCACACACCAGAAACAGGGGTGAGGGTAGAAGCACTTTTTTCAATCAGAGAATTGTTGGCTTTTGAGGCTGGATCAAAGGAATTGAAAGGAAACGGAATAAACATCTCCCCAATGCTGCCCCAGCACTGTATTAGAGTGTCAGCCTCGACTATATGAGTTTGGAGTGTAATGTGAGGTTTCACCCCGCAACCTTTTGCCGAGAGTACTACCTCCTGAGCCAGGCTGATACATCTACACAGTTCTCAGATTGTGTGCATGTAATTTAGTGCTTCAGTGTCTATGTGCAGATTTAAAAGAAACAGAAATCTGTAGATCTCAGCAAATAATTACAGGTACCGAGACTGAAAATGTTAAGCATGAATACCACAACTTTCACTCGCCAAAATAGTATCATTTAGTAAAAGTGTGATAGGTTTCCAGGCTTGTGAAGAGCACACCAGGTACACACTGTACACATGTAAGGTGTCCCAGAGTGCTCATCAGTGGAGTAGCACGAACCTGAGTCAGGGGAAGGGTAGGTGACCGTAGGCACGGTTGAAGAGGAAGGTCTTCAGGCGTGACCTGAAGATGAGGAAGGAAGGGGCAAGGCAGAGGGATAGAGGAAGAGTGTTCCAGAGTTTTGGGGCGTAGTTGCTGAAAGCGCGGCCACCAATGATGGAACGGAGGGCACGAGGGATATGCAGGAGGCCGTAGTCAGTTGAGCGGAGGTAATGGGTAGTGGGTTGGGGAGTAAGCAGGTTGGAAAGGTAGGGATGTGGCCAGGACATGAAGGGATTTGAAAGCAAGTGTGAGGATCTTGAAATCGATCCATTCGACATAGGGAGCCAGTGGAGCCTGGCTGGAACTGGTCTGATGTGGGTACGAAGTTACTGTACACATGTAAAGGGCATGCATATAATGTACCTATGTCTAAAGCTATGCTTTACAGCATTTTGAGTACAAAGTCAGAAATACATTTTCAAAACAAAGTAACACGTTACAGGACGTTCCAGAGCAATGTTGTTGTGACTTTCTATTAACTAGAGAGTGAACTTTCAGGCTTTAAACAAACTAGAGCATCAGATTCACTTACGATTTTTAGATGCTTTGTTTAAATGCTCCAAGATGCTATTTCGCATGAAGGGCTTCCGCATAAATACAAGTTGTTGTTGATGTTGGTTACCCCATGAATGTTATGAAAGGGGCTGAAAATGCAGTTTGCGATGTGACGGTTATCAGCAGTGATACTGACCCTGGAAAAAAAAATCTTCCCCCACCCCACGCTCCTCCTTCTCGGCTGCCTTGGAGTCATCTGAAGTCCTTCCTCTCTGGGGTCCTCCCGCAATGATCTATCCTCCTTGGTCACTCTTCTCCACAGCTCACTCTCCTCCACTCTCAATTCTCTTGCTCCCCTCTCTTCCCAAACCATCTCCTATTCACATAAATCACTTCGGTACACCAGCCATCTCCGCAGAATTCAAGGCATCTTTCTTCTAGTTGTTTTGGCACCCAATGTACAAAAGAAACAACAACCTGTATTGATATTGCGCCCTTCACGTGGGGTAGCATCTCAGAGATTGACTAAAGATACTGAGATGATACATGTTGCAGCAATGCTCAGATAATGCTTAGAGGACTACACCCCCTGGACAAAAAAGGGCAGAAGGATAAACCCGGGAACTACAGGCCAGTGGGCCTAACGTCAGAAATGGGAAAACTTCTAGAGACTATAATCCGGGACAAAATAAATTTTCAGAAAAATATGGGTTAATAAAGAACATCCAACACGGATTTGTTAAAGGCAAATAAATCATGTCTAACAAACCTGATAGTTTTTTTGATGAAGTAACGGAAAGGGTGATTGAAGGTAGTGCAGTTGATTTAGTTTATATGGATTTTCAAAAGGCGTTTGATTAAGTGCCACATAAGAGACTTACAAGCAGAGAGTGGTGGTGAATGGTTGTTTTTCTGACTGGCGGGAAGTATACAGTGGTGTCCCCCAGGGGTCAGCATTGGGACCACTGCTGTTTTTGATCTATATAAATGACTTGGACTTGGGTATAGGGAGTACAATTTCCAAGTTTGTAGTTGATACTAAGCTAGGAAAAGTAGTAAGCAGTGAGGAGGATAGTAGCAGACTGCAAACGGACATAGACAGATTGGTAAAATGAGCAGACACGTGGCAGATGAGGTTTAATGTGGAGAAATGCGAGCTAGACAGTACAAGCTTAAACGGGGTGAAGGAACAGAGAGACTTGGGGGTTCATATAACTAAATCTTTGAAGGTGGCAGAACAGGCAGATAAAGCTGTTAAAAATGCATACGGGTTGCTGGACTTTATAAATAGGGGCATAGAATACAAAAGTCACGAAACTATGATGAACCTTTATAAAACACTGGTTAGGTCTCAGCTCGAGTACTGTGTTCAGTTCTGGGCACCACACTTTAGGAAAGATGTCAAGGCAGTGGAGAGGGTGCAAAGGAGATTTACCAGGATGGTAGCAGGAATGAGGGACTTCAGTTATCAGGAGAGGCTAGAGAAGCTAGGATTATTCTCCTTGGAGCAGAGAAGGTTAAGAGGAGACTTAATAGAAGTTTTCAAAATTATGAGGGGATTTGATAAGTGAACAAGGAGAAACTATTTCCATTGGCGGGTGGGTCAGTAATCTGAGGACACCGATTTAAAATAGTTGTTAAAAGAAACAGAGGGGAGGTGAGGAGCAATTTTTTCACACAGCAAGTTTTTCGGATCTGGAATGCATTGCCTGAAAGGGTGATGGAAGCCGATTCAATAACAGCGTTTAAGAGAGAAGTAGATAATTATTTGGGGAGGACAAGTTTGCAGGGCTATGAGGAAAGAGTGGGAGAGTGAGAATGAATCGGATAGCTCTTTTTAAAGGGCCGTCACAGACACGATAGGGCGAATAGCCTCCTTCTGTGCTCTATGATGTTATAATTCATTATATGCATAATGTGATTATTCTAAGATAGCTCAACAGGCCAGTGGGCAATATCACGGAGAATATCTCTCTCTGTCACTAACCTTAAGGAGACAAAACAAAAATCTCTCTCTGAACAGAATGTGTTTGCTGAATTAGAATGTTTTTATAGATAAATTGGTCATTTTTGTTGTGCAGTTCCTGGATTTATAGAATTACTTAAAACAATACTCCAGAAGTGAGATCATAAAAGAGTCCTTCATATAAGTATTGCCTGATTCCAGATGAGGTTTTCAATAGACAACACTGGTTTAGTACAAGTCTTTAGAATACACACCAGTAGGTTTGCCTTTTGTTGCTTTCTCTCTCTTTCTATCCCTTTTTCTCTCTTCTGTTTACTGGCAGTTCTCAGTTGTTATAAAGTCAAGTCTCAATTCTGCTTATAAAGTTATTTATACTCTGTTAGTTATACTGCTCTTGGAACACCTGGCCTTTCAACCTCATGATATAGAATTTGTGGGTGAAATACAGCAGCCAATTGCACACAGTAGTGTCCCATAAACAGTCATGGATTGGAGTGACCAATTTATTATTGTTTTTTTTTCTTGAGGGATTATTATCAGACATGTGGAGTAAGGAAACTTGCCCAAGGTTTTGCACTGCCAGGAATCGAACCCGGGTCTCTCGCTTGCAAGGGGAGTGCTCTAACCACTAAGCTACAGGACTCCAGCAAGGCACTATAGCAAATGCAAGAAATATTACTATATTATTATAATAGTTTGTGGAGCAGGTACAGGAATGATGGGCTGCTCGAGCTCTCTCGCCCTATTCATAGTTTGGGATAGCTCACATAGTGCCTGGACACTCAGCTCTACAGAACCCCATACTCTGACCATGTAGCCTCTGTCAGTGGATTCTTGAAAATACAAACCTTTCATACATTTTGAGAAATTGTCACACAAGATACCACTACGATGATCGAGGTTCGAATCCCAGCAGAAGGGTGAAATGTTGGGCAAGTTTCCTTACTCCACATGCTTCTGTTTACCTAGCAATAAGTAGCAACCCAGTTGTTAGTCAATTGGCGGATCGCTTTTCTGGGGGTAATAATTCTTTCAAAACCAAAAAATGATAAATTGGTCACTTCAATCCACGACTGTTTGTGGGATAATGCTGTGTGCAATTGGCTGCCACGTTTCACCCACAAAAAATACAGTCAATTCATGACCTGTGTTTTTTCATGACCTGTGTTTTTTACGTAAACAGAATATCTACTCACAGGGGAGAGGTTGCTTTTATAGCAGATCTTATTGTTTTCACGCACTGTACATTTTTATGACATTTAACCAACCAACATCTGCATGTCGCTTACAGATAACAAAAAGATCAAGGTGGATGCTGAAGATTTGAATTAAAAATAGACACTAGACATACAAAGCAAGTCAAACAGCAACTGATATAAACTAGGAACGTTTTTTGGGTGAGCTGAGTGTCTGACACATATGGAAACCTATCATCATACTTAAGACTCTCCAAACCAATCTGAGAGGTCCAAATATGTGCCACCTACATACAAAAATTACCCTGGTGTCTGGATTAAAATAAATACTCTCTCACTGAAGGGACGCACCATACTCACCTAATTTCAGAGAGTATTAAGTGTAGGTTGAATAGAGATAAGGTTTGGAGACTCCAGAGGGGGTGCTAGTGTGTTGTCAAACTTCAAGTAACTAAAACTGCATTGCTTGCCATTGAAAGAACTGTCCGAAAAGCTTTCCTCTGCTTGTCCAGTGAGGACTACCATAATAATAATAATAATAATAATAATAATAATAATAATAATAATAATAATAATAATAATCCTTGATATAGCGCTTTTCACGTCGGGAGGACGTCCCAAAGCGCTTCACAGAACACACTGTAAAGTGAATTGACTGTATATTTGTGGGCGAACGCGGCAACCAATTGCACACAGCAATGTCCCACAAACAGTCGCAGATTGAAAATGACCAATTTATTATTGTTTTTGGTTTTGGAGGGATTATTATTAGGCGTGTGAAGTAAGAAAACTTGCCCAAGGTTTCGCCCTGCCTGGAATTGAACTCAGGTCTCTCGCTTGCAAAGCGAGTGCTCTAACCATACCCATTAGGGGTTTGGCTTGCAGGGTTAACAGGAGCAGAGGGGAGGAATCCCTCTCCCCAGTGGATGACCTAACCCACCAGGTCCAGCCAAAGAGCCAGGCTGTCTATCTGTCATGAGCAGTGCCCCGGAATACTGCGAACTCACTTGGCTCAGGAACCAGATCGGAGACCATCAAAGGTGCCTGACATTCCATTCCTAGGCACATCACCAAGACCCTGCTTACCTTTCCCCATAGAGGATAGTAACCAGTTGGTCAAAGTTAGGAACATAGTGAGGGATAAGATTGGAACAGATCATGAATTTATGTCTAACCCATGCCGGGAATCAAAACTATGATTGAACGTGATTCACACTGTGCACTGTAAACAGTGAAAAGAACATGCATTTTTATAGGTCCTTATCACATTGAAATGTCTGAAAACTCTTCACAAATAATTACTGCATAGTAATTATAGTCAGGTGTAGTGACTATGTCGGGACTTTGAATTCACGCAGTCTGAGCTGATACTACAAAACAGTACCAGGGAGTGGGGGAGGAGTTGCATTGTCGCATGCAAGCCTTTGGATGAAGCATGAAACCAAGGTATTATATGCCTGTTCAGGTGAAAGATCTCATGGCATATTTCCATTATTATGGCTACTAAAATGTTCCACTTGTTCCTGACCAGTTTAGCAATACCTTTCACAGCTCCCTAGCTTGCAAGCTGGCAACCTCCTTCCTGTAATGCCCAACAGTCATGGATCCATTTATGGCTTTTCTGCAAATGTGCATAATGTGATTATTCTAAGTGCAAACGATAGCTCAACAAGCCAGTGGGCAATATCACTGAGATTATCTCTCTCTGTCACTAACCTTAAGGAGACAAAACAAAAATCTCTCTCTGAACAGAATGTGTTTGCTGAATTAGAATGTTTTTATAGATAAATTGGTCATTTTTGTTGTGCAGTTCCTGGATTTATAGAATTACTTAAAACAATACTCCAGAAGTGAGATCATAAAAGAGTCCTTCATATAAGTATTGCCTGATTCCAGATGAGGTTTTCAATAGACAACACTGGTTTAGTACAAGTCTTTAGAATACACACCAGTAGGTTTGCCTTTTGTTGCTTTCTCTCTCTTTCTATCCCTTTTTCTCTCTTCTGTTTACTGGCAGTTCTCAGTTGTTATAAAGTCAAGTCTCAATTCTGCTTATAAAGTTATTTATACTCTGTTAGTTATACTGCTCTTAGAACACCTGGCCTTTCAACCTCATGATATAGAATTTGTGGGTGAAATACAGCAGCCAATTGCACACAGTAGTGTCCCATAAACAGTCATGGATTGGAGTGACCAATTTATTATTGTTTTTTTTTCTTGAGGGATTATTATCAGACATGTGGAGTAAGGAAACTTGCCCAAGGTTTTGCACTGCCAGGAATCGAACCCGGGTCTCTCGCTTGCAAGGGGAGTGCTCTAACCACTAAGCTACAGGACTCCAGCGAGGCACTATAGCAAATGCAAGAAATATTACTATATTATTATAATAGTTTGTGGAGCAGGTACAGGAATGATGGGCTGCTCGAGCTCTCTCGCCCTATTCATAGTTTGGGATAGCTCACATAGTGCCTGGACACTCAGCTCTACAGAACCCCATACTCTGACCATGTAGCCTCTGTCAGTGGGTTCTTGAAAATACAAACCTTTCATACATTTTGAGAAATTGTCACACAAGATACCACTACGATGATCGAGGTTCGAATCCCAGCAGAAGGGTGAAATGTTGGGCAAGTTTCCTTACTCCACATGCTTCTGTTTACCTAGCAATAAGTAGCAACCCAGTTGTTAGTCGATTGGCGGATCGCTTTTCTGGGGGTAATAATTCCTTCAAAACTAAAAAATTATAAATTGGTCACTTCAATCCATGACTGTTTGTGGGATAATGCTGTGTGCAATTGGCTGCCACGTTTCACCCACAACAACAACAACAACAAAAAATACAGTCAATTCACTTTACTGTATATTCTGTGAAGGACTTTGAGACATCTTGAAGATGTGATAAGTCGCTATATCAAATGCAAGGATTATTATTATTATATTGGTTATATTCGCTTTTGCTGCTGATACTAAAATTAGATGCATGGTGAAGCATTGTGAGTGAGCTGTTCTTAATATAAGAATAATGTATTATGGGAATGTACTTTTGCTAAGTAATACAATGGAAAAGTGCTGACCACTTGTACCTCTGTGTAACCTTTATTGTTGTGAACATAGGTGTCAACATTCTTAATGAGTAATGTGTGGATATGTCCTGTAAACCCCTTTGAAATCTTTGACCATGTCAGATGCAATTGTGGGAAAAGAGGATGCATTGCAGATGGTCTGTTTGAAAATAAGTATGTGTGACAACCAATTAGATTTATGGTCATGGTCAGAGCAATGCACGGATGGCTGTTTGGTGATGACCAGTGCAAGAAAAGGACACAAAGACCTGTTTATTGATAGGTATAAATATTGGACACCAATAGGCTAAAGTCAGAATAGACTTGGGATTGAAGACAAAACTACAAATAAAGAAGAAAGAAACAAAAATAAAGAGGCAAAAATAAAAAAAAGAAGCTCTTGTGACCATTTATTCTGCTCTCCGATTGGTAACTATAGCTTTCTGTGTAACCTGCACATTGTTATATAAAGGTTTCTTAAAAGAAACATCTCATCTCCGTGAGTTTGATTATCTCAGTGTCTGAAACCACAACGACTTACAAGTCAACAATTTCAAATCCAGTGGTAATTTAAGTCAACAATGGTCAGTTTGTGCATTGTTAAGAATGATTGTACAAGACTTCAACATGGCATTGTAACTTGGAGAAATGGTGGAACTGGTGGCAGAAGCAATTTAATGCTGCTGAACTTGAAGTATTGTATTTCTGAGAAAAACAAACACTGAGTGGAATTATTGGCACGAAGGGCAAACCTTCAGAGTGGAGGAGCAGAGGGATCTGAGAGTCCAAGTAAGCTCTCAGCTGAGCCCTCCTCCAGTGATAAAAAAACAAAGTAAGGCGTGCCCTGCCAGGAAGCAGGAACAGAGTGAAATTATTTGAAATTAATAAACGGAGGAAACCCTCAGACTTCAATCGAGGGGTATTGAGTTAATAATAATAATAACCCATGCATTAGATATAGCGTCTCGTTATGTCATTGAGATGTTTCAAAGTGCTTCACAGGATGTACTGCAAAGTGGACTGACTGTGTGTTTTGTGAGCGAAACACGGCAACTAATTGCACACAGCAGTGTCCCGCAAACAGTCGTGGATTGAGCGACCACATTTATTTTGAGGAATTATTACAATAAATACAAAACTACATTTGTAAAGCACTGTTCACGTCGGGAGGACATCCCAAGGCACTGAAACAGTCAAGGATTAGGACCTGAGTGGGGGAGGGGCGGTAGGGGAGCAGGGGTGGTTGGGATCAGGGAGAGTGGAGAGCAGAGAGGGTAGGAGTGTGGCCGGAGGCACGGTCAAAGAGGAGGATCTTGAGACATGCTTGAAGGAGGCAAGGGAGTGAGCAAGCGAAGGGAATGTGGGATGGAATTCAGAGGCAGAGAGGCTGAAGGCCCAACTGCCGATGGTGGGCGGGCCGGGCAGGAGACATGGAGCAGGCCGGAGCCTGCTGAGCAGAGGGAATGGACACGTTGATAAGGGGTTACCACGTTGGAGAGGCAGGAGGGGCTAAGGCCACGGAGGGCCTTGAAGGTGAGGATGAGAATTTTGAACTCAATCCTCTGAGGGATGGGGTGCCAGTGGAGTCAGGCGATCGTGGGGATGATGGGGTCACAGAGCCTGGTGTGGGAGAGGATACGAGCTGCAGAGTTCTGGATGATCTGCAGCTTGTGGAGGGAAGAGTTGGGGAGGCCGATAAGCAGGGCGTTCGCATAGTCGAGCCTGGTTGTAATGTCGGCATGTAATGAGGGTTTTGGTGGCCTGAGAAGTGAGGCAGTTGCGGAGTCAGGCAATGTTGCAGTGGTGGGGGAATACAGAGCGAGTCATGGCATAGATGTGGGGAAGAAAGGACAGTTGAGGGTTGAATAAGACGCCTAGGCTTGGTGAGGTGGAGGTGGACTGTGCATCCTTGGATGCTGATGATGCCAATGCCTGAGGTAAGGA
The DNA here is from genome assembly GCF_018977255.1 of Callorhinchus milii. Lineage (NCBI taxonomy): Eukaryota > Metazoa > Chordata > Chondrichthyes > Chimaeriformes > Callorhinchidae > Callorhinchus > Callorhinchus milii. Next base: position 74,677,971 of record NW_024704743.1, read on the forward strand.
AGCGCTGGCGTGATCCAATCAGGAGAACCTTGGTCTTGCTGACGTTCAACTGTAGAAAGTTGGCTCTCATCCAGGACTTGATGTCTGACAGGCAGTCTGTCAGGACAGCAGTGGTCCTGGGGTCGAGGGTGGAGGCAGAAAGATAGAGTTGGGTGTCATCTGCATACATGTGGAAGTTGACCCCATGTCTGCGGATGATGTCACCAAGAGGGAGCCTATAGATATTGAAAAGAGGAGAACCAAGAACAGAGCCCCGAGGAATATTGCACGAGACGGTGCGGGGGCTGGAGGATAAGCCATTTGTGGAAACAAAGTGGAGCCAGTGTGGGAGATAGGATCTGAAGCATTCAAGGACAGAATGAAATCACCACCAGAAAGCTACCCACCAATTGTCTAACAACCAGATTTCCAATTACTGCTAGATAAACAGAGGCATGTGGAGTAAGGAAACTTCCCTAAGGTTTCGCCCTGCCTGGAAATTGAAGTCCACAACAAGTTTTTAGAAATGGATGGAAGAATGCAATACTTCATCACAGATTTGATAATTTGTTTGATAATTGAATAGCATATCTTTCATCTCAATTGAATGCTCAGTAAAGAATGAAGTGGCCACCCGTTAATACAGCTGTTACCAGATATTATAGGTAGATTGAGGGCCATCAATGAACACAGTACAGCAATGTCAGGCACAACTGAGCAGCCTTCATGGACTCAACATTCTCCTCCAAGGAAAACCCCCCAGGGATACAGCAAGAATCAACCAGGAATAAATTTTTTGTGAGGCCTTTGCATTGTCAAAAAGAATGGTCAGGAGAAAATAAGATCAAAACAGTTGTAAAAGAAACAATCATAATAATTGTAAAATAATTCTTTCTGATATAGGATTTTGCAGTAATGATATAAGCCATAATAATCCACTCCACCACCTTGAACCACATCCCATTTTGAACTAAGGGGAACTGAGAGTATGTGTTATCCAAACACCTCACAATTAGCTGCTTGGTAGACAAGCCATCTTACACTGTGTGACTTGACTGTCTCTGTGTAAATGTTTAACAATCCAAACAACAATAATAATAATCCTTATATTTGGTATAGCAACTTTTATGTTGAGTATATGTCCCAAAGCAGGATATACTGTAAGGTGCTGTGACTGTGTATTTTTTGGGCACATGTGGACGAACAAAATGCAGAACAATACTGAGGAACATTAATAGCTAGAGCTTGCTAAATTGAATGTCTCAGACTCAATTCCAGGGAATTACCGTTTCAACAACAACAAAATGACATTTATAGAGCGCCTTTCACGTTGGGAGGATGTCCCAAAGCGCTGAACAGTCAGGTGACGGGGCCCGAGCATGGGGAGGGGTGGTGTAGCGGTGAGGGAAGGCAGAGAGGTGGGAGGGAGACCAAAGGCACGATCGACGAGAAAGGTCTTGACACCGGCTTTGAAGGAGGCAAAGGAGGAAGCGAGGCGAAGGGACTGTGGGATGGAGTTCCAGAGCCTGGGGACAGAGAGGCTGAGAGCCCGGCTTCCGATGGTAGGACGGATCAGGCGGGAGACATGGAGCAGGCTGGAGCACGATGAACGGAGAGAGCGGGCAGGTTGGTAGGGAGTCAGCAGGTCAGAGAGGTAGATCCTCTGGGGAATGGAGAGCCAGTGGAGTCGGGCGAGGGTGGGAGTGATGGGGGCGCGAGCCTGTTGCGTGAGAGTACACGAGCTGAAGAGTTTTTGATGATCTGCAGCTTGTGAAGGGAAGAGTTGGGAAGGCCGATGAGGAGGCAATTCACGTAATCGAGCCTTGATGTGACGAATGCGTGGGTGAATTCTGCAGCCTGAGGGGTGAGGCAGTGGCAGAGTCTGGCAATGTTGCGGAGGTGGTGGTAGGCAGGGCGTGGATGTGGGGGAGAAAGGACAGTTCAGGGTCAAACAAGACACCCAGTTTCCTGACTGGCTTAGTGAGGTTGAATGTGTAGCCGTGGAGGCTGATGCTGCCAGTACCCAAAGTGCGGAGGCGCTGGCGCGAGCCAATCAGGAGGGCCTCAGTCTTGCTGACTTTGAGTTGGAGAAAGTTATCTCTCATCCAGGACATAATGTCGGACAGGCAGTCGGTCAGGCGCCAGTAGTCCTGGAGTTGAGGGTGGAAGCAGAGAGATAGAGCTCTCTGTGTTATCTTCCTAGATTTACTTGTCACATCCACCACCATTAAACAAATTACTTGTACACTCTTCACTTAGCAGCAAGTGCTCTCACAGTGGGTTAAGCCTATCAGAAGGTTGTGAATCCAACCCCTGGGTCACAGTTGACCTCACAGCCTAGGCTGACTCTCCAGTGTAATAATAATAATCCTTGCATTTGATATAGCACCTTATCATGTCTTCGAGACGTCTCAAAGTGCTTCACAGAATATACTGTAAAGTGAATTGACTGTATGTTTTGTGGGCGATACCTAGTAGTGTAGGACTGGGGCAGAGCTGTTCAGGTGGAGGTTCTGTCCTTAATGAGAGACAGTAAACAGAAACATCCTTCTGTTTTGATGGATGTTAATGACATCATGACACTATTTGAGGAGAGTTTCTCCCGGTTTCCTATCCAACAAATCATTTCAGTTAATTGGATCATGGTCACCTTGTGATTAACTGTGGGACATTGTTTTATGTAAATTGATTGCTGCATTCACCACAAACATAGCCACAGCAATTTCCTGTGAAGTTTTTGAGACATTATAACATTATAGGTGTTATGTTATTGTAATAATAATAGAAATCGTTGCATTTGGTGTAACGCTTTTCCTTTCAGAAGGACTTCCCAAAGCTCTTCACAGGATTTATTGTAAAGTGTATTGATTGTGAGGCGCACACAGCAGGCAATTTGCAAAAACAACAATAAATTGCATTTACATAGCACCTTTTACATCGGGTGGATGACCCACACAACAATGTCCCACAAGTAGCTATGGAGTGAGAAACCAATATAATTCAGGGAATTGTCAGCGAGGATCCCGGGAAAAACGCCTTTCTCTTTTCGAATAGTGCCGTGGGATCTTTCCTCTCCTCTCACCTCAACCTTCATGGTTCTATCCTTGAATGGTTCAAATCCTACCTCTCGCACCGTCTCCACTTCATCTCCACAAACGGCTTCTCCTCTAGCCCCCGCACTGTCTTGTGTGGCATTTCTCAGGGCTCTGTCCTTGGTTCCCCTTCTTTTCAATATCTATATGCTCTTTCTTGGTGACATCATCCGCAGACATGGGGTCAACTTCCACATGTATATGGATGACACCCAACTCTATCTTTCTGCCTCCACTCTTGACTCCAGGACAACTGCTGTGTTGACAGACTGAATGTCAGACATCAAGCCCTGGATGAGAGCCAACTTTCTTCAGTTGAACGTCATCAAGACTGAGGCTCCCCTGATTGGCTCCCGTAGCACCTCCACACCTCAGGCGCTGACAGCATCGCCATCCACGGTTGCACACTCCACCTCACTGAGCCAGTCCGGAACCTTGGGGTCTTGTTTGACCCTCAACTATCCTTTCTACCCCACATCCGTGCCATGATCCGCTCTGCCTTCCCCCACCTCCGCAACATCGCCCGGTTCCGCCACTGCCTCACCCTTCAGGCCTCCAAAACCCTCTTCCACACATTCATCACATTCATGGGCTTAACTCTTCCCTCCACAAACTGCAGATTATCCAGAACTCTGGAGCTTGCGTCCTGTCCCACACTAGGCTCTGTAGCGCCATCACCCCCATCCTCACCTGACTACACTGGCTTCCCATCTCCCAGCGGATGGAGTTCAAAATCCTCGTGCTCGCCTTCAAGGCCCTCCACGGCCTTGCCCTTCCCTACATCTGCAACCTGCTGACCCCATATCAACCTGTCCGCTCCCTCCACTCAGCAGCCTCTGGCCTGCTCCATGTTGCCCACCAACCCCTCTCCACGATCGGCGGTCGGGCCTTCAGCCTTCTGACCCCATCCTATGAAAGTCCATCCCACATTCTCTTCACCTCCCTCCCTTGCTTCCTTCAAAGCACGTCTGAAAACCCACCTCTTCAACCAAGCCTTTGGCCACCCTCCTTCCCTTCCTGCTCTCAAGGTGTCCCTGATCCCAACCCCCAGCTCGGGTCGAAATCCCTGACTGTCCAGCGCCTTGTTGGCAGGCGCCAAATGGAGAGCAAAATAGAGAGAAGACAAAAAAAAGGGAAAGATGAAGCAATTTTTTTCCACAAAATGAGTTTGTATAATTTGAAAAATGAATTACATTAAAAATGCAATGTAATTAGAATGACAGAGATGAGTTAAAAACAACACATTGTATGGGAGATTAAAATACAGGGGAACTTCCTTATAACCCATTGGCTGAGTCCATTGTCAAACCAAATAAATTGTGAGTGACTTATGCGATATCAGGTTGCCGCAAACATCACTTCTTATACATTGCGCACATTCATGTTGAACTTAGGTGGAGCTCGCATGTACATACACAATACACAGCATTTTTGTAAGTTAGAAAAGTTACCACAGGGGTAACTGGCTTTTGGCGGCCTAGCGTTCATAGTGACATTGCTTTATGAACCTCCGAAAATAATAATCCTTGCATTTGATATAGCGCTTTTCACGTCGGGAGGACATCCCAAAGCGCTTCACAGAACACACTGTAAAGTGAATTGACTGTATATTTGTGGGCGAACGCGGCAGCCAATTGCGCACAGCAATGTCCCACAAACAGTCGTAGATTGAAAATGACCAATTTTATTATTGTTTTTCGTTTTTGGAGGGATTATTATTAGGTGTGTGGAGTAAGGAAACTTGCCCAAGGTTTCGCCCTGCCTGGAATTGAACTCAGGTCTCTCGCTTGCAAAGGAGTGCTCTAACCACTGAGCTACAGGACTCCACAGGACCGATGACCTCTTCCTGTCATTGTAATGCAGATCTCACCAAGTGTTGGATTGTTCACCCACTAATTGGGAAATTGAGCTGGGTTTAGTTGTCATGAGACAGGGTAATTTTATCCTGGTCATGATGCGTTGTTCCAATCACAAATGCTGACTTGCTTCCTGTATTACAAGTGCAGAAACTGTAATTACATCCTTCACAAGGCCAGATGCCGATCATCAAAGTAAGGTTGTATGGTATTGGTCCCGTAACCTTGCTGGGGCAAGGTCAAAGAAAACAAGTGTGAGTTGTTACAAGACCTGGTGATGGACTTTAAGTATTTTACCTGGATATTGCTAATAATAACCATTCTGAGTTAAGATTGAACCTATTTTTTTCCAATGGGACTGGTAAGAGCATTGTCTACAAACCATATTGTGATACTTTCACGTGAAGCGTGTGAGAAGTGATGTCCAAGGTGACCTTATGACAAAATAGTCGCAGTAGGACCCAGAATGGCAGGAAACTGTCACCTGCAGGTGCTCCTGAAAACTTTCAACAACAAAAACAAGAACAATTTGCATTTATATAGCACCCTGCATGTAGGGAAGTGTCTCGGAACACTTAACAATAGTGTGATTTGATGCCAAGCTGGGGAGAAAAGGGAGGTGACCGTCAGCACGGTGTGATCTGAAAATGGATAGAGGGGGCAAGGTGGGGAGTTTGAGGCAGGGAATTCCAGAGGTTCAGGGTGTAGTGGCTAAAAGCACAGCTGCTGATGGTGGAGCGGAGGGGTCAAGGGACATGCAGAATGCCAGAGCCAGGTGAGTGAAGAGGGTGGGTAGAGGAGTGCAGCATAAGCAGGTCAGAGAGGAAGGGAGAGGCTACAACAACAACAACAACAACTTGCATTTATATAGCGACTCTCATGCAGGACAGTGTCCCGGAGCAATTAAAGAGCATCTTAACATAATGTTTGTGAGTAACATCTTTGCGTGCAACATGTTTGCATTCCATCCATTTACGATTCCTTTTACAAAAGCATTGTTTACATGGCTGGTCCACATGCTCTGTTATTATGTCCTGTTAGCTCTGCACCCTACTATAGGGGAATAATAATAATTGATATAACAACTTATTATGTCGTTGAGATGTCTCAAAACAATTAGAATAGGATACTGTTATGTTGCCCTTCCATATAGCACTGCCTCGCTTACAAGGCAAGTCTCCTGCGAACAAGTACCAACTGGGACGTGAGGGGTGCTATATAAATGCAAATTGTTGTTGTTGCAGCCCTTCCCTTCCTCTCTGATCTGCTTATACTACACTTCTCTACAGTATAAGCAGGCCAGAGAGGAAGGGAGGGGCATAAAGAGATTTGTAAGTGAGTGTGAGGATTTTTAAATCAATCCGTACTGTGACAGCCTGCTAAGAACAGCAATGACGAGGGTGCAGAGTTTACTATGAGTGAGGATATAGGGGGTAGTTTTGAACCAATTGCACTTTGTGAATAGCGCAGCTGGGGAGAGCAGTGAGGAGTGTATTAGAGAAATCAAGGTGGGAGGTGACAAAAGTGTGGGTGAGGGTTTTGGATGTGAGGTATAGTTGGAGGCGGGCATGAGGTATGGTCAGAGTCGGACGATATGACAGAGGTGGAGGAAAGCTGGGACAGGATGTAAGCTGACAGAACATTTCATAATACGGTAATGAAACATATTAACGAACACCACAATATTTAACCCATAGTTAGGATAGGCTAAAAAAACTATCTCTTTTGGCTTGGAGAGAGAGGAGAAGATCTAATTGAACGTTTTTGAGAGGAGAGTGAAAAATGCTTCCCACTGGTTGGTAAATCAGTAACAAGGGGATATACACTCATGATTGTCACTGGGAGATTAAGCAGGACGTTAGGAGAAACTTCATCAGAGAGAAGGTTGGTAGAATATGGAATAGTTTGTTAAAAGTGGCAATCAGAGCTAAGACTTTAACACTACTTAAATGGGAATTAGATTGCACTTAAAATGAGGAATAAAAAGGGTCAATAGGAAAGGGCAGGAATTGGACGGTAACAACAACAACAACAACAACAACAAGATTCCATTTATAAAGCGCCTTTCACGTCAGGAGGACGTCCCAAGGCGCTGCACAGTTGGGTCATGACCCGAGCAGGGGGGAAATGGTCAGGGTGAGGGGAGGGAAGGGAGGGAGCGAGGAGGGGGGAAATGGTCAGGGTGAGGGGAGGGAAGGGAGGGAGCGAGGAGGGGAAGAGAGTCGAGAGGGGAGCTGAAGGCTCGGTCAAAGAGTAACGCAACCAGGGCAAAATTCTTGTGCTATTATGAGCTTTGCATCTCTTGTGCAACACATTGACATGCCCTGAACCACATCCTTTTTTGAGTTTAAGGGAACTGAGAGTATCTGTTGTTCGTCATAATCAGTTGCTTTAAATGAATCATCTGTTTTCGTTAGTCAAGTGTCTGACACATGCGGAGACTCATCACCATGGTTTGAGTATCCAAACCAAACTGAGACTTCCAATCATCCCACCTACACATGGAGATTGCAGAGACGTTTATTGGATTGGAATGTCGCACTCTCTCCCTGAAGGATGATTAGTATGGCCTGTGAAGTCCTTTGGGATGTCCTCCTGATGTGAAAGATGCTCTACCAAATGCAAGAATTATTAGTATTATCTGCAGTCGTTCCTGTGCATTTTTAATGTTTTAATAGCAGTGTCCCACAAACAGTTGTAGATTTTCTTCCACAAGTGTATTCAGTTCCTTGATAAAACATTCCACTTTCTAGCACCTCTTTGTGAAAAAAAACATCTTTATCTATCTAGCAGCAATTCTCAATTCATTTGTTTACAAGCTCACTGTAATCAATGGAATAGGGCATCGGGTTTGGGGGAAAGAGGAAATAAAGGTGTTTGGCGAGACGTGGTTTAACAAAACTAAAAAGGTTTTAATAAATTCAGATTGCTATGATTCATTATATATCGGTTGGGTTGAATGACTCTGTCTCCAGCTTTGGGTAGCTCTTCCTTTTATAAATAATAATCCTTGCATTTGATATAGCGCTTTTTACGTCTTCTAGACGTCTCAACGCACTTTTAAAATATATTGTAAAGGGAATTGACTGTATATTTGTGGACGAAATGTGGCAGCCAATTAAGCACAGCAGTGTCCCACAAACAGTCGTAGATTGAAGTGACCAATTTATTATTTTTTTCATTAAATCCAATAAGCTTCTCCAGTGCTGTGAGCATCAGCAATTGTGGTGAATTAAAAAAAAGGACATGTGCCCCTGGATTTGATTACAAAATGTGGTCTCCCAACCTATTTAAGCTCATCACAGCATCAAGCTAATTTTTCAATGAGTCCAGTGCCCAGCTCTCAGTCACCCTTCTTGGCAAACATCTATTTGCAGGCAGTTTCTAGGAGAGATGTAACGTCTCCCTGAATATCTGAGCCCCACTTAACTAGCCCACAGAAAATATGTAAACTGACATTATCTCTATCAAAGTTTGGCTCCTGAATTTTTGGGTTAATATATCATGTGAAATACACTATAATACAGTATACATTTGCAAAGCACTTTTCACATCAGAGGGATGTTTCAAGGCGCTTTTCGTAATCTTAGACTCTATTTCAAAAATCCGATTTGGAGTGAGTGCAAGGAGGCTGCCAGATTCACTCCAGAATTTGAAGCTCACAGCTTTGAGGACAGGTTGCCACTCTGGTATGTTTTCCTCATCAACACAGAAGGGGTATTTAAAAAAAATACAAGTTTATATTTATATAGCACCTTTCATGTCAGGATGACGTCCCAAGGTGCTTAACAGTCCTGGCTTGGCGCCAATAGGGGATTAACAAAGGTGCCAAATGGTGCCATGGCCCCGTGCCCATTCAGCAGGGAACTGGCTATACGGACGATTGGGACATTTCCCGAACTCCCCCTGGGTTGCCTACTGAGCAACCCCATGATTGCCTAATGAGCACTCCTCATGAATCAGTGGCCCCTATTTTACCTCACAATCTCAAGCCCTTTCAGATCCAGTCACCCACTTGACCCATTATCATCTACTAATAAAGACAAAATGTCGGACTGCATGTCTGTGTGTGTGTGTCTGTCTGTCAAAAACACAATAATCGATTAATATAGAGACATGATTTGTAACTCATCGGAAAGGTCTTGCATGGACGAGTGTCATGGGCATATTTGTTATCATTAATTAGTTACATTAAGAAATATATTAAAAATGTTTTAATTATGACAAAAAACAGGTATGCATGATATTCTGCAACAAAGTGGTGGCAGAGTTCTGTGGCTGAATGGATCCCCTCAATTTTGGTCTCGAGGAAATCCAGCAAAACAAATAAAATTGGTTATTCATTTCATGGCTGTTTGTGGGACATTGCTGTGTGCAAATTGACCGCGCAGTTTGCTTACAAAATGTATTCCCGACAACTTTACCTTACATCCTGTGAGACATCTAACTGACGTGCAAAGATTATCATCATTAAGTACTTGCTCAGCAACATTCACTTCCTCTTAGAAAAAGTGTACATGGAGAATTGGCAAAGTGCTCTACCGTATTCCGACTGCTGGATTCAGTTTGATCTAATTTGATTTGATTGTCACGTCTACAGAAAAAGGCACAAGGTATTGTAAATCTTTACATTTCTCTTAGCACTTCGTCAGAAGTACAGTATATTCATATTGTTTTGTTATCATTAAACCGTCTTCCTCTCTTTTGTGTAGTTCATGATGCAATCCAACAGTTTCCACAATTTTAATTCAACTCTTCGTTATATAACTGAAGACACCAGCAATTACTTCGATTATGATGTAAATACATCAAATTCAGATTCCTATTACGTTATACTGTGTGAAGATGAAGATTTACAACAATTTGGAGCTACATTCACAGTGGTCTTCTACGTCCTTGTTTTCATCCTTGCGACCATAGGTAACATCTTACTTTTGTGGATCATGTTGAGGTACGAGAAGCTGAAAACCATAACGGACATATTCATTGTGAATCTGGCCATTTCGGATTTGCTTTTTGCCGCCTCACTCCCGTTTTGGGCAAAGGATCACGTATCTGGATGGGTCTTTGGGAACGCCATGTGCAAATTACTGAGCGGCGTTTTCTTCGTTGGCTATTACAGCGGGATCATGTTTCTGACACTGATGACGGCTGATCGATACTTTGCTGTGGTCCACGCTGTTTACGCTTCAAGAAGTAGAAAAACCTGCTACGCAGTCACAGCAAGCCTGGTCGTTTGGGCAATTAGTTTATCAGCCTCAGTGCCTGAATTCATTTACTCCACTGAAATTACATGGGATCAAACAAAGTTTTGTGAGGCTAACTATCCAGAAGATAGTGAACACATCTGGTTGTTGTTCGGGTATTACCAGCAAATTATATTGTTCTTCTTAATTCCATTAGTTGTCATTGTGTATTGCTATTATAAAATCATGAACACTGTGCTGAGGTGTAAAGCAAGGAAGAAGTACAAAGCAGTGAAGGTGATCTTGTGTATTGTGGTGATTTTCTTCCTGTGTTGGGCACCATACAATATGGTGATTTTCCTGGTCTCTCTGAAACAACTTAATGTGTCGCCATTCACAACCTGTGAGATGAGCAAACACATCGACTACGCGTATTTCATCAGTCGTAACCTCGCTTATTTCCACTGCTGTCTCAACCCCGTGTTTTACGCTTTTGTAGGTACAAAATTTAAAATGTATTTAGTGCAATGTCTGGGAAAATTGTTTCCATGTATTAAAGTCAGCAAACAAGTTTCCAGAAGCACAACTGCCAACCACAGCAGCTCTCAAACCTGGTTCGATGGTGAGTTAGTGGTTAAGTCATGTCTAGAAAGGTAGTCAGTGAAGGTTGAACTTGTAACATTGTACCTTTGGAAGCGATAGGTTTATTAACTATAATTTAGAGGCTTGTGAAAGGTTACTCATTTGTGCAATTATTATTCAGACATTTTCTATGAACTCAAATTGTATGAATTCATATCAATTTGTATTAATTCCATTCATTTTTATATGTAAAGGAGCTATTCTATAATGTAGATAACATTCTGAGGTAAAGTGTCATTTGAAAAAAATGTGTTTGTACAAAAGTGGTTACCAATAAAAGTGATTATCTTCAAATTGATTGTGTGCCGGATTCTAACATTATGTGCATTGCCGTTGGTTGCTGAGCTTGTTAGGTCCCTTGCCCTCCCCGGCACTGCTGACAGTAAACCACATATGCTGGCTTGTTGGCAGAATTCATTCAAATGGTTGGGGCCAAAGCTACTTGTGCTGACCATTGAGTCAGTCTTTGGTGACACTGAAGCTGCTGCTCTGTGCATTGTGTCATTTCTGTGTTAGTTTGGCTGGACTATTCCTCGCTGGTCTCCCCAGCTCCCCAATCATTGAACAGATCGATTTCAAGATCCTCTCACTTGTTTTCAAATAATTCCATTCTCTCTCACCTCCCTACCTATCCGACCTGCTTAGCCCCCAATCCACCACCTGCTGCCTCCGCTCGGCTGGTTCCAGTCTCCAGTTTGTCCCTCGTCACCTCTGCTCCGCCATTGGTGGCTGTGCCTTCAGCAAATATGTCCTGAAACTCTGGAACTCTCTCCCTCAATCCCTCCGCCTTGCCCCTTCCCTCCCCATTTTCAAATCCCGACTAAAGACTCCGCCACTGTGAAGTTCTCCGGGATGCTACCCCACGTGAAGGGTGGTATATAAATCCAAGTTGTTGTTGTAATTTGTGGATCAGTGGATTAGCTCAACTTCCAAGTGTTATGTGTTTCCATCCCACAGACCGTTTAGATCACCAGAGGCATTTAACCCACTCTTTTATGAACACAACTGTCCTTGGCAGCACTTTCATATCTTCCAAGTCTCACACTATAATAGAATTAACCCGACAACACAATTACAATTTACATTTATTCAGCACCTCTCACATCAGAAGGATGTGTCAAAGTGTTTAACACGTTGACTTGGCAAGCGACGTGAGGGTGGGAACCAAGAGCTGGTGGGGTCGGGGAGAGGGAAAGGTGACCGAACACCCTATAAGTTATAGGTTTTAGATGGAGCTTAATGCAGTGAGGGAGGGAGTGAGTCAGAGGGACCTTGGGATAGCAATATAATAATAATAATAATCTTTGCATTTGAATTGATGTCTTTTGGGGCGAAACGTGGCAGCCAATTGCGCATAGCAGCATCCCACAAACAGTTGTGGATTGAATGAGTAAATTATAATTTTAAAAACATTTTTTTTGAAGGGATTATTATCCCCAAAAAAGCCATCTGCCAATCGACTGACAACTGTGGAGTTCTGCAGCTCAGTGGTTAGAGCACTCGCTTTAGAAGCGAGACACCTGAGTTCAGTTTCAGGCAGGGCGAAACCTTGGGCAAGTTTCCTTACTCCACACGCCTAATAATAATCCATCTAAATCAAAACAATAATAAATTGGTTATTTTCAATCCACGACTGTTTGTGGTACACTGCTGTGCGCAATTGGCTGCCGCGTTTCGCCCACAAATATACAGTCAATTCACTTTACAGTCTATTCTGTGAAGCGCTTTGAGATGTCTGGAAGACGTGAAAAGCGCTATATCAACTGCAAGGATTATTATTATTATTAACTGGGTTCCTACTTACTGCTAGGTAAACAGAGGCGTGTGGAGTAAGGAAACTTGCCCACCATTTCACCCTGCTGGGAATCGTACCCAGATCCTCTCGCTTGCCAGGTGAGTGCTCTAACCACTGAGCTACAGGACTCCACACGAATGGAGTCCGGGATGGAGTCCCAGAGAATGGGGAATGAGTGGCTGACAGCCCACCCTCCGATGATGGGTCTGCAATGGGAGGCCACATGAAGCAGGTCAGTGCATATTGAGCATCTCTAAGCACTTCACAAGATTCACTGTAAAGTATGACCATAAGACCATAAGACGCAGGAGCAGGAGTAGGCCATTCGGCCCCTCGAGCCTGCCCCGCCATTTAATAAGATCATGGCTGATCTTCTAAACTAATTCCATTTACCCGCTCTATCCCCATATCCCTTAATCCCGCTATCCTTTAGAAATCTATCAACTTCAGTCTTGAATATGTGTGGTGACTGTTTATTGAATGCAGCAGTTAGCACAGCACATTAGGATTCTGCTGAACTTACATTAACATCTTTGCTTCCATCTGTCCTTATTGAATGAATCGAATCAAAGGGAACGTAACGTTGCCCCTCTGTAGCACATTCAGAATCAATAAAATGGAGGCATGAGAGGGGGTGAGGCAGAGGGATTGTGGGATAGAGTTCCACAGTGTGGGGGCAAAGATCCTGAATGCCCAACCGGCAATGGGGGGGTGGGAAATGCGGGGGACCTGAAGCAGGCCAGTGTCCATCGAGCAGAGGGAGCAGACACGCTGATATGAGGTTATGAGCTCAGAGAGATAGCGGGGAGCAAGACCGTGGAGGGCTTTCAAAGTAAGAACAAGGGTGTGGTACTCAATTCTCTGAGGAATGAGGGCCAGTGAAGCTGGGCCAGAACGGGGGGTGACAGGTTCCCGGAGCCTGGTGCGGGAGAGGACACGAGCTGCAGAGTTCGGAATAATCTGCCGTTTGTGGAAGGAGGAGTTGGGAAGTCCAGTGAGCAGGCAGTTGGTGTAGTCAAGCCAGGACGTAATGAAAGCATCGACTATTAGACTATTTTGTAATGAAAGTGTGGACTATTACATCAAGACTATTGGAATACTCTGCTCGCCGGACTCCCCCAGTTCCTCTCTGCAAAGCTGCAGACCATCCACAACTTTGCAGCCCAAATCCAACCTGCACCAGACTCACTCCCAAATTCGTGGAGCCCCTGTTCCCTAGGCCAGGATGGTCCAACTGGTAGCCCGTGACCACAATCCGTGTTCCGAAGCCCAGGCTGGTTCTGACCTGGTAGGAAAAACAGCAGCACCAGGCAGCACAACCTGTCAATCACTTTCAAACCTGTAACAGGAGCGAGATACACACAGAGAGAAAGGGAGAGAGAGGGAAACACAGAGAGAGAGAGAGCGTTACAGACACTCAGACAGAGACATACAGAGAGACACACAGACAGAAAGAGAGACACACAGACAGACATAGAAAGAAAGAGAGATACAGAGACACAGAGAAAGATAAAGAGATGTACAGAGACACACCGAGATATAGTTGCAAGAGACAGACAGACATACAGACAGACAACAGACAGTCAGATAGATAGAGATACAGAGATAAAGAGATACTGAGGCACATACAGACAGAGAGAGAAACACAGACAGAGAGAGAGAAAGATACAGAGACACCCACAGACAGAGAGATAGATACAGGCACAGTGAGAGAGAGAGACACACCGACATAGAGAGAGAGAGGTACAGAGACAGAGATAGAGATACCGAGACACTCACAGACAGAGAGAGATACAAATACACACAGTGACAGACAGAGAGAGAGAGAGATGTACAGAGACGCAGAGAGAGGGATACAGAGACACACATCGACAGAGAGAGAGATACTGAGACACTCAGACAGAGAGAGATGTACAGGTAGAGAGATACAGAGACACAGACACACAAAGAGAGAGATACTGAGACACATACAGACAGAGAGCGAGAGAGAGAGAGGTACAGAGAAACACACACACGCAGATACAGACACACACAGACAGACAGAGAGCTGTATACAAGGACAGAGATAGAGAGAAAGGTACAGAGATACACATACAGAGAGATAGATACCGAGACACACAGACAGAGAGAGACACACACACACATACATAGAGAGAGAGACAGAGGGCACTACAGAGACACACAGATAGAGAGACAGAGATACAGGGACACAGATAGAGAGATACAGAGACACGGAGAGAGAGCGATACAGAGACACAAAGACAGAGAGAGAGAGATACAGAGACACAGACACACTCAGATAGACAAATACGGACATACACACACACACACACAGAAAGACACATATCTCAAACCACTTTGAGACACCCTCCCGACCATGAAAGGCATTTTATAAATTTAAAACTGTTGTTTCTGGAGATAAAGATTACTGCGAGATGGATAATTTACTCCTATTTTCTGGAAATCAGGTGCATCTCTTAAACCAACCAACTAATGAAAAGTGAGAGTCTAATTTTTTACAATAAACTGTTGTTAACAAAAGTATACGTTTTACCTTTTTTATCTCTCACTGATTACTTCTCTCGTGAAATAAGGCAACTTATTTGTTTTTTTCTATGGTTCCTCTTTGATTGAGGTGGAATTTCCCCACAAGTTCTCAAGGCTAAGGCCATGAGAAATCTTGGGCCAATGCAGGGTGGGGTGGAGAGGGGTTGCGGGGAATACATGCCCTGACATAGCCACAAAACACATCCAATATCACCAAGAGCATTGAAGCAACTATAGGAACAGTTCAATGACACTAATTCGATGGCTAGACTCAAATGTTTCACACAACTAGCGCAGAGTCAAGGGGAAGAGCTGTGATCTATGCAGAAAACCCTTACAGCAGCAGAACAGATGGTGGGAAATAGTTTTTACATTTTGAAGCAACAAATGGTCCAGACATTGACGACTCTGACTCTGGGAAGCTTATTACATTGCGTACATACCCATTAGTAGACGTGTGTTATCGAGGTTAGCTTGGTGTCAGTGCTATTTTCGCTTTAGCCAGTGTTTCTATTAAATTGTGAAATGTTCTTTTTCTCTTCAATCCAGGTTTCGTAAACATGATCACAGTGGAGATTGTTGAATTGGATCAGTTTGTGATGAGGATCGGGGTATGAGAAATACAAATTTATTGTACTTCAGAAAATGGGATGTATCAACAGAATGTACCAATCTTTTGGGGGCTTGTGCATTCCTCTCTTCCTTTGAATAGATTTGGGGGTGAGATTATTTCTGATTTGTTAATTTACAGAGTATCCCTGGGACCAAATTCTGGAAGTTTTCAAATGCACATTGAATGTATTTGTAAAATCCACATGAATGGGACCCACGGATGCTACACCCGGGTAATTCAGTGTAGTGCTGGCGGCATGTTGCACTGCTGCAGGTGCTATCCTTCAGAAGTGACATCAAACCAAAGTCCCGTCTGCTTTTCAAGTTGGATATTAAAGATCCCATGGCACTATTCAAAAAGAGAAGTCTCTCTTGTTGTTGCGGTCAACAATTCCCTAAATAAAAATAGTCATTCATTGCATTCCTTTCTCAAAATAGTGTCATGGGATCTTTTAACATCAACCTAACAGGCAGATGATATCTCGGTTTAACATCTCATCCAAAAGACCCAAATCCAATAATGCAGCATCTCCCCAGCACTACACTGAGTGTCAGCCAGGATCACAACAACCCCAACAGAGGCTTGAACCTGTAATATTCTGACTCAGAGACCAGAGTGCTATCCACTGAGCTATTATTATTGTCATCTGATATCTGACACCTCAGATATCAGATGACAATAATAATAATCCTTGCATTCGATAATAATAATCCTTGCATTTGATATAGCGCTTTTCACGTCGGGAGGACGTCCCAAAGCGCTTCACAGAATATACTGTAAAGTGAGTTGACTCTATATTTGTGGGCGAACGCGGCAGCCAATTGCGCACAGCAATGTCCCACAAACAGTCATAGATTGAAAATGACCAATTTTTTTAATTATTGTTTTTTTTTTTTTTTTGGTTTTGGAGGGATTATTATTAGGCGTGTGGAGTAAGGAAACTTGCCCAAGGTTTCGCCCTGCCTGGAATTGAACTCAGGTCTCTGGCTTGCAAAGCGAGTGCTCTAACCACTGAGCTACAGGACTCCATATAGTGCCTTATCACATTCTTGAGACGTCGCAAAGTGCTTCACAGAATATACTGTAATGTAAATTAACTGTGTATTTTGTGGGAGAAATGCAACAGTCAATTGCACACAGCAGTGTTCCAAAATATTACATGACCAAAATATTACGTTTTTTGAATGATTATTACCCCCGGAAAAGCGATTAACCAATTAACTAAGAACAGGTTCCTACTTACTAATAGGTAAACAGAGGTGTGTGGAGTAAGGAAACTTGCCTAAGATTTCGCTGTTCTGGATATAAACCTTCATGGTATCAGGAGCTAAATTTGTTTTCAGTGAATCAGGAAACAATATTTTGCTGTAGGAACTGTGCCATAGTACTGTCAAATTTCATGTGTGTCAGCCTGGTACAGTTGGTAACACTCCTCTCTGAGTCAGCAGGTTGTGGGTGCAAGCCCCACATCAGGAATTGAACTCATAGTCTCAATAATAATAATAATAATAATCCTTGCATTTGATATAACGCTTTTCACATCTTCTGGACGTCTCAAAGCGCTTCACAGAATATACTGTAAAGTGAATTGACTGTATATTTTTTGTGGGCGAAACGCAGCAGCCAATTGCGCACAGCAGTGTTCCACAAACAGTCGTGGATTGAAAATGACCAATTTATTATTGTTTTGCTTTGGAGAGATTATTATTAGGTGTGTGGAATAAGGAAACTTGCCCAAGGTTTCACCCTGCCGGGAATCGAACCCAGGTGTCTCGCTTGCAAGGCGAGTGCTCTAACCACTGAGCTACAGGACTCAACTGGAGTCTTGTGTGACACTCCAATTCAGGTTCAGGGTGGAGGTGCCTGCTACAGATGAGACATTAAACTGAGGCCCTGTCTGCCAAATGTTAAACATCCAATGGCACTTTCCGTAAAGAGAAGGGACTTTCTCCCAGTGTCCTGGCCAACAAAGCCCCTGATAAAATTGGTAATTCACTTCATGACTGTTTGTGGGACTTTGTGTGTGCAAATTGGCCATAGTGATTGCCAATAACACACACACAGTTACTCCACTTTACAGTATGCCTGTGAAGCACTTTGGGACGTCCTCTGAAAGTGAAAGGTGCTGTATCAAATGTAAGGATTATTATTATTATATCAAATGGAAGTATCAAGTAAGGACTATTATTATGAATCCATTGGATCCAGACTGGGTCTCAGATTAAAGTTCAAATAACAACAACAAGATTACATTTGTATAACGCCTTTCACGTCAGGAGGATGTCCCAAGGCTCTAATAATAATCCTTGCATTTGATATAGCGCTTTTCACGTCGGGAGGACGTCCCAAAGCGCTTCACAGAACACACTGTAAAGTGAATTGACTGTATATTTGTGGGCGAAAACAGCAGCCAATTGCGCACAGCAATGTCCCACAAAGAGTCGTAAATTGAAAATGACCAATTTATTATTGATTTGGTTTTGGAGGGATTATTATTAGGCTCTGTGTGGAGTAAGGAAACTTGCCCAAGGTTTCGCCCTGCCTGGAATTGAACTCAGGTTTCTCGCTTGTAAAGTGAGTGCTCTCACCACTGAGCTACAGGACTCCACTAGACAGTATACAGCTTTTCAGACCCGAGCTGGGGTTGGGGGGAGAAGGGAGGGGACGGGAAGAGGGTTGGCCGATGGCATGGTCGAAGAGGAGGGTTTTCAGGCGGGACTTGAAGGAGGCTAAGGAGGGGGTGAGGCGGAGTGATTGGGGGATGGAATTCTAGGTTGGGGGCAGAGTGGCTGAAGGCTCTCCTGCCATTGGTGGTGTGGGTGGGTCTGGAAACATGGAGCAGGCCAGAGCCGGCTGAGTGGAGGGAGCGGGCTGGTTGTTAGGGGGTTAGGAGGTCACAGAGGTAGGGTGGGGCGAGGCGTTGGAGGGCTTTGTAGGTCAGGACCAGGATCTTGAACTGGAGCCTCTAAAGGACAGAGAGCCAATGGAGTCGGGCGAGAGTGCGGGAGATGGGGTCACGGAGTTTGGTGCGGGAGAGGACACGGGCTGCAGAGTTCCGGATTATCTGCAGCCTGTGGAGGGAGGAGTTGGGAAGGCCGACAAGCAGGGCGTTTGCATAGTCGAGCCTGTAGGTGATGAAGGCATGAACAAGAGTTTCAGCGGCCTGAGGGGTGAGGTAGTGGCGGGGTCGGGCGTTTTATTAAAATATTAATGAAACCATAATTCTTCATTGTAGCATCTTCTCACATCATCAAATCATTTCAAAGGGCTTCATGGCATTTTTTCTGTGAAATGTATTGACTGTATTTGTAAGTGAAATTATAATCGAAATTGCCAGTGTAGAAAACAGTCATTAAAGCAAATGGGATGCTGGCATTCGTGACAAGAGGTCTGGAACATAAAATAAGAAGGTGCTTCTCCAGTTATATGGAGTGCTGGTCAGACCTCATGTGGAGAACAAAACTATGCTCAGTCTTTGGCTCCCAATCTTAGGAAGGACATTTCAACATCAGAGAGGATTCAGCGATAGTTTGCTAGACTAATAGCCAGGCTGAAGGGGTTTAACTATGATGATGTTACACCAATCTACCCAATGAGAGGTGCGGTAGATTGATGTAATAGCCCTTATGTTGTGTGACACCACTCAACTAAAATGGACAAGAGATTCCACTCCAAACTTGACAAGGTTTCAGCTCTATTCTCCATTGTCACTAGATCACATGATTCACCTCTAACAACTATCCACTGTTTTACGTTTAACTTTATACAACACCTGAAGCAAGGGATGTTGAGAGTGATTTGACTGAGGTTTTTGAAATAATAAAAGTAATTGACAGATTAGTTTGTGTACGACTCTTGCTTTCGGTAGACGTATCCACCACAAAATCAGAACAAAACTGGTTAACTTTGGGGTGAAAAGCTTTTCTTCACACAGAGGGTTGTGAAGGTGTAGCGTTCTCTACCCTAGAAAGGTGTAGAGGCAGAATCAGGAGGGTTATGTAGAAGAGAGATAGACAGATACTGGAATAATAATAATAAAAATATTGGTGGTTGGGAGTAAAAGATCTGTCCAGATCTAATAAACTGGTGGAGAACAGGCTTGATGGGATAAATGGCCTATTCCTTTTTGCCTATGTTCCTTTGAGTAAAATGCTTGAAAGATCAGACAAAAAAACAGGTGAAATAATGGTAGTAAAACAGCTATCACAGGCCTCGGAGAATCAGAATTGTTTCACAATTTTTCCAGGATTTCTTTATTTGATTTCATACACAATCCCACAATTTAATTCCTAATTGCTAGAAGTAGCCTTTGCTTCACAGGTGAAGTATTTTCAACCTCAGGACGATGAGATTATGTTATGAATATAAAAACTCCTTAATTTCGTACAGACTTAAAAGTTTGTTCCTTTTGTCATGTACTTCCCATGTCTGATGTGATTCCATTTCTTCTTGTCCTTTTTGTGGAGTCCTGTAGCTCAGTGGTTAGAGCACTCGCTTTGCAAGTGAGAGACCTGAGTTCAATTCCAGGCAGAGGGCGAAACCTTGGGCAAGTTTCCTTACTCCACACGCCTAATAATAATCCCTCCAAAACCAAAAACAATAATAAATTGGTCATTTTCAATCTACGACTGTTTGTGGGACATTGCTGTGCGCAATTGGCTGCCGCGTTCGCCCACAAATATACAGTCAATTCACTTTACAGTATATTCTGTGAAGCGCTTTGGGACGTCCTCCCGACGTGAAAAGCGCTATATCAAATGCAAGAATTATTATTATTATTATTATTCTAAACTGTGGATTGAAAACAAATCAAAAATGACCTATCGAGAGATGAAAAGCCTTGATATTTCAATATTCTTCGACCTTTGCAAATTCCAGTACCACAAGAAGGAACAAGGCTTGTGAAGCCTCCGTATGTACATTACGCAAATAATAACTTATTTCTTGAACCAGGAAATGGATTTTCCATTATTATTTTGGAGAACAAATTTCTGCTTTCCATTCTCAACTGCTAATGCGTGTTGTGCAAGGGTTACTTCTGCAGAGCGCAGGGATGACGACTGCACTGCCTACTGAGGATTATTATAACTATGACAATTACAATCACAGTTACTCCGACCACGACTTTGTTTTTTCTGTAAAAATTACGATAGCAACGTGTTTGGAGCCACATTGACGGTGACTTTGTACAGCTTGATCTTCATTTTAAGTGTGGTTGGAAACAGTTTGAACTGTTTATTTCAATTTATTTCCACTGCTGTCTGAACCCCATGTTTTACGCTTTTGTGAGTACAAATTTCAGAATACATCTAAACAAACTATCAAGTAATCTGTTTCCTTGCATGAGGACTCGAAACCTGTGGATTTACAAAGTCAGGAATCTCAACAGGAGTAGTTCGCATGAGTACTCTGAAGCTTTTGTGATGAACACAAGCATCTTGTAGTTATTAGATAAACCAGAGTGTAGTCACAATCTCAGTGGAACCAAAATTATAACTTTAACCATAAAGACTATTATATCTTAATACAGTCAAACCTTTCAAGTAACCACCTCCATTCGACAACCACCTCCTGTTAACAACCAGTCCTGACAGCTGTTCCCTCACCAATGAACCCTTACTCAGAGGCACTTTGGCCCAATCCCCTGAGTGATTGCTGAGACAGGTTTGACTATATAGAGGACGCATCGAAAAGTCTTATGGAAAGTTTTTCAACACAGTGTCAACTTGGAAGCCGCTTCCTTTAAAGAATAGCGTAAAACTGGCTTTGAAAATTAGATTGCAATAAGGGATTTTCCACAATTTAGTGTGATCCTGAAACGTATGTTGATCTTGCATGTTAAGATGTAATGATCTTCAAGGTGTAAGCTGGTAGGAATTTTGTGCCACTGCAAAGTATTTTTTGTTGCAACTGACTGGGAAGGGTTCCTGAACTTGTGGAGATCTTATTGTAAAAAGTATTCCTATGGGAATGGTTAGCTAGCTTATTTTGCACTATCGGGCTCAGAATCTTCTTGCGGAGGATTCAAAAAGAAATAGAACTGGATAGCAGAAGCGAGTGTTAACCGCAAGTCTTCGGATGTCTGGCGTCAGATTATTTCATTTGTAAGACTATGGTTTTGAAATTTAAGATTGTGGGGAATTTTGCAAAGCAGTCTCAATTCCAATCTTGATTTGTTTTCTGCAAATATTTTTGAAGCTTACAGCCAAGTAGAATTTGGGGTTTCTGATTTTCAAAAAGGCATAATGATAACAAGGCTCCTTCTTTAAAGTAAGACACTTTTATGTATAAGTAAGACAGATTATGTACCTCTTTGCCTCATAAGCAAAGCACTCCAAGACACTACCCCAGTGAAGGGTGCTATTATAAATGGAAGTTGTTGTTGTTGTTGTCAAGTGCACCTTTCTCAATATGTGCAACCATTCCTTGATGTAAATGGACATTTCTTTCTGTATTAAAAAATCTGCAGTACTGCAGAAAGTCAAGGTTAAGCTTGCAAATAACAATGGATGTGTGATGAACCATGATACAGTTAACCAGTGTCACAAGATTTCAGTGTAGCCAGCAATATTGCAATAAACTGTTATAGTTCACAATCTTGCGTTTGATTTGTTTCATGGATATAACAACAGTTTAACATTTATATAGAATCTTTCACATAAAATAAATATCTTGAAGCGTTTTACGGAAGTAATTCATATGATGTGCAGTCGGAAATGCGGCAGCTTATCAATGTCAGCAACCGTCTTACATACAACCATGAGGTGAATATCCTATTGATTCAAAGTTCCAGGGTGAATGTGGATGAGGAAGGAATATAATAATAATCCTTGCATTTGATCTAGCCTATCATCAAAATGTCTCAAAGCATTTTACAGGATTTGCTGTAAAAATACTGTGCATTTTGGTAGGCAAACACAGAGCCAATTTGTGCACAGCAATGTCACACAATTTATCTGGGGACTGTTGGCCAGGACACCGGGAGAAATACCCTTTCTTCTCAAATAGTGCCATGGGATCTTTAACATCCACCTGAACAGGCAGTTGAGGACTTGGATTAACTTCTTATCCAAAGGACAGCACCTCTGACAATGCAGCAAACCTCCAGCACTGTATTGGAGTACCAGCCTAGCCTGTGAGTTCAAAGTCCCAACATGGGACTTGGGTCCACAACCTTCTGACTTAGAAGTGAGAGTGCTAACAACTGAGTCAGGCTGACGTCTATAAACCCAAATAACCTATAATTGCAGATTCATCACAATGATATATGCTTACAGAAGATCGATACAATTTGTTTAGATGAAATCCATCTGATCTCATTCTTCATCCTTCCAAGCTACCCTACTGCCTTCCAATCACTACATCAAGTTGTTTCTTATATGAGTCCAATGTCCTGAACTCAGACAACCTGCTTATTACTCTTTATTGCTCTTATTATTACTCTTTGCGTAAAGAAATATTTCCTGTGTCTGTCTTGAAATGCTGCTTTCCAACGTTAAATTTATGTCCCTTTGTTTTACAGAGAACATCGAAATAGTCATTTTATTTATGTAAAATAAAATTTAATACTGGGAATCATCCTTGTTACTCTCCTCTGCACTGCCTCCAGGGCCTGGCAGTCCCCTTATAGTCAGAGCCTTGGGATGTCCTTCCCCCGTGATGTCAATTTGTTGCTGCTATAATAATAATAATAACAATAATCCTTGCATTTCATATAGAGACTTATCACATCTTATTATCATTATATGTTATTATATATTATTATCTTCAAGACATCTCAAAGCGATTGGCAGAATGTGTTGTACAGGGAATTGACTAAAATTTGTGTGTGAAACATAATGTCACTGCGATCAGAATCTTATACAGTGCTCCAGGTGTTGCCTGTTCAGAGCGCCGTATAGCCTGGGAGATGGGGGGATGGTGGGGGTGGGGGCGGTGGGCGGGGTGGGGGGGTGTGAGTGTGGGGTGAGGTCGGGGTGGGGAGTCTGCATTGATAAAGATCACATGAACCACAAATATAGTCTGATAGTGACATAGTTGCAGTTCTTGCAGGAGTGGCCATTTTTCCATCTAGTTGATACAAGCAACTTCCCAAAAGTAAATTCAAGCTCATCTCGTTGCCAGCCTGATGGAATATTCCAAACATTTCTCACTCCTAAACCAAAAGCACTCCTGACATTTGTTCTGGACGCATTTTTGACTAATATCTGCTCAACCTATTTCTGGTCATCTAGTGGCCATGTGGTGTTTTACATCCTCTTGTGCAGGGAAATCCCTTACAAATCAGTGGCGCTTGATTCAAACTGAATAGTTTGAAGATTGAATCAAAAAAGAATGGCACCTGATTAGAATTTCTGTTAACCACCTCTCAGCGGACTTGTGTCCATAAGGGTAGGATACCAGTACCTAGCATGGGAAAGTCAAACGGATATATTAATGGGGAGTTCTGTAACAATATAATAATAATCTTTGCATTTGACATAGCAATTTATCACAACATCAAGATGTCTTAAAGTGCTTGATAGTATTTTGTGCACAGCAATAGCGACTGAGGTAGATTTGGGAAGATTCAAGATGCAGAAGTCAGATTCAAAAAAGATGCTAGAAAGATTGACAAAGGTTCAACAAAGTTGTCAGAGGATTCTATCGATTGGTTTTCTCTTAAACACATTGATTGTTAGGTAATTTTCCGTTTCTACCTTCTTTGTATACTTCTGCAATTGGATGTTAGTTCATTCAAGCAATAAACACAGTCACGCAGTTCAATCACTAAGAGTACATTTATTCAACTAACTAGGACCAGTCAGTTCAGTCTGGTACAGAGTTAGGGTCGTAGCTTCACCAAGCTGACGACCCCGTTGTGGGATTCAACAATGGCATTTATACAAGTATGGGGAGGATCCTTCTCCTCCAATTGTTAGATTTGGTCATAGGTGACAATGTGGTCGAGACATAGGATGTGTATTGGGCAACTATCCATTGTCTCATACTCCAAGGCTGCGGTTAGTCTGCGCATATATCTGTTGAGTCGTAACTGGTTCCATGCAGTTGAGCTGTACGTTTCTAAAATCAGATAACACAGCCTGCCAAGCTTCTCATTGCAGGGTTTACTAAAGGTTATAACTTTGTGCCTTTTTATCCATCATTCCCTCCTTTTATAATCTTGATTAACATTGCCATGTGCCGGTAGAGTCCCCAATTTATTTTCTCGGATGCCTCTTGTTGCCTTGTGACAATTTAAAGATGCATCGTCATAGATGGGATCAATTGTACCTTGCTTTCATGGGTCAGAATAATAATCCTCCATATCATCATCGTCTTCCAGATTATCGTCTGACACCACCGCCATCGTAAGTGATGGTGTTACCCCCACACACTTAGTGACGCACACTTTAATAAGGTGAATAAGGACACAAATCCCCAGTAATAATACCAGAAACACAACCCCTGATTTGAGAACCCAGGCTCCCCATCCTTCAAATAAGGACGCCCACGAATTAGATATTCCACTTGGTTCACACCCAACACCCTGTCACATTTGACGCCTTTGCTGCCTTATGTGCAGCTAAGAGATATGTATTCCTCCCCAGACTTGTTACCAGTCCAAACCATAGTCCAAAACTGAGAATCCGTAGCCATGCCATCTTGCTAGTTGCTCCTTACAGTGGTGATGTCTTCTTGCAGTGGCTAACGTGGACCCAGGTGTTTCATTCTGCAATCCGTACTGCTGTTGGTGTGGTTAGTAGCACCTGATATGGTCCTGTCCACTTTGGTTGTTGCCAATGCTTCCTTTTGATGTCTTTAATCAGTGTCCAATCTCCTGGCTGCAGTAGGCGTGGCTCGGTGTTCTCATTCAGTTCCTGGGGAGGTAATACGTTTCTCATAGTCATTTTATTCTGAAACATTTTTTTCATGTATCCTGCAAGTCCGGCCTCCTCCAATTCTGTACGTTCTCCCAGCTGAGGCATATAATATGCTCTACCCATAACAATTTCATACGGGGAGAGTTTTTTGCTCCCAGGTGTAATTCTCATACTTGTCAGTGCTAACGGTAGACATGCCACCCAACCCTTCCCTGTGGTTTCCATGGCTTTCTTCAGCTTATTTTTAAGTGTCCCGTTATGTCTTTCTACCATTCCTGCAGACTCTGGATGGTAGGCACAGTGGTTCTTTAAGGTTATCCCCAAGTGGATCCCCACATTTCTTAGGACCTCATTCTTAAATTCCGGCCCATTATCACTGTATAATATTCGCGGGATACCCCATCTTGGTATTATTTCTCTGCATAATATCTTTGCCACTGTTACTGCATCCACATGGGTGGTGGGGAAAGCTTCTACCCAACCCGAGAAAGGACATACCATTACTAGGCAATATTTCTTTCCTTCGCATACGTTCAGATGGATGAAATCCATCATCCAATGAGAGAAGGGTTCTTTTGCCAATGGAATCTTGCCTTGTTTACATTTTAGTTGTCCTTGTGGGTTATTGCGTAAACATGTTATACATTGTTGACAAAATTTTTGTAAATAAGTGGTTAGTCCGAATGTCGTATATTGTTGGTCTATCATTGTCCTCATCCCTCCTTTTGAGACATGGCATTTGCCATGGCTCAATCCTGCTGCAATGGGAAACAATGATCGTGGTAAAACTGGCAGTCCAGTGTTTCCAACCCATATGCCGAATGTGTTTAGTTTGCATCCCATGTTTTTCCATCCTCGCTTCTCAAGGGTGCCTGCCTCTGATTGCATTGCTTTAATCAATGCCATGTCAATCGAGGGTGGTGTTTGTGACGCGAATATTTCTGCAAGGGGCACTGCCTGGGCAGTTTTATCCGCAAAAGCATTTCCCCTTGACACCAGGTCTTTCGCAGAGGTGTGGGCAACACACTTAAGTATCGCTAATTGTTTTGGGAGTTGTAATGCATCAATTAGGTTCAATATTAAATCAGCATGGGAAATTGGTTTACCTGTGGAGGTAACCATACCCCGGTTTCGCCACTGTCCGGCAAATATGTGGCAAGTAGAATGGGCATATTGTGAGTCTGTATAGATGTTAATAATTTTTCCCTTCCCCAGTACACAAGCTCGAGTAAGCGCCACAAGTTCAGCCATTTGTGCCGAATATCCTGTTGGGAGTCTGGCTGCTTCTATTACCGTGTCCTGAGTGCATACAGCGTAGCTACTTTGGGAACGGCCCACCATGTCCTTTTTGCATGAACCGTCCACAAAGTATGTCACATCTGCATTCTCAAACCTTGTGTCCGCCAAATCTACTCGCGCCGCTACTGACTGTGAGGTCTTTTCTAAACAGTCGTGAGGGCTACCCTCGGAAGGTACTGGCAGCAAGGTTGCCGGATTCAACACTGTGCATCGTTCAATGGTTAAATTTGGGCAGGTCAGCAATGTGGCCATACAGGATAGCTGGCGTGCTGGCGATAGGAAGGCATGTTTAGTTTGAAGCAATAATACCGAAACTGCATGTGGAACCAACAACTTCAATGGTTGGTACAGGACCAGGGGCAATGATGCGCGAACAGCCAGAGCTGCTGCTTCTACTGCTTGTAAGCAGCAAGGAAGGCCTCGAGCCACCGGATCCAGTCGGTGTGAGTAATAAGCCACGGGTCGCATCCGCGTTCCAAATGGTTGTAATAGGACAGATGCCATAAACCCATTTTTAACGCAAACAGTTTGAGTATATGGCCTTGCAGGGTCAGGATGCGCCAGGGTTTCTGCCCCAGATAAAATGGTTTTTATAATTTCAAATGCCTTTATGGCCTCTGGATTCCATTCAATTGCATCCTGTGCCTTCATAGGGGCATCATAAATCAGCCCTAACAAGGGCTGAGTTAGCTCCGCATGTGAAGAGATCCATGCACGGCAGAAGTTAGTCATTCCCAAAAATGACATCATCTGTTGTTTAGTTTCGGGTCGCGGAGCTTGCATTATTGCAAGCTTTCTGTCTTTTAATAAGGATTTTCCTTCCCTAGAAATTGCATGGCCCAGATATTTGACCTCGGGTAAACAATATTGCAACTTTTTTCGGCTCACTTTATGTCCCCATTCTCCCCAAAATTTTAAGCAGGCCAGAGAATCTTGGCGGCAAATTTCGTCGGATGGGGAACATATAAGTATGTCATCTACATACAACAAAACTTGACTGCCACCCGGGGGCTCAAATTTTGCCAGATTACTTTCCATACATTGTGAGAATATGGCCGGGGATTCAACAAATCCCTGTGGACATCTGGTGTACGTATATTTCCTTCCCAAAAATGTGAAGGCAAACCAAAATTGGGAGGCCTTGTCAACCGGAATAGAAAAAAACGCATTTGCTAAATCAATTACTGTAAACCAAGCTGTATCAGGTCGCAAATTGTTCAGCAAGGTATTGGGGTCGGGTACAACTGGGGTCCGGGGAATCACTGCCTTATTTACAGCCTGTAAATCCTGAACCAATCGCCACCCTTGTGATGGCGCTACCTTTTTTACTGGGAACAGGGGGGTGTTACATGGAGAGTCAGGGCAATCCACTATGATGCCCTTCTCCTTAAGTTCCTTAATTATGGGTTCAATTCCTTCAATGGCCTCTGGTTTCATAGGATACTGCCGTTGGTATGGGCGGTGTGTTCCTTTTGGTATGATTTTAATAGGTTCAATCCCTTTTATTAGTCCTACGTCAGCTGATCCTTTGGACCATAGAGCATCAGGCAGAGCATTCAACTCCGCCTCCTGTTCTATTTCCACTCCTAACAGTCAGGGAACCATCTTCCCTGAGTGCATCTTCCTAACTCTTTCACATTGATACACCCAATTCAAACATTGTGAGTAGAGACCTGTCCTCGGGGAATACCATATCCCTGCATCCTGAGTCTCTTCCCAATCCTGTGCTTTTATCCCACAATCTACCAGGTTACCCACTTGTTGCCATGACTTTTTGCATCTCTTTGCAATTGATACATGGGGGTTCCCTTCTCCCTGGTATAGCTGATCATCTAACGGTTGGAGTAAAACTTTCCCTCCCATATCAGTTGCATTCCAATATATACATTGAATCGTTAATCGTGTGGAACTTCCCAATTTGAAATGTCTCTCATATGGCAACGAACTTCCCCCTTTTTCACGGTACCACATGGTACAGTGCAGATCCTCAGGCAGGTGGAAGTCACTTTGTTCCATGACCCGCTGGTGTGCCAATCTAAGCAGTTCCTGTTGGAATTGTCCTGGCCCTTCCTTTAACTGTAGGGCATAATAGTATTGTGGTTCCCCCCTTTCTTGGATAATTAGGGTATCTTCAATTTTTTTTTTGTACGTAACCTTAACTGCTTCCCATCGGTCGTCACCCATAGGTATCACTCCTAACTTGAGTTTAGTTAACACATCTCTCCCTAGTAAATTAACCGGGCATGTCATTGATATAACCACTTGTGCTTCTACAGTCTCTTTATTCTTGTAACAGAATTCAAGAGGTTCCGTGACGCATTGTGTTTCTAAGTCTCCGGACGCTGACCGAATATCAATTTTTTCCTGACTCTTTTTATAAGGAAAAGTTGCGTCTCTCATCGTAATAACCGTTCTACATGCTCCTGAATCGCATAAAAACGGTATGTCAATTCCATTCACTCTTAATGTCAACCAAGCACTCCCAGGAGACTGTATTAACGCCAATATACGTTCAGTCTCCTCTCTCTCCTCCTCTCCTTCTTCTTCGGGCTTTTGGGACTTCCACCGGTTTGGACAATCCCTTGCCCAGTGTCCCATTTTCCCACAAACATAACATTCTCCCCCATTATTGTTCTTTTGCTTCCTTTTTCTATTCTGCCATGGTTGTTTATTAACTTCTTGTGATATAAATCCCTCATTATGCCTATTATTCCTCTTCTCTTCCCTTGTTATTCGTTCGAAATGGATGGCATGATCTAATACTGGCTGGAGTGCCCCTATACTCCATGTTATTAGATGTTGTTTTACCAATTTTGAAATATGGGGCACCATTCCCGCCAGAAATGCATTCTTAATTTGTTGTGCCCAAACTCCAGTATCATCATGTGGATGTGGTGGTTCGATTCCACTATTGGAATTAGACTCCCTAATTTTGGACTCACCAACAAGTGAGTTCTGTAGCTCAGTGGTTAGAGCACTCGCCTTGCAAGTGAGACACCTGGGTTCAATTCCAGGCAGAGAGCGAAACCTTGGGTAAGTTTCCTTACTCCACACGCCTAATAATAATCACTCCAAAATAAATAAATAAATAGGTCATTTTCAATCCACGACTGTGTGTGGGAGCTACAGAGACACACAGATAGAGAGAGAAAGATACAGGGACACGGAGAGAGAGAGACACACAGAGACACAGAGAGAGAGAGATACAAAGACACGGAGAGAGAGTGTTACAGAGACACAGAGAGAGAGAGATACAGAGACAGAGACACACACAGACAGACAAATACGGAGATACACACACACAAAGAAAGACACATATCTCGAACCGCTTTGAGACAACCTCCTGACATGAAAGACACTTTATAAATGTAAAACAAGAACAACAAGATTACATTTGTATAAAAAACTTGTTGTTGGAGATAAAGATTACTGCGAGATGGATAATTTACTCCTATTTTCTCTGGAAATCAGGTGCATCTCTTAAACCAAACAACTAGTGAAAAGTGAGAGTAATTTTTTGCAATAAACTTTTGTTAACAAAAGTATATTTTCTACCTTTTTTATCTCACACTGATCACTTCTCTGCTGACATAAGGCGACTTATTTGTTTTTTTCTATGGTTCCTCTTTGATTGAGATGGAATTTCCCCACAAGTTCTCAAGGCTAAGGCCATGAGATACCTTGGGCCAATGCAGGGTGGGGGGGAGAGGGGTTGTGAGGAAAACATGCCCTGATATAGCCACAAAAAACGTCCAATATCACCAAGAGCATTGAAGCAAGTTTAGGAATAGTTCAATGACACTAATTTGATGGGTAGACTCAAATGTTTGCCACAACTAGCGCAGAGTCAAGGGGAAGAGCTGTGATCTATGGAGAACACCCTTACAGCAGCAGAACAGATGGTGGGAAATAGTTTCTACATTTTGAGGCAACAAACGGTCCAGACATTTGTCGCCTCTGACTCTGGGAAGCTTATTAGATTGCGTACGTACCCATCAGAGGCCAGAGTGCTACCCACTGAGCTAGGCTGACACCTCAGATGTCAGATGATAATAATAATAATAATAATCCTTGCATTTGATATAGTGCCTTATTACATTCTTGAGACGTCTTCACAGAATATACTGTAATGTAAATTAACTGTGTATTTTGTGGGAGAAATGCAACAGCCAATTGCACACAGCAGTGTTCCAAAATATTACATGACCAATACAAACAGTCATGTATTGAGGGACTAAATTATTACGTTTTTTGAATGATTATTACCACCGGAAACGCTATTCATGAATCGACTAACAACAGGTTCCTACTTACTATTAGGTAAACAGAGGAGTGTGAAGTAAGGAAACTTGCCTAAGATTTCACTGTTCTGGATATAAACCTTCATGGTATCAGGGGCGAACTTTGCTTTCAGTGAATCAGGAAACAATATCGTATAGCAGTAAGAACTGTCAAATCCCATAGTACTGTCAAATTTCATGTGTGTCAGCCTGGCTCAGTTGGTAGCCCTCTTCTTTGAGTCAGAAGGTTGTGGGTTCAAGCCCCACATCAGGAATTGAACTCATAGTCTTGTGTGACACTCCAATTCAGGTTCAGGGTGGAGGTGCCTGCTACAGATGAGATGTTAAACTGAGGCCCTGTCTGCCAAATGTTAAACATCCAATGGCACTTTCCGTAAAGAGAAGGGACTTTCTCCCAGTGTCCTGGCCAACAAAGCCCCTGATAAAATTGGTAATTCACTTCATGACTGTTTGTGGGACTTTGTCTGTGCAAATTGGCCACAGTGATTGCCAATAAAACATACACAGTTACTCCACTTTACAGTATGCCCTGTGAAGCACTTTGGGATGTCCTCCGAACGTGAAAGGTGCTGTATCAAATGTAAGGATAATTTTTATTGTAGTGAGATACTGGGATATTAAAGGCATTCAAGAGTCTTGTGAAAGGAAGCGGGGGCGGGTGGGTGGGTATTGGGAGTAAAAGATCTGTCAGGATCTAATAAACTGGTGGAGAACAGGCTTGATGGGATAAATGGCCTATTCCTTCTTTCCTAAGTTTCTTTGAGTTAAAGGCTTGAAAGATCGGACAAAAACACAGGTAAAATGTTGGTAGTAAAACAGCTATCACAGGCCTCTGAGAATCAGAATTTCTTTCACAATTTTTCCAGTATTTTTTATTGGAATGCATACACAATCCCACAGTTTAAATCCTAATTGCTAGAAGTGGCCTTTGGTTCACAAGTGAACTATTTTCAATCTCAGGGCGATGAGATTATGTTATGAATTTTAAAACTCCTTAATTTTGTATAGAATTAAAAGTTTGTTTCTTTTGTCATGTACTTCCCATTTCTGATGCAAATGCATTTCTCCTCGCTCTTCTGGTTTTTATACTGAGAATTCAAAACAAAAGAGTTGCTCATCGTTTCCCTACAAAAAGTGTAGTGGCAAAATGTGCTGACCCATCGAAAGACAAAAAGCCTTGATATTTCAATATTCTAAGGCTTCTGCAAATTCCAGTATCACAAGAAGGAACGAGGCTTGTGAAGCCTCCGTATGTACATTACACAAATAATAATTTATTTCTTGAACTAGCATTGGATTTTGCATTATTATTTTGTAGAACAAATCGCTGCTTTCCATTCTCAACTGCTAATGCTTGTTGTGCAAGGGTGACTTCTGCAGAGCGCAGGGATGACGACTGCACTGCCTACTGAGGATTATTATAACTATGACAATTACAATTACAATTACAGTTACTCCGATGAAGACTTTGTTGTTCTCTGTGAAAATTACGATAGCAACATGTTTGGAGCCACATTGACGGTCACTTTGTACAGCTTGATCTTCATTTTAAGCGTGGTTGGAAACAGTTTGGTTTTGTGGATCATGTTGAGGTACGAGAAGCTGAAAACCATAACGGACATATTCATTGTGAATCTGGCCATTTCGGATTTGCTTTTTGCCGCCTCGCTCCCGTTTTGGGCAAAGGATCACGTCTCTGGATGGGTCTTTGGGAACGCCATGTGCAAATTACTGAGCGGTGTTTTCTTCGTTGGCTATTACAGCGGGATCATGTTTCTGACACTGATGACGGCTGATCGATACTTTGCTGTGGTCCACGCTGTTTACGCTGCAAGGAGTAGAAAAACCTGCTACGCAGTCACAGCAAGCCTGGTCGTTTGGGCAATTAGTTTATCAGCCTCAGTGCCTGAATTCATTTACTCCACTGAAATTACATGGGATCAAACAAAGTTTTGTATGGCTAACTATCCAGAAGATAGTGAACACATCTGGTTGTTGTTCGGGTATTACCAGCAAATTATATTGTTCTTCTTAATTCCATTAGTTGTCATTGTGTATTGCTATTATAAAATCATGAACACTGTGCTGAGGTGTAAAGCAAGGAAGAAGTACAAAGCAGTGAAGGTGATCTTGTGTATTGTGGTGATTTTCTTCCTGTGTTGGGCACCATACAATATGGTGATTTTCCTGGTCTCTCTGAAACAACTTAATGTGTCGCCATTCACAACCTGTGAGATGAGCAAACACATCGACTACGCGTATTTCATCAGTCGTAACCTCGCTTATTTCCACTGCTGTCTCAACCCCGTGTTTTACGCTTTTGTGGGTACAAATTTCAGAATACATCTAAACAAATTATTAAGGAATCTGTTTCCTTGTATGAGGACTCAAAACCTGTGGATTTACAAAGTCAGGAGTCTCAACAGGAGTAGTTCTCATGAGTACTCTGAAGCTTTTGTGATGAACACAAGCATCTTGTAATTATTAGATAAACCAGAGTGTAGTCACAATCTCAGTGGAACCAAAATTATAACTTTAACCATAAAGACTATTATATCTTAATACAGTCAAACCTTTCAAGTAACCACCTCCATTCGACAACCTGTTAACAACCAGTCCTGACAGCTGTTCCCTCACCAATGAACCCTTACTCAGAGGCACTTTGGCCCAATCCCCTGAGTGATTGCTGAGACAGGTTTGACTATATAGAGGACGCATCGAAAAGTCTTATGGAAAGTTTTTCAACACAGTGTCAACTTGGAAGCCGCTTCCTTTAAAGAATAGCGTAAAACTGGCTTTGAAATTTAGATTGCAATAAGGGATTTTCCACAATTTAGTGTGATCCTGAAACGTATGTTGATCTTGCATGTTAAGATGTAATGATCTTCAAGGTGTAAGCTGGTAGGAATTTTGTGCCACTGCCTGCTGCAATGATGCTTCGGAGTGATGCTTATAAAAGGATCAGGGTAAAGTGGGACATGGCTTCATTGCTCGAGCTTGCAATGCCCATGTGTTGCTGGCAGACAGAACAGATTCTCCCATTCCATTCAGTTCCTGATCCAAATGCAACATTTTTCTGAGAGCAACCAAACAGAGATCAGACACCTCCTTTCTGGGAATGTCTCGGTTGGTATTAAAGTATTTTTTGTTGCAACTGACTGGGAAGGTTCCTGAACTTGTGGAGATCTTATTGTAAAAAGTATTCCTATGGGAATGGTTAGCTAGCTTATTTTGCACTATCGGGCTCAGAATCTTCTTGCGGAGGATTCAAAAAGAAATAGAACTGGATAGCAGAAGCGAGTGTTAACCGCAAGTCTTCAGACGTCTGGCGTCAGATTATTTCATTTGTAAGACTATGGTTTTGAAATTTAAGATTGTGGGGAATTTTGCAAAGCAGTCTCAATTCCAATCTTGATTTGTTTTCTGCAAATATTTTTGAAGCTTACAGCCAAGTAGAATTTGGGGTTTCTGATTTTCAAAAAGGCATAATGATAACAAGGCTCCTTCTTTAAAGTAAGACACTTTTATGTATAAGTAAGACAGATTATGTACCTCTTTGCCTCATAAGCAAAGCACTCCAAGACACTACCCCAGTGAAGGGTGCTATTATAAATGGAAGTTGTTGTTGTTGTTGTCAAGTGCACCTTTCTCAATATGTGCAACCATTCCTTGATGTAAATGGACATTTCTTTCTGTATTAAAAAATCTGCAGTACTGCAGAAAGTCAAGGTTAAGCTTGCAAATAACAATGGATGTGTGATGAACCATGATACAGTTAACCAGTGTCACAAGATTTCAGTGTAGCCAGCAATATTGCAATAAACTGTTATAGTTCACAATCTTGCGTTTGATTTGTTTCATGGATATAAATACAGTTTAACATTTATATAGAATCTTTCACATAAAATAAATATCTTGAAGCGTTTTACGGAAGTAATTCATATGATGTGAAGTCGGAAATGCGGCAGCTTATCAATGTCAGCAACCGTCTTACATACAACCATGAGGTGAATATCCTATTGATTCAAAGTTCCAGGGTGAATGTGGATGAGGAAGGAATATAATAATAATCCTTGCATTTGATCTAGCCTATCATCAAAATGTCTCAAAGCATTTTACAGGATTTGCTGTAAAAATACTGTGCATTTTGGTAGGCAAACACAGAGCCAATTTGTGCACAGCAATGTCACACAATTTATCTGGGGACTGTTGGCCAGGACACCGGGAGAAATACCCTTTCTTCTCAAATAGTGCCATGGGATCTTTAACATCCACCTGAACAGGCAGTTGAGGACTTGGATTAACTTCTTATCCAAAGGACAGCACCTCTGACAATGCAGCAAACCTCCAGCACTGTATTGGAGTACCAGCCTAGCCTGTGAGTTCAAAGTCCCAACATGGGACTTGGGTCCACAACCTTCTGACTCAGAAGTGAGAGTGCTAACAACTGAGTCAGGCTGACTTCTACAACCAAATAACCTATAATTGCAGATTCATCACAATGATATATGCTTACAGAAGATCGATACAATTTGTTTAGATGAAATCCATCTGATCTCATTCTTCATCCTTCCAAGCTACCCTACTGCCTTCCTATCACTACATCAAGTTGTTTCTTATATGAGTCCAATGTCCTGAACTCAGACAACCTGCTTATTACTCTTTATTGCTCTTATTATTACTCTTTGCGTAAAGAGATATTTCCTGTGTCTGTCTTGAAATGCTGCTTTCCAACGTTAAATTTATGTCCCTTTGTTTTACAGAGAACATCGAAATAGTCATTTTATTTATGTAAAATAAAATTTAATACTGGGAATCATCCTTGTTACTCTCCTCTGCACTGCCTCCAGGGCCTGGCAGTCCCCTTATAGTCAGAGCCTTGGGATGTCCTTCCCCCGTGATGTCAATTTGTTGCTGCTATAATAATAATAATAACAATAATCCTTGCATTTCATATAGAGACTTATCACATCTTATTATCATTATATGTTATCATATATTATTATCTTCGAGACATCTCAAAGCGATTCGCAGAATGTGTTGTACAGGGAATTGACTAAAATTTGTGTGTGAAACATAATGTCACTGCGATCAGAATTTTATACAGTGCTCCAGGTGTTGCCTGTTCAGAGCGCCGTATAGCCTGGGAGATGGGGGGATGGTGGGGGTGGGGGCGGTGGGCGGGGTGGGGGGGTGTGAGTGTGGGGTGAGGTCGGGGTGGGGAGTCTGCATTGATAAAGATCACATGAACCACAAATATAGTCTGATAGTGACATAGTTGCAGTTCTTGCAGGAGTGGCCATTTTTCCATCTAGTTGATACAAGCAACTTCCCAAAAGTAAATTCAAGCTCATCTCGTTGCCAGCCTGATGGAATATTCCAAACATTTCTCACTCCTAAACCAAAAGCACTCCTGACATTTGTTCTGGACCATTTTTGACTAATATCTGCTCAACCTATTTCTGGTCATCTAGTGGCCATGTGGTGTTTTACATCCTCTTGTGCAGGGAAATCCCTTACAAATCAGTGGCGCTTGATTCAAACTGAATAGTTTGAAGATTGAATCAAAAAAGAATGGCACCTGATTAGAATTTCTGTTAACCACCTCAGCGGACTTGTGTCCACAAAGGTAGGATACCAGTACCTAGCACGGGAATGTCAAACGGATATATTAATGGGGAGTTCTGTAACAATATAATAATAATCTTTGCATTTGACATAGCAATTTATCACAACATCAAGATGTCTTAAAGTGCTTGATAGTATTTTGTGCACAGCAATAGCGACTGAGGTAGATTTGGGAAGATTCAAGATGCAGAAGTCAGATTCAAAAAAGATGCTAGAAAGATTGACAAAGGTTCAACAAAGTTGTCAGAGGATTCTATCGATTGGTTTTCTCTTAAAAACATCGATGCTATTTGTTTCAACCACAGCTTCCAGTACGACATTCCTCCTAAACTCCCTATTAGATTTACTATTGGCTAAATTGTATTTATGCCCTCTAATTTTGGACTCACCAACAAGTGAGTTCTGTAGCTCAGTGGTTAGAGCACTTGCCTTGCGAGTGAGACACCTGGGTTCAATTCCAGGCAGAGAGCGAAACCTTGGGTAAGTTTCCTTACTCCACACAGAGCCTAATAATAATCCCTCCAAAATAAATAAATAAATAGGTCATTTTCAATCCACAACTGTGTGTGGGACACTGCTGTGCGCAATTGGCTGCTGCATTTCGCCTACAAATATACAGTAAATTAACTTTATAACATATTCTTTGAAGCGCTTTGAGACGTCAAGAAAATGTGAAAAGCGCTATATCAAATGCAAGGATAACTATTACCAACAAGTGGAAAAGGCTATCAACATTTACCTTATCAATCCTTTCATAATCTTAAACACTTCTTTCAGCTCCCCTCCCACTTGGCTCAATTCTGAAGAGAAAAGTTGTAACCTGTCCAATATGCTCCCACTGGCCGACATTATCCATAGGGTTCACTTCCAATTCTATCTGCCTCTATCCTCAATTCCAGGGCCACTGCTGTTCTCACATCCAATTTCTTCAATTGAATGTTGACAAGACAGACGGAGGCTCTACTGTTTAGCTCCAGTGTAGAGGATGATCCCCAGTGGTAGAGGAATGAGCTATGAGCAACGACTAGACCTGCTTAGGCTCTTCAGTCTTGAGAGGACATCTCAGAGGGGTCCTTATTGATGCCATGGCAGATACTAGGTTGTCAGAGAGAGAGAGAGAGACATACACACACAGAGAGAGAAAGAGAAAGAGAGCTACAGAGACACACAGATAGAAAGAGAAAGATACAGGGACACGGAGAGAGAGAGATACAAAGACACGGAGAGAGAGTGTTACAGAGACACAGAGAGAGAGAGAGAGAGAGATACAGAGACAGAGACACACACAGACAGACAAATACGGAGATACACACACACAAAGAAAGACACATATCTCGAACCGCTTTGAGACAACCTCCTGACATGAAAGGCACTTTATAAATGTAAAACAACAACAAGATTACATTTGTATAAAAAACTTGTTGTTGGAGATAAAGATTACTGCGAGATGGATAATTTACTCCTATTTTCTCTTGAAATCAGGTGCATCTCTTAAACCAAACAACTAGTGAAAAGTGATTTTCTACAATAAACTTTTGTTAGCAAAAGTATATTTTCTACCTTTTTTATCTCTCACTGATCACTTCTCTGCTGACATAAAACGACTTATTTGTTTTTTTCTATGGTTCCTCTTTGATTGAGATGGAATTTCCCCACAAGTTCTCAAGGCTAAGGCCATGAGATACCTTGGGCCAATGCAGGGTGGGGGGAGAGGGGTTGTGAGGAATACATGCCCTGACATAGCCACAAAAAACGTCCAATATCACCAAGAGCATTGAAGCAAGTTTAGGAATAGTTCAATGACAATAATTTGATGGGTAGACTCAAATGTTTGCCACAACTAGCGCAGAGTCAAGGGGAAGAGCTGTGATCTATGGAGAACACCCTTACAGCAGCAGAACAGATGGTGGGAAATAGTTTCTACATTTTGAGGCAACAAACGGTCCAGACATTTGTCGCCTCTGACTCTGGGAAGCTTATTAGATTGCGTACGTACCCATCAGAGGCCAGAGTGCTACCCACTGAGCTAGGCTGACACCTCAGATGTCAGATGATAATAATAATAATAATAATCCTTGCATTTGATATAGTGCCTTATTACATTCTTGAGACGTCTTCACAGAATATACTGTAATGTAAATTAACTGTGTATTTTGTGGGAGAAATGCAACAGCCAATTGCACACAGCAGTGTTCCAAAATATTACATGACCAATACAAACAGTCATGTATTGAGGGACTAAATTATTACGTTTTTTGAATGATTATTACCACCGGAAACGCTATTCATGAATCGACTAACAACAGGTTCCTACTTACTATTAGGTAAACAGAGGAGTGTGAAGTAAGGAAACTTGCCTAAGATTTCACTGCTCTGGATATACACCTTCATGGTATCAGGGGCGAACTTTGCTTTCAGTGAATCAGGAAACAATATCGTATAGCAGTAAGAACTGTCAAATCCCATAGTACTGTCAAATTTCATGTGTGTCAGCCTGGCTCAGTTGGTAATAATAATAATAATCCTTATAATCCTTGCATTTGATATAGCGCTTTTCACGTCGGGAGGACGTCCCAAAGCGCTTCACAGAACACACTGTAAAGTGAATTGACTGTATATTTGTGGGCGAACGCGGCAGCCAATTGCGCACAGCAATGTCCCACAAACAGTCTTAGATTGAAAATGACCAATTTATTATTGTTTTTGGTTTTTGAAGGGATTATTATTAGGCGTGTGGAGTAAGGAAACTTGCCCAAGGTTTTGCCCTGCCTGGAATTGAACTCAGGTCTCTCACTTGCAAAGCGAGTGCTCTAACCACTGAGCTACAGGACTCTGTAGCCCTCTTCTTTGAGTCAGAAGGTTGTGGGTTCAAGCCCCACATCAGGAATTGAACTCATAGTCTTGTGTAAACAGAGGAGTGTGAAGTAAGGAAACTTGCCTAAGATTTCACTGTTCTGGATATACACCTTCATGGTATCAGGGGCGAACTTTGCTTTCAGTGAATCAGGAAACAATATCGTATAGCAGTAAGAACTGTCAAATCCCATAGTACTGTCAAATTTCATGTGTGTCAGGCTGGCTCAGTTGTAGCCCTCTTCTTTGAGTCAGAAGGTTGTGGGTTCAAGCCCCACATCAGGAATTGAACTCATAGTCTTGTGTGACACTCCAATTCAGGTTCAGGGTGGAGGTGCCTGCTACAGATGAGATGTTAAACTGAGGCCCTGTCTGCCAAATGTTAAACATCCAATGGCACTTTCCGTAAAGAGAAGGGACTTTCTCCCAGTGTCCTGGCCAACAAAGCCCCTGATAAAATTGGTAATTCACTTCATGACTGTTTGTGGGACTTTGTCTGTGCAAATTGGCCACAGTGATTGCCAATAAAACATACACAGTTACTCCACTTTACAGTGTGCCCTGTGAAGCACTTTGGGATGTCCTCCGAACGTGAAAGGTGCTGTATCAAATGTAAGGATAATTATTATTGTAGTGAGATAGACAGATACTGGGATATGAAAGGCATTCAAGAGTCTTGTGAAAGGAAGCGGGGGCGGGTGGGTGGGTATTGGGAGTAAAAGATCTGTCAGGATCTAATAAACTGGTGGAGAACAGGCTTGATGGGATAAATGGCCTATTCCTTCTTTCCTAAGTTTCTTTGAGTTAAAGGCTTGAAAGATCGGACAAAAACACAGGTAAAATGTTGGTAGTAAAACAGCTATCACAGACCTTTGAGAATCAGAATTTCTTTCACAATTTTTCCAGTATTTTTTATTGGAATGCATACACAATCCCACAGTTTAAATCCTAATTGCTAGAAGTGGCCTTTGGTTCACAAGTGAACTATTTTCAATCTCAGGGCGATGAGATTATGTTATGAATTTTAAAACTCCTTAATTTTGTATAGAATTAAAAGTTTGTTTCTTTTGTCATGTACTTCCCATTTCTGATGCAAATCCATTTCTCCTCGCTCTTCTGTTTTTTATAACGAGGATTCAAAACAAAAGAGTTGCTCATTGTTTCCCTACAAAAAGTGTAGTGGCAAAATGTGCTGACCTATCGAAAGACGAAAAGCCTTGATATTTCAATATTCTAAGACTTCTGCAAATTCCAGTATCACAAGAAGGAACGAGGCTTGTGAAGCCTCCGTATGTACATTACACAAATAATAATTTATTTCTTGAACTAGCATTGGATTTTGCATTATTATTTTGTAGAACAAATCGCTGCTTTCCATTCTCAACTGCTAATGCTTGTTGTGCAAGGGTGACTTCTGCAGAGCGCAGGGATGACGACTGCACTGCCTACTGAGGATTATTATAACTATGACAATTACAATTACAATTACTCCGACGAAGACTTTGTTGTTCTCTGTGAAAATTACAATAGCAACATGTTTGGAGCCACATTGACAGTCACTTTGTACAGCTTGATCTTCATTTTAAGCGTGGTTGGAAAC
Source organism: Callorhinchus milii (assembly GCF_018977255.1). NCBI lineage: Eukaryota > Metazoa > Chordata > Chondrichthyes > Chimaeriformes > Callorhinchidae > Callorhinchus > Callorhinchus milii. Next base: position 74,719,225 of record NW_024704743.1, read on the forward strand.
AGTTTGGTTTTGTGGATCATGTTGAGGTACGAGAAGCTGAAAACCATAACGGACATATTCATTGTGAATCTGGCCATTTCGGATTTGCTTTTTGCCGCCTCGCTCCCGTTTTGGGCAAAGGATCACGTATCTGGATGGGTCTTTGGGAACCCATGTGCAAATTACTGAGCGGTGTTTTCTTCGTTGGCTATTACAGCGGGATCATGTTTCTGACACTGATGACGGCTGATCGATACTTTGCTGTGGTCCACGCTGTTTACGCTGCAAGAAGTAGAAAAACCTGCTACGCAGTCACAGCAAGCCTGGTCGTTTGGGCAATTAGTTTATCAGCCTCAGTGCCTGAATTCATTTACTCCACTGAAATTACATGGGATCAAACAGAGTTTTGTATGGCTAACTATCCAGAAGATAGTGAACACATCTGGTTATTGTTCGGGTATTACCAGCAAATTATATTGTTCTTCTTAATTCCATCAGTTGTCATTGTGTATTGCTATTATAAAATCATGAACATTGTGCTGAGGTGTAAAGCAAGGAAGAAGTACAAAGCAGTGAAGGTTATCTTGTGTATTGTGGTGATTTTCTTCCTGTGTTGGGCACCATACAATATGATGATTTTCCTGGTCTCTCTGAAACAACTTAATGTATCGCCATTCACAACCTGTGAGATGAGCAAACACATCAACTACGCGTATTTCATCAGTCGTAACCTCGCTTATTTCCACTGCTGTCTCAACCCCATGTTTTACGCTTTTGCGGGTACAAATTTCAGAATACATCTAAACAAACTATCAAGAAATCTGTTTCCTTGCATGAGGACTCGAAACCTGTGGATTTACAAAGTCAGGAATCTCAACAGGAGTAGTTCTCATGAGTACTCTGAAGCTTTTGTGATGAACACAAGCATCTTGTAATTATTAGATAAACCAGAGTGTAGTCACAATCTCAGTGGAACCAAAATTATAATTTTAACCATAAAGACTATTATATCTTAATACAGTCAAACCTTTCAAGTAACCACCTCCATTCGACAACCACCTCCTGTTAACAACCAGTCCTGACAGCTGTTCCCTCACCAATGAACCCTTACTCAGAGGCACTTTGGCCCAATCCCCTGAGTGATTGCTGAGACAGGTTTGACTATATAGAGGACGCATCGAAAAGTCTTATGGAAAGTTTTTCAACACAGTGTCAACTTGGAAGCCGCTTCCTTTAAAGAATAGCGTAAAACTGGCTTTGAAATTTAGATTGCAATAAGGGATTTTCCACAATTTAGTGTGATCCTGAAACGTATGTTGATCTTGCATGTTAAGATGTAATGATCTTCAAGGTGTAAGCTGGTAGGAATTTTCTGCCACTGCCTGCTGCAATGATGCTTCGGAGTGATGCTTATAAAAGGATCAGGGTAAAGTGGGACATGGCTTCATTGCTCGAGCTTGCAATGCCCATGTGTTGCTGGCAGACAGAACAGATTCTCCCATTCCATTCAGTTCCTGATCCAAATGCAACATTTTTCTGAGAGCAACCAAACAGAGATCAGACACCTCCTTTCTGGGAATGTCTCGGTTGGTATTAAAGTATTTTTTGTTGCAACTGACTGGGAAGGTTCCTGAACTTGTGGAGATCTTATTGTAAAAAGTATTCCTATGGGAATGGTTAGCTAGCTTATTTTGCACTATCGGGCTCAGACTCTTCTTGCGGAGGATTCAAAAAGAAATAGAACTGGATAGCAGAAGCGAGTGTTAACCGCAAGTCTTCAGACGTCTGGGGTCAGATTATTTCATTTGTAAGACTATGGTTTTGAAATTTAAATAAACTGTTACAGTACACAATCCTGCGTTTGATTTGTTTCATGGATATAACTACAGTTTAACATTTATATAGAATCTTTCACATAAAATAAATATCTTGAAGCGTTTTACGGAAGTAATTCATATGATGTGAAGTCGGAAATGCGGCAGCTTATCAATGTCAGCAACCGTCTTACATACAACCATGAGGTGAATATCCTATTGATTCAAAGTTCCAGGGTGAATGTGGATGAGGAAGGAATATAATAATAATCCTTGCATTTGATCTAGCCTATCATCAAAATGTCTCAAAGCATTTTACAGGATTTGCTGTAAAAATACTGTGCATTTTGGTAGGCAAACACAGAGCCAATTTGTGCACAGCAATGTCACACAATTTATCTGGGGACTGTTGGCCAGGACACCGGGAGAAATACCCTTTCTTCTCAAATAGTGCCATGGGATCTTTAACATTCACCTGAACAGGCAGTTGAGGACTTGGATTAACTTCTTATCCAAAGGACAGCACCTCAGACAATGCAGCAAACCTCCATGCGCTGTATTGGAGTACCAGCCTAGCCTGTGAGTTCAAAGTCCCAACATGGGACTTGGGTCCACAACCTTCTGACTCAGAAGTGAGAGTGCTAACAACTGAGTCAGGCTGACGTCTATAAACCCAAATAACCTATAATTGCAGATTCATCACAATGATATATGCTTACAGAAGATCGATACAATTTGTTTAGATGAAATCCATCTGATCTCATTCTTCATCCTTCCAAGCTACCCTACTGCCTTCCTATCACTACATCAAGTTGTTTCTTATATGAGTCCAATGTCCTGAACTCAAACACCCTTCCAGACAATCTGTTCCAGTCGTTAATTAAATATTCTTTGCATAAGGAAATATTTCCTGTGTCTGTCTTGCATTCCCCTTTGCAACGCTAAATTGATGTCCCCTTGTTTTACGGAGAACATGAAAACAATAATTTTACTGATGTAAAATAAAATTTAATACTGGGAATCATCCTTGTTAGTCTCCTCTGCACTTTTTTGACTAATTTCTGCTCAACCTATTTCCTTGGCTCATTTTGAAGGTTTTACTAGCTTTCATTTATCTCAGCTGTTAATTTAAACCATCCCCATGAACCTATTTTTAGATCAGGTTCTCCACACTAATTCATTTCATTCCAGGACCAACATAATGCTTCACCCACAAAATTCACAGACTTTGTCTCCTTTACCCCCGTTGACAGATTTTGAATTTCCATCAGAAGAGGATTCTAGCTTAATTCAGTTAATCATCTCTTCAGCCACCCTCAAATAATAATAAGCTTTGCATTTGATATCTCAAAGACGTGAAAGGCGCTATATCAAATTCAAGGATTATTATTATTATTATATAGCGCTTGTGATATCAAAATGCCACAAACTGTAATTACTGTTATTTTGTAGGTGAATATGGCAGCTGATTTATACCCAGCAATATCCCACAAAACAGTAGTGAAGTGAATGATGAATTTATTTCGAGGATTGTTGGTCAGGACAGCAGAGTTTGAGGGATATTGCTATGCGCAAATTGGCTGACTTGTTCACCTACAAATAATACAAATCAGGAAATCGTTCTGCAGTCTGCACACCAAATAAGAAAGGATATGATACGAATAATAGTAAATACAGTAAATGCTTATCTATGGGCTTTTCGCTCACAAATATACAGTCAATTCACTTTACAGCATATTCTGTGAAGCGCTTTGAGATGTCTAGAAGACATGAAAAGCGCTATATCAAATGCAAGGATTATTATTATTATCTATGTGTTGTGTGTGTCTCTCTCTGAGAGTGAGTGTGCAGATAGTCAGGTGTGGGGACAGTCAGACACTTCAAGAGTTGATAATCGGGCAGTGAGGTGTGTAGAGTCAGCAATACAAACATAAGTAGTGTTTAGAAAGCTGAGCTGGGCCTCCTGTTCTGTGCTGGTCATCTAGTGTTCACTAGATGGGGAGCGGCGGCAGGAGAGCGCGGGGAGGAGCCTGGACCCAGGTACTTAAACTCGACGCCGGAGCGAGTGCAGCTAGGCAGCGAGGGGAGGGGACGGAGCGGGGAACTGCGACGTCATAGATTAGTTTTCAGGTGAGTGCGCGCGCACAAACAAACAAACAAACAAAAAAAAACCTCTGCGCCCCCCCCCCCCCCCCCCCCCAGGGCTCACATCAGAGCCCACTATGGTCCTGTTGGGTTCGATGCCCCAATCTGCGGGATAATGCCATCCACCTGACCGCTCGCTCCCGGTCCCCGCGTGCGCACTATGGCTGCCGCTTTGACCCGAGCCCCCTCACCCCCTCCCTCCCGCCCCCCTCCTCTCTCCCCCCAAACCCTCCCCCCTCTGCATCTCTCCCGCTCTCTCCTCCTCTCTCTCCGTCCCTCTCGTCTTCTATCCCCACTTGACCCTCCCACAACCTCCCTCTGCTCCAGCCTGGGAATCCTCCGCCGGGCTCACCGTGGCACTCGGCGTTGGCTGTCCAGCAGCAGCCACACCGACTGCCCCATTCCCCACCACTCTCGCCAGCCACCCCGGACACAGACCCGGGGAGTCAACCTCTCCTCCCTCATCCCCATTCCCCCCACCCCTGCCTCACAACCTGGACCCCCCTCCCCTCCCACACACCCTTCTGTCAACCGCTCCCTCCACATCGGACTGCAAAATGTCCGCTCCCTCTGCAACAAGGCCCTGGTCATCAACGATCTCATCCTTGATGAGAACGTTGATATCATGGCCTTGACAGAAACGTGGCTCACCCCAGGCGACACCTTCCCCCTCACGGAGGCCACGCCACCCGGCTACACCTCCCACCACATCCCCCGCCCCAACCGCCGTGGCGGTGGTGTTGCCCTTATCTCAAGGACACCACTTGCCCTATCCCCCTACTCCTCTGGCTCTTTCCCCTCCTTCGAGCACCTCACCCTCTCCCACCCCTCATTCCTCTCCCTTAAAATCCTCCTCCTCTACCGGCCCCCTAAAACCTCTCCCACCTTCATCTCTGACATTTCAACACTCCTCACATCTCTTTGCCTCTCCTCTGATCGCCTCATCATCCTGGGCGACTTTAACCTACACTTCACCCCCTCCTGCTCCATCTCCACAGACTTCTCTTCCCTGCTCTCCTCACTCAACCTTTCCCTACACATAAACTCCCCCACTCACAGTCACGGCCACCCACTCGATTTGGTGATCACCCGGGGCCTCAGTGTCTCGGATGTCACTATTACCGACAAGGCCATCTCCGACCACTACTTCATCTCCTTCACCACCTCCACCCCCCTCCCCACCTCCACCAGACCCACCACCATCTTCTACCGCCCTTGGAAGAAGTTACCCCCACAATCCCTAACCGATGCCTTGGAGTCCTCTGAACTCCTCTCCCTCTGGCCTTCAACCCTCACCGACCCCTCTTCTCCTCTCTCCCTCCTCCACAATATCCTCTCCTCCACACTCGATACTCTTGCCCCCATCACTTCCCGCACTGTCTCCTACTCCCGCTCCTCCCCCTGGTACACCACCCACCTCCGCTCACTGAAATGCCAGGTGCGGGCTGCTGAGCGCACCTTTGTCAAATCTGGCCTAACGGTCCACCGACAAATCTGGCTGGACCTCCTCAAAATTTACCGCTCCACTCTAGCCTCGGCCAAGTCGTCCTTCTACTCCAGGATAATCCTGGAGGCGAAGAACAACCCCAGGCTACTGTTTTCCACCACATCCCGACTCCTCCGTCCCCCCCGCCACCCCGCGCAGGTCATCTCCTCCAACCTTCACTGCGAGGAGATGCTGGATTTCCTTGAATCCAAGATCAAGGGAATCCGCTCCGCGGTCACTTCCCCTCCAACTTCCACCCACCACCCACCCCTTCCCTCCCACACTCCGACTCCTACCCATCCTCCCCTACACACCTTCGTACCCGTTTCCCCACCCTCTGTCACTGAACTCATCCTATCCCTAAAACCAACCACCTGCTCCCTTGACCCCATCCCCACTCCACTCCTTATCTCCCAGCTCCATTTTCTTGCCCCACACATCACTGACATCATAAACCTGTCCCTCTCCTCTGGCTCTGTCCCCATTCCATTAAAAACTGCCATCATCACGCCCACCCTGAAAAAACCCTCCCTTGATGCGTCGCAGCTATCAAGCTACCGGCCCATCTCCAACCTCCCCTTTCTCTCCAAGGTCTTGGAAAGAGTTGTCGCCTCCCAACTGCGCTCTTTCCTCTCCACCCATTCTCTTTTTGAACCCCTTCAGTCAGGTTTCCGTGCTGCTCATAGCACAGAAACTGCCCTGGTCAAGGTCACCAATGATATCCTGACCATCTGTGACCAGGGCTCCCTCTGTCTCCTCGTCCTCCTCGACCTATCGGCAGCATTCGATACGGTCGACCACGCTATCCTACTCCACCGCTTGTCCTCCCACCTCAACCTTCAAGGCACTGTCCTTGAATGGTTTAGCTCTTACCTTTCCCACCGTCTTCACTTCGTCTCAACGAATGGCTTCTCCTCCACCCCCCGTACTGTCTCATGTGGTGTCCCTCAGGGCTCTGTCCTCGGTCCCCTCCTCTTCACCCTCTATATGCTCCCCCTTGGTGACATCATCCGCAAACATGGGGTTAACTTCCACATGTATGCGGATGACACCCAACTCTACCTTTCCTCCTCTACTCTCAACTCCACGACCACCGATGTCCTGACAGCCTGCCTGTCCGACATCGAGTCCTGGACGAGAGACAACTTTCTTCAGCTCAACGTGCGAAAAACCGAGGCCCTCCTGATTGGCTCACGTCAGCGCCTCCGCACCTCAGGCGCTGACACCATCAGCATCCAAGGCTGCACTCTCCACCTCTCAAAGCCAGTCAGGAACCTCGGCGTTTTGTTCGACCCTGAGCTGTCCTTTCTCCCTCACATCCGCACCACAACTGGCACCGCCTTCCATCACCTCCGGAATATCGCCAGATTACGGCACTACCTCACCCCTCACGCTGCTGAAACCCTGGTTCACGCCTTTGTCACCTCAAGGCTGGACTATGGGAACTCTCTCCTCGCCGGCCTTCCCGCCACCTCCCTCCACAAGCTGCAGGTCATTCAGAACTCTGCAGCTCGTGTACTGTCCCGCACCAGGCTTCGCGACCACATCACTCCCACCCTCGCTCGCCTCCACTGGCTCCCCATCCCCCAGAGGATTGATTTCAAGATCCTCATCCTCACCTACAAGGCCATTCACGGCCTTGCTCCCTCCTACCTCTCCAACCTACTATCCCCCTACCTACCTGCCCGTACCCTCCGTTCCTCTGGCTCCGGTCTGCTCCACGTCCCCCGCCCCAACCGCCCTACCATCGGTGGTCGGGCCTTCAGCCTCTCAGCCCCCAGGCTCTGGAACTCCATCCCCCAGTGCCTTCGCCCTGCTTCCTCCCTTTCCTCCTTCAAGGCCGGTCTCAAAACCTTTCTCTTTGACCGTGCCTTCAGCTCCCCTCTCGACTCTCTTCCTCCTCCTCGCTCCCTCCCTTCCCTCCCCTCACCCTGACCATTTCCCCCCTCCTCTCTCCCTCCCTTCCCTCCCCTCACCCTGACCATTTCCCCCCTGCTCGGGTCATGACCCAACTGTGCAGCGCCTTGGGACGTCCTCCTGACGTGAAAGGCGCTCTATAAATGGAATCTTGTTGTTGTTGTTGTTGTAGTGGCCATGTGGTGTTTTACATCTTCTTGTGCAGGGAAATCCCTTACAAATCAGTGGCGCTTGATTCAAACTGAATAGTTCGAAGATTGAATCAAAAAAGAATGGCACCTGATTAGAATTTCTGTCTAACCACCTCAGCGGACTTGTGTCCACAAGGGTAGGATACCAGTACCTAGCACGGGAAAGTCAAACGGATATATTAATGGGGAGTTCTGTAACAATATAATGATTATCTTTGCATTTGATATAGCAATTTATCACAACATCAAGATGTCTTAAAGTGCTTGATACTATTTTGTGCCCAGCAATAGCGACTGAGGTAGATTTGGGAAGATCTTGAATCTTCAAAAAAGATTCAAAAAAGTTGCTAGAAAGATTGACAAAGGTTCAACAAAGTTGTCAGAGGATTCTACCGATTGATTTTCTCTTAAACACATCGATGCTATTTGTTTCAATCACAGCTTCCAGTACGACATTCCTCCTGAACTCCCTATTAGATTTACTATTGGCTAAATTGTATTTATGCCCTCTAATTTTGGACTCACCAACAAGTGGAAAAGGCTATCAACATTTACCTTATTGAATCCTTCCATAATCTTAAACACTTCTTTCAGGTCCCCTCCCAATTGGCTCAACTCTAAAGAGAAAAGTTGTAACCTGTCCAATATGCTCCCCCTGTTCGATATTATCCATAGGGTTCACTTCCAATTTTATCTGCCTCTATCCTCGATCCCAGGGCCACTGCTGTTCTCACCAATTGCCTGTTAGACATCCAATTTCTTCAATTGAACATTGACAAGACAGACATAGGCTCTACTGCTTAGCTCCAGTGCAGAGGATGATCCCCAGTGTTAGAGGAATGACTAGACATGCTTACGGTCTTCAGTTTTGAGAGGACATCTCAGATGTCATAATAATAATCCTTGCATTTGATATAGCACTTTTCACGTCTTCTAGATGTCTCAGGGTGCTTCACAGAATATACTGTGAAGTGAATTGACTGCATATTTTGTGGGCGAAACACAGCAGCCAATTGCGCACAACAGTGTCCCACAAACAGTCGTGGATTGAAAATGACCAATTTATTGTTTTTTTTTTAAAACAAATTATTGTTTTGTTTTGGAGGGATTATTATAAGGCGTGTGGAGTAAGGAAACTTGCCCAAGGTTTCGCCCTCTGCCTGGAATTGAACCCAGGTGTCTCGCTTGCAAGGTGAGTGCTCTAACCACTGAGCTACAGGACTCCACATGCCTAATGGCAGATAGCAGGCAGATAGCACAGCAGATAGCAGGAAGTAGATCTGTACCCAGGGGTTAATTAACAACTGGAACAGTTACCAGGGAGGGTGATTGAGGCCAGTTTACTGGACTCATTTAAAAAAAACAGTTTGACACTGTGATGGGAGGAGAATAGGGTGGGTATTCTGGAAGGTTGAGATCAAATAGGCCAAAGGGCTTTCTTCATCCAAACCAATCGGTGATACTGTGAAAGCTCTGGAGGTCAGATTAAGCAAATCTTTATCCACAGCGTCCAACAACTGCACACACAGCAGTATTGACAGCCATCGAGCCAGTTACATACCCTGAGGGAAAGGTAATCTGGCAGAAGGGTAATCTAGAAAGACCAAATCCAAACTAACGGTCCATCGGCAGATGTGGCTTCACCACACCAAGACCTACCACTGCACTCTTGGCTCTGCCAAATCCTCCTTCTACTCCAAGGTTATCTTGAAGGCAAAGGACAACCCCAGGCTTCTCTTTTCCACCATAAACCGTCTCCTCCGTCCACCTTCCCATACCTCGCCCATCCTCTCCTCAAACTCCAACTGTGAGGAGATGCTGGACTTCCTTGAATCCAAAATCGAAGGGATACGTTCAGCCACCTCAGACCTGTCCACTGCCACCCCCACATCACCTCTTCCTCATGACCCACCCCCCACCCATCCCCTTCTATACTCCTGCGACCCTATCTCTCCCTCCTCCCTCACCACAACTGTCCGCAAACTCAAACCCACCACCTGTTCCCTCGATCCCATGCCCAACTCTCTCTTCATCTCCCTGCTCCACCTTCTGGCCCCTCTCCTGTCCAACATCATCAACCTCTCCTTGTCCACTGGTTCAGTTCCCACCCCCTTTAAAACAGCCATCATCACACCCATCTTGAAAACACCTTCCCTGGACCCATCCTTTCTCTCCAGCTACCGCCCCATCTCTAACCTTCCATTCCTCTCCAAGGTCCTGGAACGAGTTGTTGAGTTGTTGTGTCCCAGCTCCGCTCCTTTCTCTCTCGCCATTCCCTCTTTGAACCCCTCCAATCCGATTTCCACGCTACCCACAGCACGGAAACAGCCCGGGTCAAAGTCACTAATGACATTCTGAACATCTGTCATCAGGGCTCCCTCTGCCGCCTTGTCCTCCTCGACCTCTCTGCTGCCTTCGACACTGTCGACCACTCCATCCTCATACACCACCTCTCCTCTTTATTTAATCTTTGCGGACCTGCCCTCGATTCCTATCTCTCTCACCATCTCTACTTTGTTGCCTCTAACAGTTTCTCCTCCAGCCCTCGCACTATCACGTCTGGCGTCCCCCAGGGCTCTGTCCTTGGCCCTCTCCTCTTTAATATCTACATGCTCCCCCTTGGTGACATCATCCGCAGACATGGGGTCAACATACATTTGTTTGCGAATGACACCCAACTCTATCTTTCTGCCTCCACCCTCAACCCCAGGACCACTGCTGTCCTGACAGACTGCCTGTCGGACATCAAGTCCTGAATGAGGGCAAATTTCCTACAGTTGAATGTGAACAAAACTGAGGCCCTCCTGATTGGCTCACGCCAGCGCCTCAGCACCTCAGGCTCTGGCAACATCAACCTCCATGGTTGCACACTTCAATTCACCGCCAGTCAGGAACCTCGGTGTCTTGTTCGACCCTCAACTGCTTTTCTTACCCACATCTAAACCATGACCTGCTCTGCCTTCCCTCACCTCCGTAACATCGCCCGACTCCGCCACTACCTCACCCCTCAGGCCACTGAAACTCTTGTTCATGCCTTCATCACCCCTAGACTCGACTATGCAAACACCCTGCTTGTCGGCCTTCCCAACTCCTCCCTCCACAGACTGCAGATAATCCAGAACTCTGCAGCCCATATCCTCTCCCGCACTAAACTCCGTGACCCCATCTCCCCCATTCTTGCCCGATTCCATTGGCTCCCTATCCTTCAGAGGATCCATTCAAGATCCTGGTCGTCACCTACAAAGCCCTCCATGGCCTCGCCCCACCTTACCTCGGTGACCTCCTAACCCCCTACCAACCCTCCCGTTCCCTCCGCTCAGTCGGCTCTGGCCTTCTCTACGTCCCCTGACCCACCGCCCCACCATTGGCGGGAGAGCCTTCAGCCACTCTGCCCCCAACCTCTGGAATTCCAGCCCTCAATCACTCCCCCTCGCCCCCTCCTTAGCCTCTTTCAAGTCCCGCCTCAAGACCCTCCTCTTGGACCATGCCATTGGCCACCCCCCTTCTGCTCCCCTCAGTTCTGGTCTGAAATGCTGTACACTGTCCAGCGCCTGAGATGTCCTCCCGACGTGAAAGGCGCTATACAAATGTAATCTTGTTGTATCTTGTTGTAATCTAACTATAGAGGAGAATAAAATACCAACTGGAAAACAAGAGTTACTTTGCCACCTCCAGTACCAACTCCAGGTCCACCAATGTTCTATCAACTTGTCTGGAAGACATCAGGGCCTGGATGAGTGCATACTTCCTGCAGCTGAATATGGACAAGATGGAAGCCATACTCCTTGGATCCTGTCAAAGTCTTCACTCCTGTAGATCTGAACTCCTCAACCTCCCCGGGCTCTCCCTCAGACTCACTGAACCAGTGGGTCAACTAGGCTTGTGGTTCGATCCCCAATTGTCCTTCCTCCCACACATTTGGTTCCTGACCAGGACTGCCTTCTTCAACCTCCGCCACATTGCCCGCCTCCAACGGTACCTTACCCCAAATGCAGCTGAAACCCTAGTCCATGCGTTCGGCAGCTCCCATCTGGATTACTCCAACACACTCCTCGCCGGTCTCTTCAGCTCCACTATTCAAAAGATCCTGCTCATTCAGAACTCTGCTGCCTTCATACATACCTGGACGAAACTCCGTACCCCCATCTCACCAGTTCTGACCAGGCTCCGCTGGCTCCCCATCACTGAATGGATCGACTTCAAGATTCTCACACTCGTGTTCAAATCACTTCACACTCTGGCACCTCACTACTTCCTCACTCCCCAATCCATCACCTGGCGCTTCCGTTCAACTGGCACCGGCCTCCTGTTCGTCCCTCGCATCCTCCGCCCCACCATTGGAGGTTGCGCTTTCAGCCACTGTGCCACAAAATTCTGGAACACTCTCCCTCAATCCCTCCACCTTGCCCCCTCTCTCACCTTTTTCAAGTCCCACCGGAAAACCTTTCTCTTTAACCATGCTTTGGTCAATTTTCAGGTGAGGAATTTGAAATGGCGTCTTTGTGCCTGAAGCAGCAGAACCTTCGCCTCGCGAGTCGCTCACCACCATACATTCGTCTACCTGTGGCCTCGGCGGTATCTCACACCCGTTATACAGGCGGGAGATTTGAAATTTCTCGCCCCGCCTGTGCTTGCCCGCAGTCCACCTCGCCCGGCTTTCGGTGGCCAAAACCTTCAACCTTTGGTTTACTGTGGTTTCCAGAGGCCCCCGCCGCTCACTGACTCTCGACTCTCAAAGGACTTCCCAGAATATATTGGAAGGTGAATTGACTCTATATTTTGTGTCGATGGGCACAAGGCACTACCCACAAATCCAGGAAATCAGATTTGACTGAGTGTCATCCCTTTCTAAATCCCTGAAAAGCTTTAAAATTGTTTTGTTGACAGCTATTATCTAGAGAAAGATAGACACGTGGGGTATAAGGGTATTAGGGATATGAAGAAAAGGTGAGGAAATGGGATTAGCTCCAGTACCAGTAGAGCTGCTGGCAATTCAACAAGTTGTATTTATATAGCGCTCTCCACGCCGGGCCATGTCCCAGAGCGCTTAGTGAACCTGAAATGAACAATTTATGGTGTGTGTTTTCCCTTGGATAGAGAAGCAAAGAAAGGGGCTTGCTGTTACATCACTTACCCTTAGCTTTTACTACAAGTTCAATGGGTTAAGTAGCCGCCTTCTGTGCTGTGATTTCAAGGACTATAAAATTGATTAGGGCACTTTGCGTTGGACAGCTGCCTGAAGCACACGCATTGGGACAGACCCAATCCATCCCGATAGCCCCCAGTGAAAGCAGTGCTTTGGGAACAAAATTGGTAGAAATCAGCATAAATGAATGAGATTCATATTGGGTTAGATTGGTATTCTACGCATTTGCGCAAGGCAAGGCCTAAGAAATGAGGCACCTCCATCAAGGTTTAAGAAACCCTGTGAAACACAGAGATTCTTATGTGAAAGGCACCATATGAATGCAAAGATTATTATCTGTATTGTTATTATTAACACTGGTTAGTAGGTTTTGTAACGCACAAATATTGACTTTTGATTTTTGTGTTTCCTGAAGATACATCAATGCTCAAAATAATCAAGCTGACAGTTGGTAACACAAATGTTTGAATGTAATTCAAACAGAAAATGCATTTTTAAAGATATCGACATGTATGGGATGTTCGTAAGCAGTCGTAAGTAAAAGGACTAGAAAAAGCACCTTATTTTACTGCATATACGTGAATTTTATTGCATCTCCATTGCAATGCTGTTGTTAACGAGCATAACAATTTTTTTGGTTACATTAAAAAAGCAACAAACAAAATATCAACAAATATGATTAGAAGGTTCATTATACAGTCAAATATATAGTATTCTATCAGCCTCAAGTGGTAGCAGTCTCGCTCCTAAAATCAGAAGGTTGTGGGTTAAAGCCCCAAGTCAAGTCTTTGAATTCCCAGTTTAGACTGATGCTGCAGTGCATTGTTGGAGAAGTGCTGTATTGTTGGATGAGACATTAAATGCCTAAACTTGTTTAGGGGGGTTTAAAGATCCCTATGGCATTCTTTGAGAAAAAAGGGGAGTTTCTCCTTGTGTATGGCCATCAATCCTCCAATAAAAGTGATCACTTACTTCACGGTTGTTTGTAGGCCATGGCTGTGAGCAAATTGGTTGCCACATTCATCTACAACAACAACAACAAGATTCCATTTATAGAGCGCCTTTCACGTCGGGAGGACGTCCCAAGGCGCTGTACAGTTGGGTCAGGACCCGAGCAGGGGGGAAATGGTCAGGGTGAGGGGAGGGAAGGGAGGGAGCAAGGAGGGGGTAGAGAGTCGAGAGGGGAGCTGAAGGCTCGGTCAAAGAGAAAGGTCTTGAGACCGGCCTTGAAGGAGGAAAGGGAGGAAACGGCGAAGGCACTGGGGGATAGAGTTCCAGAGCCTCGGGGCTGAGAGGCTGAAGGCCCGGCCACCGATGGTAGGGCGGTTGGGGCGGGGGATGTGGAGCAGACCGGAGCCAGAAGAACGGAGGGTACGGGCAGGTAAGTAATAATAATAATAATAATAATCCTTGCATTTGATATAGCGCTTTTCACGTCGGGAGCACATAGTAGGTCAGAGAGGTAGGAGGGAGCAAGGCCGTGAATATGCACAATCACTACATTTTACAGTAAAATCCTGTGAAGCACTTTGAGATGTTATCCTAACATGAAAGACTAAATCAGATGCAAGGATAAAGCACGAAAAGTAATACAATTCTCAAGCATGCCTTTTTTAAAAAAAATTGACCCTACCAGTTATTGGTTATGTCATTGCCCGTAGAGCCATCTGAGTAATCCATATTGTGTGCCTTAATGACAGGTGTCTGCTGTTTATAATTCCCAACACGTGGGAAGCATTTGTGTGTTAAGTTAATTAGATGCCCTCTAAATTTTGCACCAATAAAAGCATAAAACAAAGGATTTAGACAACAGTGGAAATAGGCTATATTGAGGGTGAAGAAGTCAGCATATTCAATCTGATTGATTACTTCACATGTTTTAAAAATTCTTAGGTCCTTCAAAGCTGTCAGAAAAATCACAACATTATACGGTGCCCAACATAAGAAAAAAACCACTACAATAATAAATATAAGTTTCACCGTTCTGTATTTTTGCATTGTTCTGCACTTTATTAAAGTCTGAATTATCCTCAAGTAGCAGTAAACAATGATAGCAAATGGAATGACAAAGAAGAGCACATTTTGCAGAAAGTATCTCAATAGTTTCCAAGGAAGCGCTGTTTCTTTTGGATAGATATAATCACAAGTGGATTCTTCTGTAAGAGTGGAAAAGATAGCATGGGGCAATGTTGCTAATATACTGGATCCCCAAACAATGACACTGGTTATTGCAGCATAGCGCACCTTTCTGGATCTTAGAGCAGATACAGCATGAACCACCGCAAGGTATCTGTCAAAGGTCATCAGTGTCAGGAACATTATACCACTGTAAAACCCTGTGTAAAACATTGCACACACCACTTTGCACATTATGTCTCCAAAGATCCAACCCGTTAAATGGTGCATTGTCCAGAAAGGAAGACAGAAAGCAGAAAGTAAATCCGAAACTGCCAGATTAAGAATGAATATATTTGTTATGGATCTTAGATATTCATATTTCACCAAGACGCACAAAACCAATCCATTGCCCAACAGACTGAAAAGTAATAGCAGTACATAGAAGGCAGGCATGAAGGTTTTTGCAAAGTTGTTGATGCTATCTTTGTTGCAAATCCCTGAATCCTCAGGATAGTCATAGCTTGTATTGTATTCATCACTGTAGTCTGCCATTTCAGTGCTCATCATAGTCATTTCTGTAGAAATACTGTCAATAAAAAGCAATAATTATTTTCATCATGTACCACTTGGTATGTATGAAACGCATTCACTCCACCAGAAACCGAAATTGCATACATTACTACAAATGCAAGGCTTATTATAACTACTGTAGACTGAAATCAAAATGCAATAATGGACTTTATAAACATAGAACCACAGAAATCTACAGTGCAAAAGGAGGCTATTTGGCCCACTGAGTCCTCACTGGTTCATAGAGCAAGGAGATCAAATTATTTTGATGTTTTTTCCTCTCGCTCCCACCTGGTCACCTGCGGGATACCCCAAAGCTCCATCCTTGACCCCCTTCTTTTCCTCATTTACATGATCCCTTTCGACGATGTCATCCGCAAATATGGGGTCAACTTCCACATGTATGTGGATGACACCCAAATCTACTTCTCCTCCCCCAGCTGCAACTCCCAGTGCACTGATGTCCTGTCAGCTTGACATCAATGCCTGGATGAGCACAAATTTCCTGTAGCTGAACATCGGCAAGACGGAAGTCATACTCATTGGCTTCCGTGAACATCTTCTCTCCTACAGGTCTGAACTCCTCAACTGCCCCAGGCTCTCCAGGAACGCTTTTTTCCACCTCCGTCACATTGGCCACCTCAGTCCGTGCCTCACAACCAACGCAGCCGAAATCCTTGTCCATACCTTTGTCATTTCCTGCCCAGCTGGACTATTCCAATGCCCTCCTCACTGGTCTCCCCATCTCCACCATACACAAAATTCAACTAATTCAAAACTCCGCCACCAGGATATTCACCCACACAATTCACCCCCATCACACCAGTCCTCCCAATTACCGAATGGATCGATTTCAAACTCATTTTCAAATCTCTTCATGGCCTCTCACCTCCCTACCTATCCGATATGCTCACCCCCCTCCCCACTCCACCACCCGTTGCTTCTGCTCGGCTGGCTCCAGCCTCCTGTTTGTCCCTCTTGCCCTCTGTTCCAACATCGGTGGCTTCAGCCACTACGCCCTGAAACTCCCTCCCTCAATCCCAATGCCTTGCCCCCTCCCTCTCTCCCTCCCTCCCTCCCTTCAAATCCTGCCTAGTCAGCCCCTCCCTTTTTGATCATGCTTACGGTCTCCTCACCCCCTCCTCCCCCTGGCACATTGTCAGACTCCGCCACTGTGAAGCACTCTGGGACTCTACCCTGTGTAAAGGGCACTATATAAATGCAAGTTGTTGTAATTCCACTGCCCAATGTCAGACTGGCTACACAAAATGGGAAATTTCCCGCACGAACACGTGATTGGATCTGGAGCATCCTGTGATTGGCTCCAGACGGCCCCCACAAATCATTGCCCTTATTATACAACAGGATCCCAAACCCTTTGGGGAGTCAGCCCCGCCACTGCCGCATACACCTTCAAGTCTCTCTCACTGTAGTTTTTTTGGGGATTTATCATTACGTAGAATTATTTAGATTGTACAGCACCGAAACAAGCCATTTTGCCCAAATTAGTGTCGCTCATGTTTATACTCCACGTGAGCTTTCAACCCTCCTCCCTTTGCCCTATCCAATCGCATCCTACCGGTGTACCCCTTCTCCTCCATGATTGATGTCTTAAGAACAACAACAAAATTACATTTATAAAGCAGTTTTCATTCCCAAGGTGCTGGACAGTTAAGGGTTTGCACTTGAGGAGGAGGTTGGAATGAAGAGTGGTGGAGGGTAGGTGGGAATGGAGGAAAGTCTTGAGACAGGCCTTAAAGGAGGCAAGGAAGAAGGTGAGGTGGAAGAGCTCTGGGATGGAGTTCCGGAGCGTGGGGGCAGAACGGCTGAAGGCCTGACTGCCAATGGTGGGGCAGGCAGGGCGAGAGACATGAAGCAGATAATATGAAGAAATAATTATTTATATATGCATATACACATGCACACACACACGAAGACTATATTTTCCAAGGAATTCATTTAAAAAAGAGTTTGCACAGCATGGCTTCCAAATGTTGGTCTAGCTGACACTCCAGTGCAGCGCTGGGCATGAGAAGGGAATTACTCTAGAAGAGTCCTGGCCAACAAATCCCCCAAACAAAATTGGTCAATCACTCCATGGTGTCTTTAGGACTTTGTTGTGAGTAAATTGGATGCTAGTTTCATCCACAAAATACAGTCAATCCTCTTTACAGTAATGTACAGTAGTTTTGAGACATCTCAAAGATATAAGGCGCTATATCAAATGCAAGGATGATTATTATTATTATAGCTCACCAAGACGTGAGCTTGGATCACTCCAAAACAATTATTCTGGGGATAAGAGAAAATAAAATCAGAAATAAACTGTTGAAGGTAACGAACTTGAGATGGAAAAAGCTCAGACAGAAGAACTCTCCAGACATGACTTGAAGGCACTACTTGTGAAGAGAAGGAAGCTATGGAAATCATTACGACAGGTAGATGGAACAGATCTGCAAAAGCCAGATGTAGAAATAGTTGCTGGACATCTCTGCCTGCCATTTGCCTACAAAACACATTCACTACTGTGATCCCATATATTCCAGGCTGAAATTCCAGGGTAGTGATGGGTGTGCACTGCAATGTCAGAGATGCCATCCTTCGGATGAAATGTTTAACTGAGGTCCTAGCTGCTGTTCAGGTAGATGTTAAAGATCCCATTACTATCGTTAAAGATAGTTTCTCTCATTGTCCTGGCCAAATAAACTTAGTCATTCACTTCATGGCTGTTTGTAGAACATTGTGGAAAATTAGCTGCCGAGTTCAGACATCAGAGAAGCATGAATAAGAAACAAGACAGGATGTTGAAAGATAAAAGAAAAAAAAACTGAGGAGACATTTGCACAACCAGAGACAAGAGGTCCAGGAAGGGGGGAGTAGACAATGGCAAAATCTAAGGGCAAGGCAGCATTGCAAGCTCAGAATCAGAATCAATTGTGGAGGAATTTAGGGTTAATAATAATCCTTACATTTGGTATAGCACCATTCAAGTCACAGAATTTTACTGTGAAGTGGAGTGACTGTGTATCTGTAGGCAAACGCGGCAGCCAAATTTCACATAATGATGTTCAACAAACAGCTGTAAAGTGAGTGACCAGTTGTATTTGTATTTGGGGGAAGAACTCCCCTTCTCTGTTAGAATCATGCCATGGGATCTTTAACGTCCATGAACAGTTAGACGGGATCTCACTTTAAGCACTCTCTTGGCACTGTATTGGAGAGTCAACCTCAATTTTGAACCCACAACCAAGTGACTCAAGCTGTTTTCTCAGAAAAGGAACATAGAATTATTTAGCTTGTAGAGCACTGAAACAGGTCATTTTGTTCTAAAGTACTTTCCTCCAGAGTAAAACTGAAATTAANTTTTTTTACAAACAAGTTTACAGTCTAAGATTAGGTGGAGTTTTGCACCTCAGATTATTTGGCTTCCAACAATCTCCATACTATGTCAAAATACATAGAATTAAGTGACACGGTAGCAGACCATTTGACCCAAGCATGCTAGCGTTTATACTACAATGAAGTGTTCACCCCTCCTATTCCCCTCACCGATACCCTTCTATTCTCTTTTCTCTCAAATATGTACTTACATTTCCTCTTAAGTACATTGATGCTTTTAGCATCAACTGCAGCTTCTAGCAGTGAATTACACAATCACTCCACCTTTTGCTACTCTCTATTCGATCTATGACTAGCTATCTTACATTTATGTCCCCCTAATTTTGGACTTGAACCTCTCAACATCCATCGTATCAAATCCTTTCAGAATCTTAAAGCTCTTTCAATCATCTCAACTCTGGAAGAAAAGCTCCAACCTGTTCAATCTTTCTGGATCGATGTATCCTCTCATCCCTGGTAACATCTTAGTAAATCACTGCTGCACTCTCCTCGTTAATGCTATAGTATCGAGACCAGAATGTGACCAAACCAAGGCTATATATAAGAATAAAATTACTTCCCTAGTTTGTGCTCGATTCCTCTGTTCAATTATGTTGTGGTATCTGTATTGTGGGTGTATTTGTAGAGAATTTTTTTTGAGCAACTGAGTGTTTAATTATTATTATTATATTATTAATACATGCAGAAACCTGTCATGGTCTACCCCTCCAAATCCTGCTGATTAGCCAGGCTGGCTAGTCCATCATCAGCAGTGCCTTGGCCATAATTGGTAGAGTGGTCCAAGCTGGACAAGAAGCGGGAAGCTTGCTAGAGGTGTGCTTTCAATACAAACTCTTCAGTATTAACTGCTTACTCTCCAGCAATACCCCAGTGCATATTCTGGGTCCCCAAACCTTGGCTCCTTCCAGCCTGTGCCTGATAGTTTCTGGAATCAGGTAAGCAGGATGCTCCCCTTCAAGGAAAGAGTCCACATTTCATTCCAATAAATATCTTGCGAATGTGTAGGTGTGATGCATGATACTTGCAGTTTGGATGAGATACTCTTAAGCATGATAATGAGTTTTTGCATGGGTCAGACACCTGGCTTACCAAAAAGCAAGAACTGAAGATTCAAGGCTGGAGGTTTCCATGCACATTCAGAATCAAAATAAAAAGCATAGTACACAGGCGGAACCTACACTCAATGTGAGCCCCAGCTGTGGGTATGAAGATGCTCTCATGCATTTTATGCTGAGCTGTGTTACCCACCAGGATGGTCGCAGGTACCTACCATCCATCTCGTGAGTGCTCAACTTGGCTGGTCAGGTGTCAAATGACCAACTAGTGACTGTCCTACTAGGCTGGGGAGATAAGCAGGGTGTTCTTGGAGATGAACTGGTTCGAAGGTGATATGTTTAGCAACGGGATGTCAGAATTCAGCAACGCTCTGTGGTGGTCTTGGTAGTCCAGCTCCTGAGCCAGGCAGGTCTGCATACCACAGGGCACTGCTGATGACAGCACAGTTAGCCTGGCTCATCGACAGCACACGGAAGGACAGACCAGTCACTGGGAGCAGGGACTCTTCCACTAAGCTACTCTGCTGTCAAAGCCCTAACAGTCAGCTGGACAATCAGCGGAAAAGCTTGCGAGACAGCACTTTCAAGCTATGTGGTTTAAACCCTCAGCAGTGCCCCGATGCACACCGTGTGATCTCCAGATGCCCGAAAACACGGGACAAAGAGGAAAGTCTTGAGGCAGACTTTGAAGCAGGCAAGCGTGGGAGTGAGCCAAAGAGATTCATGGATGGAGGGTGGGAGCAGATAGGCTAAAAGCCCAATCACCAACGGTGGGGGAGGGTAGGACGGGAGACCTGTAGCAAGTTGGTGCCCGTCGAGTGGAGGGAGAGGGTGGGCTGGTAGGGATTGAGACGGTCCATTATAATTGTCAATACTAACAAATATTATTGCTTAGCTGCTGAGCTTTGCACATTTTGCATCCAGCCCTTGGAAACTGGCAAGTCAAGACAAGAGCTGGAGTGCCAGCCCTGCCCTGAGCCCCCAGCGCCCCGCCCCCACCCCCCGTCACATGACAAGACCTTGTTATCACAACACTGTTGGTTCACACTAACGTGCTGGTGAGCCGGACACGCCCCGCCCCTCACCGCGCCCGTCAGCGCCGTGACCCGCCTCCGCGTGCCCCCGATTGGCCAATCTCCGATCGGGACGGACAGAGTGGCCGCGTGCATTGGCCGAGCCGCCCGCCCGTCCGTCAGTCAGGCGCCGTGAAGTTTGTGTGCCGGGGGGGTAGCGGTGGGCGACAGGCGGCGCCGTGACACGTGCTTCCTGAGGCCGGAGTGGGTGATGGGTCACCAGGGCTTCGACTTGAACTTGGGCCTCTCTGCCGCTCTGCCCTCGCACGCACAGGGCCCGAGCGGGGCATGAGGGCGGCGCCGGCGGCGGCAGCGACAGCCCCCCCGGAGAACTGCTCGCGAGTGTGTGGGTTGGTGCGGCAGCGGGGCCTGTGCTCTCACTGTGAGTAGCTGCTGTCACAGGGCAGGGGAGGGCAGGCAGGGCAGGGCAGGGAGGGCAGGGCAGGGCAGGGAGAGCAGGGGAGGGCAGGGCAGGGAGAGCAGGGGAGGGCAGGCAGGGCAGGGCAGGGGAGGGCAGGCAGGGCAGGGCAGGGAGGGCAGGGGAGGGCAGGGGAGGGCAGGCAAGGCAGGGAGGGCAGGGCCCCACCTGCAGCTCCAGCTCTGTGCACCGTACCTGACTGGGGGGGAAGACACTCACACACTTAGCATCGGCATCGTTACTGTGAGGCGATGCGCTTTATATATTATCTTTATATATATATATATATATTTTATATATATACAGCAATATATATTATCTGTTCATACATTATATGTAGCAATATATATATATATATATATTGAATATATATATTCAATGCATGTGTTATACCTACAAACAAGTCATCATAGAATTAGGATCAGAGAATCATACAGCACAGAAGGAGGCCATTCGGCCCATCGGGTCTGTGCCGGCTCTTTGAAAGGAGCTATTCAATTCAATCCCACTCTCCCCCCCCCCCCCCCCACCCCGCTCTCTCCCCACCCCACGCTCTCCCCCCCCCCCCCACCCCGCGCTCTCCCCACCCCGCGCTCTCCCCACCCACGCTCTCCCCCCCCCACGCTCTCCCCCCCCCACCCCGCGCTCTCCCCACCCCACGCTCTCCCCCACCCCACGCTCTCCCCCCCCACCACCCCCACCCCGCGCTCTCCCCAGAGCCCACCAAACTTGTCCTCCCCAAATAATTATCTACTTCTGTCTTAAAAGTTCTTCTCGAATTGGCTTCCATACCCTTTCAGGCAATGCATTCCCTATATATATATATTTATATTCTATATATATATATTGCAAAGTATATATACATATTTATACTTTACAATATATTATGTGGAGTGCTTTGAGACATACACATATCTACAAAGTGCATTATAAATAAAACAAATAAATAGTTATCTATTATTATGGATTAGTTGGGCCAAATGTGCTGTGCCAGATAACTCTATTTACTTTTTTTTATATATGATGCACATATATTTATATACACAGTATATACAAATATTAGAATATATTCTATGGAGCACTTTGAGAAAACAAATGTAAACTGTAAATGCAAGTTGTTGTCTCAACTACGTGATAAGGTGCTGTAGCAAATGCAAGAATTATTATTGTATCGATGGCCTGTGCTTTTAACCCTCCCATTCACTCCCCCCCCAATCTTTTCCCTTGGCACTAAGCTTTGCCCCAAAGCTTCTTCCATTGTTTTCCTCAACCTTCATTAATCCCTCCCCCAGCCCCAAATTAGTATCTCCTCAAATCTGAACACTATTTGCCAAGTTGTGTTGAGAGTACCAATAAAATTACCGTAAATCGGCCTATGAAACTGGCAAAGGGAATTTTAGGCACAGGTCCAACGTCAATATTGATGCCACAATCCTCTCAATGTTATCTCTTGTGCCAGATTGACATCTGTATCAAGGTCAATTGTAGATCTTCATTATTAATAATAAATCCTTGCATTTGATACAGCCAGCGGGAGGATGTGTCACAGTCCTTCACATGATTTACTGTAAAGTGCAGTGACTGTATTTTGTAGGTGAATCCACCAGCCAATTTGTGCACAGCAATGTCTCACAAACAGTCTCATAAAAACAATTTTATCTGAGGTATTGTTGGTCAGGACACTGGGAGAAACTCTGTTCTCTTTTCGAGTAGTGCCATGTGACTTTAACTGAACAGGTAGACGGGATAGAATGATGCAGCATGTCCTCGCACTATAATGGAGTTTCATCTTAGATTATGAGTGCGGAGTCACAACTCTGGGGCTTGAACCCGCAACCTTTTGACTCAGAGGCAAAAGTGCTACCAACTGAGCCAGACTGAGACATCATAGCCAAAGGTTGAAAATTTTCTTTCGTCTGCACCAGTATAAGTAGCAAGGAATTATATGAGACAGTGGGGTGGTTTAGACCAGGTCATGTTTTATTTAAAGAACAGCTTGCTGCTGTGATGGGAAAGATGGGTATTCTGGAAGGATGAGATCAAGTGGGCTGAGGGGCTCATCTTACGTGAGCTTGTGATAGTGGCCCAGGATGTTGTGCTCTGATTTGTTTTTGTGGTGAGCTGTTTCCACATGTTGTGGGGTCCAAAACAAGAAGTTAGAAGGAACCAGAGTGAGAATGTGCAATTCGATTCTGTGGATGAAGCAAAACCTATCAAGGTATTAAAGAGAATACTCAACACGTACATGAGGGAGAAGACAATAGATGATAGATGAAGTGAATAGTTTTTTTGAAAATACATATTTATTTATAAATATATTTAGTACAACAGAAATCCAAAACAAACACAACATCTTCTGTTTGCAATTTTTCCCTTCCTCCTGATACAAAAATATTAAGTTGTTTACAGTGCATTCCTTCACTGCATACAGGTTGTGAACAAGTTTTTTGGGCCACTCCCTTTAAAACAGTCGGGAGGACCCCCTGTGTACACCACATCCTGTGCCCACTCATACACGCCCTGATAAGGTGCACTTGCCACTTTCGGAAGGCGCCCCGATGTGCATCGTAGGCACACATGTCAATAGGTGGGGTGCTGGTGCGGAGTATAAATACCAGGATGGACTAATTGGGCTAAATGTGCTGTGTCAGATAATTCTATGCCAGGACTCCTTTTATTTAAAATTTGCATTGGTTTAATGCATTTCGAAAGCAGGTTGCACTTTCGTCACTCCCATGTTCAGGACAGAGATCACCTTAGCGCAAAATTGTGCATATATTATGCAACAAAATCTGCATACTGTGTAAGCTAATTTTTTTTCAATCCAAGACTTGTCAGTTGATGTTCTGCCAGTTCTCTGTGTCCGGCTGAATGGCCATTCTCTCCGGCTTTGTGGTGACATGCAGAGCGCCCAGTCCTGACTCCGCCATAGTGCCCTGGAACGGCTCCGACCTGGCCCGCAACCTCCCAGCACCGAGCTGGCAGACACTTGGCCCTCTGAAAGGGACAGGATTGAAGGGCATCCGACTGGCGAGGTGGTTGGGAAAATGTAGCAAGATAATTTGGTTGACAGATCTTGATCGTGGGATTGAAATGAAACATGCTAGTTGATTGGTTTGTGTTACACATGATCATATAGATTGTATGCATGTTTTGGATACCCATGTGTACACAGGTTGCATTTTTAGAAACCCTCTAAATTGGCTCCAGCAAACATGTGTTAAGAACATTATTTTTCTTGTGTAATGTGCAAAACAAGTTCATTAGCTGATGCCAATAGTTCTGCAGCGGTACTTTTTAGCATTGTAGTACAATCAGTTGTACTATTGTGGCCCCGTTAGAAAGTGCCTTGGTTGAACACGTGTTCATTTTAAGTACAGGTTTACTGCAGACCTGGGGTATACTAAAAACACAGTACTCGCTGGTGCTGACGATCTGTTTTCCCTCACTACAATATGGTTGACTTCCAAGAAATTGGGTTGTCGCTGTTGACACTATGTGTTGTGCATGTGTGCTAGGAAATAGCAAGAGGGTTTCTTGCACATGTAGAGCATGCAGCAAATGCTTCCTGCACATATAATGTGCATCAGAAATTGAAGGATTGGTGGGAGTCCGCAACAAAATTATAACGTGACTGCGGATTCAGTGGTCTGAAAATCCTTTTGAACTAATAGCATTTATTAATTCAGTCTTAATTTGGAAACCTCATTTCTTGAAAGACCTGTGATAAAACTGCTCCTAAAATTCGGTACCATCTTAGATAACAGCCGTACATTTGGTACAGCACTTCTTGGGAGGATGTCTTAAAGCACTTCATAGGAAATACTGTAAAATTGTGTGACAGTTGATTTTGTGGGCTATTGCGGCAGCCCGGTTGCAGACTGCAATGTCCTACAAACAGCCGTAATAATGATGATAATCCTTCAATTTGATATAGTGCCTTATCATGTTTTTGAGACGCCTCAAAGAACTTCTCAGAATACATTGTGAAGTGAATTGACTTTATATTTTGTGGGTGAAACGCAGCAACCAATTGTGCACAGCAGTGTCCCACAAACAATCGTGGATTGAGTGACCACATTTTTTTTAAGGGATTATTACCCCCAGAAAACCGGGTTCTAATTTACTGCTAGATAAACAGAGGTGTGTGGAGTAAAGGAACGAATAGAGACTATAAGCAGACTATGTGATTTCCAAGTCTTGGTTTGGGGCTTGAACCCACAACCTTCTGACTCAGAAGTGAGAGTGCTATCTCCTGAGCCATACTGATACACAAGTGTGTGGTCTTTAAGTCTCTGGTTAATGTTTGTCCATGAGAGTTTCAGGTAAGAGGTGATTAATGTGTAAAGCAGATTAAAGGCTGACGTGAACCATAATACAAGGCAACTCCATTATTGATTGCCTTTTTAAAGCGCAGGTTCCCTTACAATGCAGCTTTGCTGTGGCCCTGTGGTTACTGCAAGTGACACTTCCTGACCAGTTGCATTCCTGTGCTCTGCAAAACATTGGATTCAAAACACAGCCTTATAACTGAGTGGCCCTGTGGTTTGTTCCAGGCTGTACCTTCAGACGTTTTCTGTCATGTTTTGTTTTATACTTTACTTTTAAAATTTAATATTCAATGATTTATTTTTTACTATTGTGTATGAGCATTGCCATGTGGTCATAAACATCACCCGACAGGCAGAAAAGGGAAAAACCTACAGATTTCTTAAGTGACTTGAAAGGATGCTTTTACTGAAAAAGGATAGTGCTTTGAAGGGTAATTTAACTATCTTACACACACTTTGTGCATTTCCCCAGTGTAATGCCTGGGATACAGTGAAATTTGCGTTATCTTCTCAAGAGTTGGTGGGTTAAGTAGGTAATTTGATTGAAGCCTTTAGGAGAATGAGGGAAATTAACAACATGACTCTTCCTCTGGTGGATTAATCCAGAAAAAGGGGACACAGAGGCAAGATGGCTAAAATTAAAACCAGAAAAAAGTAGCTTCACATAAACGATTGTGAGACTGGAATGCACTATCATATACCATAAATGCGGAATTGATTTGGGTGTTTCAAAGTTAGATAGATATTTGAGAAGTAAATGTTTCAATGACTATGGAGAAAGTTCAGGGAGATGGGATTAATAATTTATGGTACTGCTGTGATCTAATAAAATCACGGAACAGGCTGAAGGCGTTCCTAGTTTTGATCATGAATTTACGTATAGATACTTCTTCATTGTGGCTTTTGTTGGTTTCACAAACTCATAATTCATTATTTTCTCAAGTTTTATCGTTGAAATGGCTTTGATGGTTTTCTGCAATAGCATTACAAACTCTCACCTTCCACATTGTTTGTCTCAATTGTGCTCGACAGCAACTAATTCAAATACAGTACCTATAATAATCAATTTTGTTTTTTCAACTGAGATACAATTTGGAATTATCCTTGTCATTGTCAAATGCTTCCCTACTTTTTCAGTCTGCTCTGGACTTATTCTTGTGCCCATCCCTTCTGCCCCACCAACTCTGGCCTGTTTTACGACCCCTGTCCATTACACCCATCTTTGGTGGGAGAGCTTTTAGTCATTTTGTTCCCTGCTTATTGGGATTCTTCAGAAATCCCTCCACCTCAAACCTAGGCTCTCTGCTTTAAATACTCACCTAAAAATCACATCTCTATGATTGTGCCTTTGGCAGTCTCCCTAACCTGCTCTTTATCTCTATCTTTATCTTTATATTATTATTATTATTATTATTATTATCTCTCCCAGCCGAGGCTCCCATTCCTTTTTGTAAAAATCTTTGAAATGTTCTTCTACGTGAAATGTGCTATTTAACTTAAAATCTTATTGGAATTAAACCAGATTTTACACTGTGTTAATTTACGTATCCATTGCCTGGAGCTGCTATATCATCACTGACCAGTGTGGTGGTTGCTCCTTGTTCAGTCATGCAAATTTGCTTTGATGTTGGTGGACCTTTCCAGATGGTGCTTCGTGACTTGAGAATTTTCCAAGCGACGTAGCTCCACCTGCTTTTCAAAGGGCTTTTTGAGCTTCTGCTTTCACATGCTACATTTTCCCTTTACTTCCTCAGTGTTGTTGGATTGCTTCTGTCTCCATAACCTCCAGCTTTAAAATGTGTAATCCCTTCCCTTGTTGCTCAGTTTGTGTTTCAGGTGGTAGCTGGTCTCATGAGTTGGTGTGAGGCGCAAGATTTTCCCTGTGGAAAAAGCAGTTTACATTAGAGCACTCTATCCGCAAGCGAGGAGATACTAACATTAACACTTATCCAAGAAATGTTTTTTTTCAGCCAACTGATGCTTAATTTCTTCATTGTGCTCATAGCATTACCTCTTTGGTTTAATTTAATCTTTTGATATTTGGATTATTTTGTTTTCTGCTTAATATATTCCACTTGCTGTCGCCAGTTATTAGGTTTTTTGTGTAATCTATTGTATTCAGGACAGTAGATATGCTCTCTTTTTCCTTTCCTTCTATACTACAACAACAACAAGATTACACTTGTATAGCGCCTTTCACGTTGGGAGGACGTCTCAAGGCGCTGGACAGAGTACAGCATTTCAGACCCGAGCTGGGGTTTGGGGGGGAGGAGAAGGGGGGTGGCCGATGGCATGGTCAAAGAGGGGGGTCTTGAGGCGGGACTTGAAGGAGACTAAGGAGGGGGTGAGGCGGAGTGACTGGGGGATAGAATTCCAGAGGTTGGGGACAGAGTGCCTGAAGGCTCTCCCGCCAATGGTGGGGACGTGGAGCAGCCAGAGCCGACTGAGGGGAGGGAGTGGGCGGATTGGTAGGGGGTTAGGAGGTCGCAGAGGTAGGGTGGGGCGAGGACATGGAGGGCTTTGTATGTGAGGACCAGGATCTTGAACTCGATCCTCTGAAGGATAGGGAGCCAGTGGGGTCGGGCGAGAGTGGGGGAGATGGGGTCACGGAGTTTGGTGCGGGAGAGGACACAGGCTGCAGAGTTCTGGATTATCTGCAGCCTGTGGAGGGAGGAGTTGGGAAGGCTGACAAGCAGTGCGTTTGCATAGTCGAGCCTGGAGGTGATGAAGGCATGAACAAGAGTTTCAGTGGCCTGAGGGGTGAGGTAGTGGCGGAGTCGGGCGATGTTACGGAGGTGAGGGAAGGCAGAGCGGGTCATGGCTTGAATGTGGGGGAGAAGACAGTTGAGGGTCGAACAAGACACCGAGGTTCCTGACTGGCTTTCTATAAAATATATGATACAAATCTGCAAGTCTGCCTCCCTCACAGCTAACTATTGGATGCTTACAGTAATATGCTGCTGGATTTGCCTTGTCTTGCGCACTTGCTACCACTATTAAAGCGCAGTTATATTCTTCTCTTTCTAGCTCCTTCTCGCATGGTAGCATCTTGGAGCGCAATCAATATCTTGAAATGCTGGGGTTTGATAGATATGTGGCAGATTTCCAACTTAATTAACTAGTTTTACTTATAGATCCAGTTACAGTATTGTAAGGAATGTTGCAAAGAAGAATAACTTGCATTTATGTAGCCCCGTCCTCCTGGTTGTCCCTCGTCCCGTCCGCTCCATTATCGGCGGCCTTGCTTTCACCCACTATGCCCCGAAGCTCTGGAATTCTCTCCCTCCCCGCTTTCAAATCCCGTCTAAAGACCTTCCTGTTTGATTGTGCTTACGGCCACCGTTCCTCTCCCTCTCCCCTGGCTCCTGTCAGACTCCGCCACTGTCGAGCCTCTAGGACTCCACCCCGCATGAAGGGCGCTATATAAATGCAAATTTTGTTGTTGATGTCATGGTGTGGAAGCGCTGACTTGGGGCGTGTGGGGATTTATGGATTCCCAAATATCAACTTCTAACAGGATTCTACCTGTAGAGGCTATTTGGATGTTCCGTCACCCATGCGGATGGGGGGGAGGGGTAGAGTGAAGAAATTACCTGGGATACTGTCCTTTTGGGAACTCATGCCCTGTCTGGGCAGGTGATCTTTCCACAAGCTTGTGCCAGCCTTGTACCAAGATACCATCAGCCAGGGCACAGAGTTTTTATGTGCTCAAGTAACAAACCAGTTCAGTATCGCAGGTAATTTCTTCACTCTACCCCCCCCCCCCCCCCACCACCACGGGAGATGGAACTTCCTAATTGCCTGTACAGGTAAGAATCCTCATTCAGCATGTATTCCACCATCCCCAACACATTAACATAAAAATTAGAACAAAAAACTGCTTTTTATTCTATTTGCTACTCTTGTCGAAAAGAGAGTGGAGTTTCCTCCAGTGTCCTGGCCAACAATCTCTCAAAATTAAATTGGTCAGTCACTCCGTGCCTGTTTGTAGGATGTTGCTGCATGCAGATTAGCTGCCACATTTGTCCACAGAATACGCAAAGCCACATCTGGTGAAGTGCTTTGAGATGCTACCCTGCAGATGTTTCCCAGCAGATTGAATTGTTGCATCGGCCAGTGAGAAAGCAGGAAAAGCACCATTTGAGAAATAATATCTACTACCTCTTTATAAATGAGCTATATAAATGCAAGTTATTGTCTCGACAACTTGAGATAAGGTACTATATCGAATGCAAGGATTATTATTTTATCTGAATTGCCTATGTAAACACTCACTGCACAATTATAGTGCTGTTTAATGTATGCTCTTCAGTCTTTTATCTTCCATTTATCTTGGGATAGGATCATTGTCTATCAGAGGAAACATGAAAGGAGCTACTTCCTTTGAAAGAACTTCGCTCAATGCAGTCCTGATAACATGATTTTTTCTGAATTCCACATTGCATCAAAGCTGTGCTGCCAGACCCATTCTCAAGAGCTTTTTCTCTCGGCCTGAAACATGCAGTATCTCATTTTTGCTCTCCTGAAAAGGTCTTGGTCCTTTTTTGTATCAGAAGCAGCTTTTTATTCTAATCTTCAGGGATAAATTTGTTTTTCTTGGCATTATATTCATTCCATATTAATCAAATTAATTAAGTTAGTATTTACTGGTTCAGAAATGCACTTTGCAGTTATTGAAGATGGCTTTAGTTCAGACAAGAACATTGATCTATATAACTGTGACTCCAATAGATATCATGTAACAAATATTTGAAGTCGGTGACCATTTATTCAGTGTAAGATAATTTTGTATTTGGCTACAGCGTCTGAGGCAAAAGTAGAAAGTTAGGGTTGTACTCTACTCTATGCCTCATATCTGAGGAGAAAATAAATTGTACCGTTCTACCTAGCAGTCTCCCTTTGGGTCTTAACCCAAGACTTGTGAACTTTGAGGCTTAGAGTGCCCTGGAACACAAATGCAGCTGTAGTGTCAGGTTGCTTGCAAAGCTCTCCACTACCATAAATACTAGCTTACATCTGCAGGCCACCTCATTGACTGTATTTCATACTTGTGTAGCTGAGGCTATCATTGGAATACTGTGTGGATGTTCATGTATTGTGCCTTCAAAAGGACACTGATGTCGATTGCATTAAAAAAAGTTAGAAGGATAATTCCGGGATTGAGGTCTCTTAAGTTGTGAGGAGTAAAGAAGAGGAATATGTGAGTATTGGCTAAAATTCCTTTTGAGCACTGTGGTCCATAAGTTATAAGCAATTCAGTCCATTTTTGCCACAACTATCCTTATTTATATGGAGAATCAGCAAGCTAAGCAGATTATTACATATCTATCATTTAGTAGGATCTTCCTGATTCTTCGTTTGTGGTTTATTGCGATATGCACAGTTTCACCTTCATATCTTATTGATTTTCTGTCAACATACTTTTACCCAGGATAGAATTGTGGGAAGAGTTGAGTGTCTCTATGGAGGCTATATTGAAGAAACACTTGTCTTTGTCTGTTTGATGTCTGTCCTACTGTAATCACAGCTATATGTAAGAGTGCTACGTCCAATGTAGATTTTAAAAGATAGTACAGATTCAAATCATTTTACTATGGAATATGTTGTATTGATATTATAATTAGATTTGATGTAACTTGAAGTAAATAAAATATTTCTAATCAAACAGGTTACCGACATTTGTGCTTAGTGTGAAGAAGGTCATGATGGCAACATCTGTTGGAGAGAGCCAGATCCAAAGGATAATCCGAGACCTGCAAGGTAAATATTACTGTAAATTTTGTAAAACAGTACATTGCCTTTTAATAACAAATAAAATTTGTTGTGAAGCTATCATTTTTCACATACAGGACTTGAACTGTAAATCGAGTAAAAAATGAGGCACTGTGACAATGTTCAATTCCTCACACTACCTTTTAAATAGCACAGGCTTTGTTCAATGTATCTGCCGCAACAATTCTGGGGAAGATGAAAATAACTTAAATTTTAATATTTTTAACATTACAGATCTATCATGCGTCAATCTCTAATGGGATTCTTTCATAAGGAAACCAGAAATATGTTGCAGGGACTCGTATGAACTATGCTCCATTGTAATTTTTTCCAGAGAATAGTTCCCACTAGTAACTGTGTTATTCTTGATCCAACACTTCCATTTACCAAATAGAATCCCCACTTGATTTCCTTATTAAGCAGCTCCCTTAGAAATCACTGCATATGAGACACCATTGTTTTCAAGAATATGAAATGGCTCTTGAAAAGAGATAATTAACTCAAGTAGATTGTAATATTAGAACAATCGTAATGTTAGAACAAGTGGTATGAGTGCAACCTGGAGATTTATATTTTTTAATGTATGTATTTTAAATTCTAAAATATGTTACTTTTTAAGAGGCAATTTCTGAGCTAAATCGAGAACACAAGGAAACTGGTGAACCTGTTACAGATGACAGCACCAATCTCCACAATTTCTCCTTAAAGTTAGAATATCTACTTCAGGTAAGATAATGCAGGAAATTGATTCATGATTTGCTTTGCAGTCAGTTGTCTTGGACACGATGGGCCGAATGGCCTTGGCCTGTGCTTTAATTTCTATGGTTCTGTGGAGAAACTTGCATTAATATCATCACAATTGTTGGCTTATTTTGAACATATGTGAAATTTACCCCACAAAAAGTATGGCTGGCACAAAAATTGATCCCAATTTGGAATAAAAATAATCCATAATATTAATAATATTCTTTTTGGGGAAAAAAAACTGATCATTCAGTGAGAATTCCCTAGAAGTGGAGGCTATCTTCCATAACCCACTCTTTATCGTGTCAACTCAGACCTCAATTTGAAGACTGCCTTACAATCATTCCTGTTTCATAGAATCATAGCTATTTACAGCACAAATGAAGTCATTTGGCATGTTGTGTCTGGCGGTGCTGGCTCTTCCATTGGAGTTGTTACTGACTGGGATTTACTCACACATTGCATCAGCATGAAGCTAACTGTTTATCTAACAATGTACATGGTAGGGTCAGAGAGACACAGAAGGGATAGAGAAAAACAGAAAAAAGAATGATAAACAGAAATAGTACGTTAGACGGACTCAGAAAAAGAGAGAATTAGCAACACAGGTAGACAACAACTTGCATTTAAATAGCGTCCTTCACGCTGGACGGTGTCTTGGAGTGTGCGGAGACAAGGCCATAAAGAACGTGAATAGAGTTCATGTCCAGAGGAATAGAGTACGAAAGTAGGGAAGTGATGTTAATTTTTTTTATAAAATCTTGGTTCAACCAGATTTGTGGAACTGTGTGCTGTCCTGGCCTTTATTTCAGGAAGGATACTGTAGCATTGGTGAGAATGCAGCGTAGATTTACAGGTATGTTACCAGGGACGAGTGGATACAGTTATCAAGCAAAATTGTACAGGTTGGAGCTTTTCTCTCTGGATATGAGACAATAGAGACTAGATTTGACAGAGGTGTTTAAGATTCAATAAGGTGGCCATTAATGGGCTATTTTCACTTATTGGAGTCTAAAATGAGTCAGCATAAATATAATATAGCCAATAGCAGATCTAAAAGGGAATTTAGGAGTAACTTCTTTATGAAATGAGCAAAGTAACATGGGAAAAGGACTAGACCATTAAGCCCCTCGTGGATCATGGCTGATCTGTACCTCAGCTCCATTTACTCACCTTTGCTCCATACGCCTTGATACCTTTACCTAACAAAAATCTATCGACCTTAGTCTTGAAAATTTGAATATGGAACTCACTGCCAGAAGCTGTGGTTGAACCGAAGAGCATCAGTGTGTTGGGAAACAATGCATACAGGAGGGAGAAGGGAACAGAATTGGAGATGGGATAAGGAGGGCTGGAGGTTCATGTGTAGCATACACGTGTAGTACAGACCAGTTGGGCCAAATGGCCTGTTTCCATTTCAATCTAATTTTATTAAGTAGGAAGAAGGATAGATACTCAATGAGAAAGAATCACTCAGAGAGAGATGGAGAGAGAAAGAATGTTAATGAGAGAATAGGAGAGAGTGAGAAGATGGCAGAATGTTGTACAGTGGAGCCCTGGTATAACTCAGTAGTTGAGGTCCATAAATTCCCAACCAATTCCAATGTTTTATAATTGGGAATGATTATCAGTCAGCGTTTCTGCCGTCAATAACAACAACAACTTGCAATTATACAGCGCCCCTCTTGCAGGGTAGCATCTCAGAGCGGTTGACAGTGGTGGAGACTGACACTGAGCTAGGGGGTGGGTAGGAGGGTGACTGTATGCACGGTTGAAGATCTTCAGGCACGACCTGAACATGGGGAAGGAGGGGGCAAGGCGGAGAGATTGAGGGAGAGTGTTCCAGAGTTTGCAGCACTTCGCTTGCGGTAGAAAGCTGTTTCACTTTGCAACAATGACTAATGCTTCACATACTGTAAATTGACCGACTTTCAGATCATCAAATTACCCTGACACCAAAGTTGCTTCCTGGCAGTGAATGGAAAGAAACTTTGGTTGTACCCTAATAACCCAGAAGTTGGACACAGTGCACAAACGTCTAGCAAGAGGCTTCTGCTCTCATTTTGGATAAATAAATGTTACACCCCAATCATACTATAAGAAAGCCTGCAAAATAATGTTGTGATAACTGTGTTCTTCTGTGCTACAACAGCAACTTGTATTTGTATAGCACCCTTGATGTAGAATAATGTTTCAGCTCGTCAGAAGGCTGAGACCCCAAGCAAGAAGGAAGTGACTGTAAGTGCAGTTGAAGAGTTTTTTTTAGGCAGTGAATAGAGAGGGGGGTAGGGCAAATGAAAACCCAGAAATAGGTGGTATAATGGCTGAAAGCTCAGTCACTGATGGTGGAGTGGAAAGGGCAGGACGAGCAGCAGGCCAGATTTACCCGAACAGAGGGACCGAACAGAAGAGTGTAGTCAAAATTCACGGAGATAGGGAGCTGCTAGGGCTTAAGGAGATTTGAGGGTGATGACCTTGAAGTCAATTTGTTTTTTGGCAGTGGAGCTTGTCAAGGGTTAGGGTGATAGCCGTGTAGAGTTTTGTGTGGGTGAAGATGTATGGTGGAACTTGGGAGTCCGGTGAGAAGTGCATTGGAAAAGTTTAATTGAGAGGTAATAAAGGCATGAATTTATATGTAACATATAAATATATATAAAACAAATGATATAATAATAATAATCCTTGCATTTGGTATAGCGCTTTTCACGTCGGGAGGACGTCCCAAAGCGCTTCACAGAACACTCTGTAAAGTGAATTGACTGTATATTTGTGGGCGAACGCGGCAGCCAATTGCGCACAACAATGTCCCACAGACAGTCGTAGATTGAAAATGACCAATTTATTATTGTTTTTGGAGGGATTATTATTAGGCTCTGTGTGGAGTAAGGAAACTTGCCCAAGGTTTCGCTCTGCCTGGAATTGAACTCAGGTCTCTCGCTTGCAAAGCGAATGCTCTAACCACTGAGCTACAGGACTCTACAGGATATAAATCATGATTGAACAATATTATAATATTTTGCATGGTCCTTCAATTATCTGCACTGTTTCCTTATTCACAATGGGGTTGATTTTTGTTTTTGAAGTTTGACCAAAAGGAAAAAACAAGCTTTCTCGGAAACCGGAGAGACTACTGGGACTACTTCTGCAATTGTCTGACTAAACTGAAAGGAGCTAATGATGGAATTCGCTTTGTCAAATCTATCCCTGAGGTAAGGCGCTGAGGTTCTCTAGAATTGCATTGGAGTGTCGTGTACACTTTTTTTCACAAATAAGCACCTGGTTGGAGCAACATTTTGAGGTTGTAATCTAATCTCTGGGTTTAGGTGATCGTGGTAATGAACTGGGTGTTGCTCTAGCATCTGTGGTCCAGTGAAACATTTGATTAGATCATTGGTTGCCTATCGCTCGTGTGCATCTGTATCCGTTATTGTCTGTATAAACCTGTTATTTTTCGTAAACCCAATTATGAATGAATAAAAAGAAATAGTTCTGAGAACTGTGAAATAATTACATTTTAAGGTGATCATGTGATATGACCAATGCTTGATTTATTTGAATAAATATCAACCCAATAACCTTGTAACAATTTTAAACATCTTTCCTACCTGTCTAACCTCTGACAAAAGATTGCTTTGATAAACCTATCTCTAAATCTAATAACTGATTTCATTTGACAGGTAGTTGTCTAGTTGCTTTTTGAAATTCATTCTAGTTTAAAGGCCTTATAAAGAGAATTTAACAGGCTATGCATATGGGCTGATATTTGATAAATGAGGTTTAATACAAATAAATAGAAGGTACATATAGGAAGTAAGAATAGAAAACGCAAATACTGGATGGATAAGATGGAAGTTGCTAATTAGTTAACTTATGACTGGAATAGATTGCCAATCGACAGGTTGGATCAGGACATCGGATTTGTCTGAAAAACAACTTGATGCTGTGATGGGGGGGAGTACAGGTATTCTGGAAGTTGAGATCAAATGGGTTGAAGGGCAGATGGTTCTTCAACTGAATTAAACTTGTGATCTTGTTGCATCAGCCTTAAAAAAAAGTGTCAAAACAATACCTGAAAACATTAAATTGGAAGATATTCAAAATCCATGGATTATTGACAATGGCCTCTCCAATGTCTGAAGATTAGTAACTCACTGGATCAGGAAGGGTGATATGGTTCAATTCCCCTCTCTTCTCAAGAACTGTTAGTAATTTTGTATCCACAAAATACTGGTTATTTATGGTGAAAATCAATAGTAAAAGGTATCAGTGGCCCTTACCCATTCTGCAGATTGATTTGCGAGAGCCTATGCTTTCTGATTGGAAGGGAAAATGAGAATGATAACTGTTTCTTAGCTGTCAGGCTTCATTGTTAATAATAAGCTGATAGCATGACTGGCTCTAGTTTATAGTGTGTGATAAGATGAAAATCAGTCCCTTAAAATATTGAAGAAATTTTTTTTGCATTCTTTGTATTTATGCTGCAGTGAATCAGTTTCTCAGCAAAAAAACACTTCCTCGGTGTAGTGTTAGCTGATGGACTGTGTGTTTCAAATTGTTCCACAATCGCATGGCTGAAATATACCCGGAAAGTACTCAATGAACTAGACTATAATGCACTGCTTGATTATTCATCATGGGGAAAATTTTACCTTGAATTCTGTATGCTTGAATTAAAATGAACATTTTCTTGTTAAGCTGAAAACCTCACTTGGAAAAGGCCGGGCATTTATTCGCTATTCCTTGGTCCACCAGCGACTGGCTGATACCTTACAACAATGTTTAATGAATGTAAAGGTTACAAGGTGAGAGTGGATATTAGAACTGTTCCCAATCAGTATAATAGTCTTTCAAAAGATTGAATTATTAATAGTTTTGAGAATACTTGTAACATAATTAAACAGCAAATTGATGTTATGACCTACCTTTGGATTTTAAAATGTCCCCCAATCAAAGGTTCCTTCCAACTATTGCATATTGATTTCTCTGAAGTGTTGTTGACAGGTGGTAGTGACCTATAGAATCAGATCACAGTAATACAGAGAACTCTGCGACGGTTACATTTGTAAATTGTAACTCTTGTAACATGAATTTATATATCATTATTTCTTTGCAAAATGGACAGTATCTCCATCATAACGTTTTATTATGTGAACACTTTATTTGTCCTGTGTTTCATTGAATGATTTTCTCTTCTTTAATAAATAGTGATTGGTACTATGTACGAAGCCCATTGCTGAAACCCCATCTCAGTTCTGATATCATCAATCACCTGTATGAACTAAACGAAGTTCAACTTGACTTGGCTTCCAGAGGGCATGACTTGGATGCTGCTTGGCCAACATTTGCACGGTAACATTGATAAATGGTTTACTTTGAATAGAACAATTATTAATAATAATTGTTGAATTTGATATAATGCCATTTCATGTTGTCAAGAAGTCTCAAAACTCTGATTTACTGTAAAGTGTGTGTATTTGTGGATGAATGGAGCAGCCAATCTGGGTACGGCAATGTCCTGCAAACAGCCATGAAATAAATGACCAATTTTATCTGGGGGATTGTTGGCCAGGATACTGTGCGAAACTCATTTCTCTTTTCAAATAATAACAATAGTAACGATAATGTTTGGACTCCTGTTGCGTCGTGATTAGCGCGTTTGCCTTGTAAGATAGAGGAACTGGGTGGAGAAAAACCTTAGGCATGTTTCCTTATTCCACATGCCTCTGTTTACCTAGCAGTAAGTAGGAACCCTGTTATTAGTCGATTGGCGGATCGCTTTCTGGGGATGATAACCCCTCCAAAAAAAAATGGTCATTCAATCCACGATTGTTTATGGGAGACTGCTGTGAGCAATTGGCTGCTGCATTTCGCCCACATAATACAGTGAATCCACTTTATAATATATTCTGTGAAGCGTTTTGAAACATCTCAACAATGTAATAAGGCACTATATCAAATGCAAGGATTATTAATATTTATTATTATTATATCCAGGCAAGTGGGTAGATAGAGCCTCAGTTTGACTCATCTGAGGGATGGCATCCCTGACAACGTAGCAATCGCCCACCACTATGTCAGCCTAAAACTATAAGTTAAAAGTCCCGATATGGGGCTTGAACCCATAGTCACCTGACTCTAAGAGATATGAATACTAACAACTAAGCCAACCCGACACCTTAAATTGAATTCCTCAGAGATGAGACATTGTAGTGACCTACGTGATGGATGCTGACAATGATTTTCAGTCCATCTTAGTGCCCATTGTGAAAGTGTTCGCAGTTTGAGGAATTTCTCACCATTGTAAGGTTCTGGGGATAAACCGTTGGGTTTCTCCAAACAAGAAAGAGGAAACACATTTTGCAGATAATTTTAGCAATGGAAGAGATAAATAAGCAATATCAGTTGAGGTTAGAGGAGCTAGAGCCCAGAACATTTGGAGATAATTTTAACAATAGAAGCTATAAATAGCAATTTCAGTTGAGGATAAGGAGATCGAGAGGACAAACATGATATCATTCGAAGAAGCAACTAAGAGAGCTGTCAAAGGTAAGAGTTGGTAGATGCTGATTGGACTTTGGAGCTTCATGAAGCAATTTTATCAAGGGTAGCTATTTCACCACAAATGAAGATTATGTCAGGGGTATTACAGAATATTGATGTTGTTCCTTAAATAATACCCGTACCTCATACTTCGTGTAAGTCATATTAAATGTGGTCCAGACTGATATGACTTATGTGAGTTTTACTAAATCTACTTATCTAAGAACTTGCCAAACTCTGAATGTGAAATGCTAGATAAATAGAGTACAATACAATTTACACTTGCACAACGCCTTTCACACTGGGGCCTCGTTCTTAAGCACTGGACAATTCTGGATGCGTGGCGGAGCCGGGAGTTGGGGGCAAAGAGAGGAAAGATGACACAAAAGCATGCTCAACAGAAATGCAGGTTGAAGAAACCTTGAAAGGGGGGAAGAAGAGAGCAAGATTAGAGTAAATTAGATCCAAGTGAAGTTCAGTTGTCTTGTCAGTTATTGCCGCTGTTCCAGTTGAGATCAGCTAACCTGTCAGACCCAGGAATTGAGTCTATTACCTCTGGTCCTATGCTGCGATCTGCCAGGTGATCACAAGGTTTGCTTTGGATGAGGACTGTCCTTTGGCCCATTTGATCTTAGCCTTCCAGGCACCCACTCAACCTTCTTACCATCACAACATGAAGCTGCTTTTTAAATGAGTCCAGTATCCTGGCCTCAATCATCCTTCCTGTTAACTTGTTCCACTCAGGGAAGCTCATTGATACTGTTGTAAACAAACATCCTTATTTCAATTTGCCATTGCTGCAGCATATTAACCCCCTGAAACACCATTAGGCATACGCTCATTCACTGCCCCAGCTTCCTAGGTTAGACCTGAAAACTATGTCAAAGATTGTTCAGTTTTTGGCTGATCGGCTGTTCTGTGCTAATGAAAAATATTTTTAAAAAATAAAGGAAGAGGAAACGTCCGTCTTCAAAATGAATGGTGGGACCTGGAAGAAAAAGAGGGAAGCAATCTGTTTTAAATTTACAATAACAACAACTTGCATTTATACCACCCCTCACACAGGGTAGCTTGACAGTGGCCGATCACGACACCGAGCCGGGGGAGGATGTCCGTGTAGTCACGGTCGAAGAGGAAGGTCTTCAGACGCGACCTGAAGATGGAGAAGGAAGGGGCAACATATAGGCGTAGAGGAAGAGTGTTCCAGAGTTTTGGGGTGTAGTGGCTGAATGCGCACTGCCGATGGTGGAACGAGGGACATGCAGGAGGGCGGAGCCAGTCAAGCGGAGGCAGCGTGTAGTGGGTTGCAGAGTAAGCAGGTTGGAGAGGTAGGGAGGTACCACGGTATGAAGGGATTTGAAAACAAGTGTAAGAATCTTGAAATTGATCTGTTCAAAGCTAGGAAGCCTGTGGAGCCTGGCTAGATCTGGTGTGAAGGGGTACAGAGTTTACTGCAGATGAGTATGCTGGCAGCGGAGTTTTGGATCAGCTGAATTTTGTGGATGGTGGAGATGTGGAGACCGGCAAAGAGGGCATTTGAATAGTTGAGGTGGGAGGTGACGAATGCATTAACGAGTGTTTTGACTAGGTCTGGAGTAAGGTACGGTCAAAGACAGGCAATGTAGTGGAGTTGGAGAAAGGGAGTCCTGTTCAGGGACCGCTGTACGTCGAACCTGACGCCTAGGTTCGCACCGGTTTGGTGAACCTGTGGGATCGGCCGGGGAGGTTGAAGTGGTCAGAACCGTGAGACAGAAGGCATTGACAGGAGCCAAGGAGTAAGGCTTTTGTCTTGTCCACATTGAGTTGAAAGAAATTTGCGCTCATCCACACCCTGATATCCTCCAAACAACCCAATAGAACATCAGCAGACCTGGAGTCGTAGCTGGAGGAGAAGTAGATTTGTGTGTTATCCGCATACACATGCACGGACGTTTATCTCGTGACTGCAGGTTGAAATCACCAAGAGGGAGCATATAGATGAGGAAGAGGAGGGGGCTGAGGATGGAGCCCTGGTGTATGTCACAGTTAACCGGGTGGTGGTGGGAGGAGAAACAGTTTGAAGAGACAAAGTGAAGACGGTTTGTTAGATAGGACTCGAACCAGGCGGGCCCAGTAAGGTGGATGAAGGTGGCGTGGTACAATGCGGCAGAGACTCCAGGAAAATGAGGAAGGAGAGAGTGAGCATTCCATTCCAACAATCTATCGCTGGAATTTCCATGTATAGGTGGGATGCATGTGTCCAACACCCAGCTGATCAAAAAAAATATATATATAAACTGTATTTGTATTGCTTTCAAAGTTGCAGTGCTTGAGCTGAAAACAGAGAATTACCCAAACAGGAGGCCAACTATAGGTCAAAGGCAATTTCTATATTGAAACAAGGCAAGTTGTCTGAGGATTTTTACATTTGCGATCAACTAATAACTTTAGGACTATTTCATTTATTTTGAACAGGAGATCTTTTGGCTTGCCTCATTCTCCATCACATCTTTGGAAACCGCCGAGTAGATGTTCCAGTATAAGTAGTTTGATTAGCAACTATTCACAGGTAAGTAGCAGTAAACTGGCATGTATATTTTGTCGAATATATTGGTTATTAAACCCCTTTCCACTCTTTTCCTCTCACATACTAATCTAAGCTCTTTCTCTCTTCTGTTCTGCTTCCTTCTCAGATGTTCTTTTTCGACTGAATTTTTCTCTTGTTCTTCTTGGTTTAGCTTTGTTTCTTGCTTATCTCTTCTCTACTCCAGGCTCTTCTGCTTCTTTTGTTTTTCCCAAATTGCAAAAGACTTCAAAGTACATATCATACTGTTCAGTTAGAGAACAATATATACTTTCTTCAAATAGAACGCTGTTCCCAGTGCGTCATCCCAGTGTTTGTATTGTAATGTTTTGGGACAATGCATCCAAACAAACCTCAGTATGTACCGTATCTTAAGAGCTAAAGTACAGAACGCCAAATTTCATCCCAAACGAGAAGAGTTTTTATTAATCTGAAGGCTTGTTAACGTTGTATTCTCATGACTATAATGTCCAGTGATTTTGTGAAAGCGTGGTAGTTTTGTTTCTTCATGTTACACATCCACTCCACAGTGATCAGATTCCAAGCACAAATACATTCAGAGATAACAAGGAGAATGCCTTGGTATAGGGATATTTTTTTTCCCCCATGTAGAACAATATCCAGGTCTCTCCAAACTGAAGCTCTTTTAATAACTTTTGGATTCTTTCCTCCACAACATTAGAAAATCCTTAGGATTAGTAAAGGGTACCTCTGTATGCAATCTGCATTTTGTTTAGCATCAGCAGAATTCAAGATTTGTTGTCCTTTGCAATTCCAGGTTGTGCCTCTAAAATAAATGCCACATATCCAACGGCAACTACCTGACTTAGGCTCCAATGCAGAAGTCTAAATTTGATTGATATCAAGAAGTTTTAACATCTAACATGTTGTTTGCATCTGTATAGGCCCCGGAAGGTCTTTCGAGTCCTGAAATAAACAATGTACTATTAACTGAGCAGCTGGAAACCTTAGACGAGTTGCGCATTGAGCTTGATCAATCTGAGGTAAAGCAAAAGGAAATGCATGAGCAGATCCAGCAGCTTGAGGTGGAGAAGGAAGAGCTGCAGAAGACAACGTGTTTGCATGAGCAAAGAGAGGAAGCTGTCAAGAAATCAATTGCTGAGACTATGGAGGAAAACAGCCGGCTGGAGAAATTGGTAGAAGAGCTGAGAAAGGAAGGTGAAGCCTCAGTTTCTACTCAGAACATTATTTTGCAGTTTCAGACACGTTTGCAGACATTAGAATCCAGTTATGATGAAAAACAGAAAGAACTTCAGACGAGGCTTATTGAGTTGGAAACGCAAAATAAAGAGTATGAAGTCAAACTAAAAGGTTCAAAACAAGAAATGGAACGGATCAAGGCCTCTGAAAAGTCAAAAAGTAATAGCCTTAGTGAACTTCAAATCAAGTTATTCACAGTGGAACAGAAGAACCTAGAACTGATAGCAAGGATAGACAATATTTTGACTGAGAAAGGACAACAGACTGCTATTCACTATGACTCGGCTCAGAAGATCCATGAGCTGCTTGATAGGTTGAACGAGGGTGAGAAGGAGAGAATTGGATTGCAGAGACTGAATAGTGATCACCAGTGTCAGCTGGAGAAGTTAACAAATGATTTGAAATCAAAAGAAGCTATAATAAATGAACTAGAGTTGAAGTTAAAAGAGACTACTTCAATATTTGAGGAGGAAAGTATAAAGCTTGTGGAAAGAAATGAAGAATTGGAATATTCATTGAATAAATTTAAGGAAACCACTGGATCAGAAAGAGAAACTGCTGACCTGCAGACAACTGAGCAGGAAGATTCTAACTTCAAATATGAAAAATTAAAAGCTACTTTTGAGGAACAAATAACTACTCTTTCTGATCAACTTAAGACAAAAGAAATGGAGCTGTCTAGTGTATGTAACAAGGCACAAAACCTTGAAGAGGTTAGAATTACTCTTTTCCATAATAAAGAAGATCTTAGGAAAAAGACGCACGATTTGGACGGACAGTTACTCAAACTGGAAGCCAAATTAGACGAGGCTGACTTTGAACATCAGAAATTGCAATATGAGCATGAAAAGCTTCAGCAAGCAGTGCAGAAACATCTGGAAAAAAATAAAGAGCTGGAGGTGACTTGTTTATCACTTGAAGCTGAAGTAGACAAACTGAGCGCCTCTGAGAAACAGCTACAGAGCCAGATAGATGATGCTTCATTGCCAGTGGATGAAAGAGAAAAGAAACTGAGGGAAGAAAACAAGCAGTTAAATGAGAACTTGCAAAATTCTATAAGACAGATTCAGATGACAGAGGAAAAACTGAAGAATATTCAGTCTGAATACGATAATCTGAAAAAGCAAGGTAATGATTTGAACAACAGTTTTCTAAATCTTCAGGAAGATAATCGGGTCAAGAAACAAATGGTTTCAGAGCTAGAGAATAAATTATCAACATCAAAACAGAGTGAAGAGTCTCTCGCTTCGCTCCAGTTGGAGATGGAGGATGCCTTGCTTGAAAAAGTCAACCTTCTAAAGCAACTCTCAGAAAGCTTTGAGAAGAGTCAGGCAAAAATAGAGATTCTAGAAAAAGATAAGCTGGCCCTTGAAAACTGCTTGCAACAACAAACTCAACTTTCAGAAGGCGTAATAGCTGAA
Organism: Callorhinchus milii; assembly: GCF_018977255.1. Taxonomy (NCBI): domain Eukaryota; kingdom Metazoa; phylum Chordata; class Chondrichthyes; order Chimaeriformes; family Callorhinchidae; genus Callorhinchus; species Callorhinchus milii. The sequence continues at coordinate 74,763,128 of NW_024704743.1, forward strand.
AGAGACTCACTGGTGAAAACACAGTTAAATGTACAGGAGCTGACTGAGAACTTGACTATTACTGAAAATCAGCTTGAAGCCTGTCAGAGTGAAGTAACCCAATTACAGACTGAGATCTGTGAACTCAGGTCAAAACTCAAACAAACAGTTGAGGAAAAGGAAAATGTACAAAGTAATCTAGATCTTGCTGTTTGCTCCAAGGAGGAATATCGAAATTTAGTTCAACATCTAAAAGAACAGATCGAATCACTGAATAGGGATCATATGGAAGAACTCTTGCAGTTGAAAGAGAAAGAAGATTACCTGAAGAAAGAACGAGATAGTGAAGCTCAGCAAATAACCGAACTTAAGGGAAAACTTGTATTCATTACGGAAGAGCTATTACGAGCAAAAAAACAGGCAGAAAAAGTACAGCATGAGCACGGGGAAACAAAAGAGCTACTTTGCAGGACAAATACTGAAATGGCAGAGCTGGGCATACAGATTTGCACTTTGAACTCAGAAAAGCATGCTGCTGAACAAAAATGTGTTGACATTTCTCAACAAATAGCAAGGTTACGTGAAGAGGTGAATGTCGAACAAAACCAACTGAATTGTAATATCGCTACAATTGAGAAAGAAAGGATGGAGGAAGAGTTGAAGAAATCCGAGGAGATAACGGCAGTTGTAAAAGACCTGCAGAGTAAACTAGACAAAGCAGAACAACAAGTAAAAAGCTTCCAGGGAACTGCAAAGGAAGAGATTTCTGCAATCAAATTTCAGATGAGTGGACAGGTGATGGACTATCAAAATAAATTAAAGGTAATACATTTGATTGGGAAATATAGTACAGATGAGTTTCATTTGAACTTTAATTTTTAAATGCCGGTTGTGGCTTTCACTCAGTAATTTTAGCAGATGAGTTAAAAAAATTTAACATGGTACAAATTTAAACACGAGTAAACAATACAATTTACATTTATATAGGGCCTCTGTCTCGAGCATGGCTTCCGTCTCGCCGACATTTGCTATAAACTGCTTAAATGGATATCTTTGTTGGATTGTAACTATGTTAACTACATATCAATACTTGCATACACCCCAAAAAACAGAAACGGAACTGAGACCAATAAAAAAATTTTCCTACATTTTGCATGAAACTTCTTCCCTACAAAACAAGTTTCAATCTTACTAGAATATTGACAAGTATATTATGAACTATTTAGTTACGTTTGTTTTTCTGAGTATAAGGCTTCTTCCTTTTTCCAGCTAGTTTGGTTGTGACTCAATTTTTGTGCCACATACCAACCATTATTGAAAGGTTAGATCTGGGTCCAGGTCTCTACCCGATTCAGCATTCAACCACTTCTTTGTAGATGTGAAATTATCATTTTGGGGGTAATTGCCTATTTATCAATAGTTTGATGATGTAAAGGTGTAATGTGCTTCTGGTCAGCGTCCGTCCACAGTAGGCCCTCACTGTAAGCAAACCCAATATATGGGAGAGGTGGGTCTTAGAACTGGATTGCCCTGTATATTGAACATAATACATTTATTTTCTGAGCTCACTACTTTGAACAGAAAGTAGTGGCCTAGAGAATATTTCCCCATTACATTTTATAAAACATCATTCTATCTATGTATAATACACTGTATACGCTATGAGTCTGACATATGTTGACAATGTTGATGATTTGGTTTTACTAGGAAATTTGTGAAGAATTGGAAGTTGTGAAAGGGCAGCTTAATAAACGACAAAACCAAATAAGCTCAATGGATGAACAAGTTCAGAAATTACAAGTAAGTATAAAGTGAAAAATTATTCACACCGTTGAGAATGGAAGAAAAGAACTGTACAGGATTTATATTTGGATAATTTGCATTTGAATTTTGTTTACGCTTCATATTAGTAATTCATTTTTTGCACTTTTATTTGCAAGGACCTCAATGGTAAATTGTCAAAGCAGTTGGAGGAAAAAACACAGCTGTTCATGGATTCAGAGACACAGAGAAATCAAAAGGAGAAAGAACTGATATCCCTGACAGAAAACTTCACCAGGTATCAATGTTTATGATCATTAATAATAATTATTGCATCTGATATTGCGCCTTTCAGGTTCAGAGGGCGTCTCAGAGTGTTTCACAGGATGCAAAATATAGTGACTGTGTACTTTTAGAGATGAAACTCAGTGATTTGTGCACAAAAAATCTCCCACAAACAGCAATGAAGTGAATGACCAACTTTATCTGGGGGATTGGTAGCCAGGATACCATGGGATCTTTAATGTCCATCTGAACAGATAGATGGGACCTTGGTTTGACGTCCATCCAAAGAGTAAAAGTTTAGTAGTGAGACTTGGATTTACAATCTTGGTTAAGTTGTTCTTGTTTCAAGTTCTGTACTCCACAGAGAGATGGGTGGACAATTCTTAATTGCATTCACACAAAGAAATTCAACACTGACACTCCATTGGAGTTCTGTGCGCACATGGTTAGTTGTGCATAACTTAACACTACTAGGAATGAGAAATGTAAATATAAAACAAGCTTCTCAATCCTAATTATTTTACTGCTAAAAATAACATTGCTTCTCCACCTACAGTAAAACAGGCATTATTATTATTAATCCTTGCATTTGATATAGTGCTCTTCACGTCGGGAGGACGTCCCAAAGCGCTTCACAGAACACACTGTAAAGTGAATTGACTGTATATTTGTGGGCAAACGCAGCAGCCAATTGCGCACAGCAATGTCCCACAAACAGTCGTAGATTGAAAATGACCAATTTATTATTGTTTTGGGTTTTGGAGGGATTATTATTAGGTGTGTGGAGTAAGGAAACTTGCCCAAGGTTTCGCCCTCTGCCTGGAATTGAACTCAGGTCTCTCACTTGCAAAGCGAGTGCTCTAACCACTGAGCTACAGGACTCATGCCTGATATCCAAGTAGGAATCTTTCGTGTTTAGATGTAGGAACCTACATATAATATAGATTGATACTAACTTAATAACTACACAAGATATACTTTTGTGGGACATCCAAAGTTTCCCTTATTAGAGGGTATACAAGTGTAAATTCCTTCAAATTGCTTCAGTCCCATTTGTAACATGTGATAATTGCACCTGGCGAAAGTTATTGCTGATATTTATACAGGAGAATTTATGATCTTTTTGTGCTCTGCAGTGTTTTGAGATGTTTGAGATGTTATTCTATGTGAGAGTCTCAATACAATCCAGGCTCTCCACGACCTTGCTCCTTCCTATCTCTGTGACCTGCTAACCCCATATCAACCTATCCGCTCCCTCCACGTCCCCTGCCCGGCCCACCCCACCACTGGCTCTCTCCTCCCCCTCTTTGGAATTCCATCCCACAGTCCCTTCACCTCGCTCCCTCCCTTGCCTCCTTCAAGGCAGGTCTCAAAACTCCTCTTCGACAGCGCCTTGGCCACCCTCCTACCTTGCCTGCCCTCCGTCCCTGATCCTCGCTCCCCCTGTTCGTGTTCCAAATCCCTGACTGTCCAGGGGCTTGGGAAGGCCTCCCGACGTGAAAAGCGCAATGCAATTATTTTGTATTGTGCAAGTTGTTGTTGCTTAATACTAAGCAGCCACTAGGTTGCAGTGTATCCCTCCCAAAGAGTTGTACAATATATAATAATAATCCTTGCAGTTGGTACAAAACCTTTCATTTCGGCAGGATATCCGAAATGCACTTTACAGGATGTACTATGTGTTTTATTGGTGGACTCCCACAATGTGGATGTGGTATCTCTGAACTGATACCTTTGTAGCTTCACAATCATTGCCATCGTGAAAAATCTGAGGCGACAGTTTTTAAATTTAAATTACAGCCTCTTGAGAGCTGTTAAACTTGCTTCATTTGTTTAACATACGTGTTCAGTCCTGTTATGGCCTGCCAAGTAGGGGCAAATTCGACGCTCGGCCCACATTTAATTTTTTACCATTACCATCGATGGCTGAGCTTCAACCACTATGTCCTTAACCTCTGGAACTCCTTGTCTCAATCCCTCTGCTGTGTCCTTTCTTTATCTGTTGTTAAATCCCTCCTTAAAACCTACCTCTTTGACAGTGCATAGAGCCCCTTCTCCCTTGCTTGGTGTGCAGCCCCGCCACTCTGAAGCACTGCAAGGATGCTATAAAAATTTTAATTGATGTCCAAGACAAGAACACTCATAGCGACAGGTTTCACAGAAAGCTGATTAATTTTCAATCTTCCTATTCTGCTCATCTCCCACCCGACTCAGCCTCCCACTTCATCTCTACAAAGCATTTTGTTTGCAGGTAAAGTCCTGAAATCTTTATCACTAGATCTCTGGAGGAGTTTGAAACTGTGAAGGAAGAACTGAGAGAGTATAAAAAGAACCTTCAGATGACACAGGAAGAGAGAGAGAGAACGGAACAAAAACTGTTGGCCGAAGTGGATGACCTGGACAGAACTAAACAGTTCCTGGAGGAGCGTCTAATTGAATTGATTAAGTATGTCACAATACTGGAGTTGTGTTGTTGGATGTCATTGCAAAGGCCTCCTGAGGATTGTGTTTGGGGACACAAGTGATCTCGTGCCATTTTCTGATGTCAATAAAGTAATGGGGTTGGTCAAATATAGAAGAAAAAAAAATCATGTCTGAAACTGTGCACTTGGAGGAGAATTTTGCATTCAATTGAATATTTCTTATTTAATCTGTGATGCTGCACTTTAACGACAGACATCTGGTTCAGTGAAAAACAAAATAATATATATATATACAGGATATACATATATATATACAGGATTCATTCTTAAATGTATATCGTCTCTAAGTTGCATTTATCATATTTGATGCCTCAATATAATACGCTATCCATGTTAGCAAGTATATTTCAGACTAAAATGCCATGTTTTTTCTTTCAGGGATAAGGATGCCTTATGGCAAAAATCTGATGCATTGGAGTTTGAGCAAAAGTTACGTACAGAGGCTCGATGGCTTGGCGACCGAGAGGTGAATCATTGTCTGGATTGTCAAAGTCAGTTTACATGGTGGTTACGGCGGCATCATTGCAGGTGAGTCTAATTGTAAAACAGCACATACAACATTTCAGTGGAAAATAGTATGTGCACAATCCCCTCAAGTGAAATACAAATGGAATTCAATGCGTTCCTACAGGACAACCCCATTACATAACGTAGTCATCTTGGTCCAGTGTCTCAGGCCTGCATTAGAGGTGAGCATAAAAATTGTCTGAGGTTGTGGTTTGTCAGATCGCCACTGAAATCTTTCTGTGTGCTGCGTGCTATCCAAAAGATTTGCCGTTGGTGTCACTTTGTGGTGGAAATGACATTGGTGTCAGGATACTACCTCGCATGAAGGGCGCCATATAATTTCAAATTGTTGTTGTTTGATGCAGATCTGTGTCTTGACAAAAGTATTTGAGCACAGTTCATCATTTCATGGCAAAATATTTCTGGTATAACAAATCTCGAACAATAAATGTTGCTTATTCCCTGAGCATTTCACACTCCATTCTCTGACCAACTGCTGATCGTCTCGCTATATATAATTCCGGTCGAGATCACAGCTGCTTTTTAGTCATGATACAAGTCTGAAACTCACACAAAGTAAAGACTTGTACATTTTCTAGCCCCATCTTTTAAACTATTCCAAATCTCACAGACCTACAGTGGCATTACATTCTAAATCACTATCACCCCCACCTTGAAAAAACCTTCCCTCGACCCATCATAGCTATCTAGCTACCGGCCCATCTCAAATCTATCCAAGCTCCTTGAGAGTGCTGTTGCCTCCCAGCTTCGCTCTTTCCTCTTACTCCCTTCATGAACCCCTCCAATGTTGCTCTGGTCAAGGTCACAAACGACATCCTGACCAGGTGTGACCAGGGCTCCCTCTGCCTCCTCGTCCTCCTCAACCTCTCCGCCGCCTTTGACACTGTGGACCACTCAATCCTCCTCTACCGCCTCTCCTCCCACCTCAACCTTCAAGGTTCTGTCCTTGACTGGTTCACGTCCTACCTTTCACACCGCCTCCACTTTGTCGAGGCAAATGGTTTCTCCTCCAGCCCCCGCACTGTTTCATGCGGTGTTCCTCAGGGCTCTGTTCTCGGTCCCCTCCTCTCCCCTTTGGTGATGTCATCCGCAGACATGGGGTAAATTTCCACATGTATGCGGATGACACCCAACTCTACCTCTCTACCTCCACCCTGAACTCCAGGATTACTGAGGTCCTGACCGACTGCCTGTCCGACATCAAGTCCTGGACGAGGGCCAACATTCTCCAACTCAACATCAGCAAGACCGAGGCTCTTCTGATTGGCTCGCGCCAGCACCTCAGGTGCTGGCACCATCAGCCTCCACAGCTGCGCACTCGACCTCACTAAGCCAGTCAGGAACCTGGGTGTCTTGTTTGACCCTGAACTGTCCTATCTCCCCCACATCCGCGCCATGATCGGCACTGCCTACCACCACCTCCGCAACATTGCCAGACTCCGCCACTGCCTCACCGCTCAGGCTGCCAAAACCCTCACCCACGCATTCGTCACCTCAAGACTTGATTACGGGAACTCCCTCCTCATCGGCCTTTCCAACTCTTCCCTTCACAAGCTGCAAATCATTCAAAACTCTGCAGCTTGTGTACTCTCAAGCACCAGACTCCGTGACCCCATCACTCCCACCCTCGCCCAACTCCACTGGCTCCCCATCCCTCAGAGGATTGAATTCAAGATCCTCGTCCTCACCTTTAAGGCCATCCATGGCCTTGCCCCCTCCTACCTCTCTGACCTGCTGACTCCCTACCAACCTGCCCGATCCCTCCGTTCATCAGGCTCTGGCCTGCGCCATGTCTCCCGCTCGACCCGCCCTATCAATGTAATTTTGTTGTTGTTGTAAAGTCAAATTTACATTAATTTTCAAAGCCAGAGAATTGCACTATGTGCACCATTCTGTTCAGATAAATCCATATGTGACCCTCCTCTCCCCTTTCCAATCCTTGGACAATTTCTAAACCTCACGTGGGTCTCTCTCTGTCCCTGATACATTTTTGTGATTGGGAGCAAACTACCCTCCAACAGAACTTTCCAGCAGCTTCAACTCTGCAATTTCTGCACTTTTGAAGAGCGTAGCTTTAGCACCAAGTGAATACTGCACGAAGACCCAAGTGGCTTCCTTGGAGAAGATTGAGAGAACAGAGTTTGCGGAATCCTGAGAGGCAGAAGACTGAGAGGGAGTGAGTGAGAGATAGGAAGAGGGAGTGGAGGTCACATAGGGAATATCACCTGAACTTAAAGATGTGTATGGTCCAGTTTTCTTGATAGAACAGCATCCCTAAGTCATTCTTTAACTCCTCTCCCCATGGGATGATATTTTGTTGGATAACTCAGCTGCACATAATTCTATTGAAAGTTCAGCTTCTTGCTTGGTAGAAATTAATGGAGAGATTATTTGTCATCTCAAACTGAATGTTTTGCTACATTTCAGACTTTGTGGGCGTATCTTCTGCTACTACTGCAGCAATAATTTTGTGATGACAAAACACAGTGGTAAAAGAGAACGCTGCTGCAAAGCCTGTTGGTCAGAGCATAATGCTGTTGTTCAACGATTCAGTGACGCAGGATCTTCTAGTACTTCCGACAGCCCCGATGAATCTCCATCACTCTCAACTTCAGAAAGACTTGCAAGCAGCAACACCGGTACTGATCCAGTATTCTGCAGTGTTATCGTTGTTATATTTTATTTCACAGTCACTGTTGGATTAGTAATAATAAATAATAATCCTGCATTTGATATAATGCCATCAGATGGTCAAGACATCTTAAAGCGCACAGCTGCTAGAAAGCATTATGGAGTCTGAGTTCATGAACATTTGTTCTTGCATCTAATGGCTTGGAAAACTACTTGGAACAGTGCTCCAAGGCATATCGGCAGGTCTTGGAAGGGCAAACCAGTCCCTGGGGGCAGGGACTCTTCTCATTCAGCTCCCATTAACCCTGCAAGCCAAAGCCCTAACCGTCCTAGCTGGACAATCAGCAGGAAAGCTTGCCAATCTCAGTGCTCTCAATGGCAATCTATGCAGTTTTAGCTGGTTAGACAACAGTAGTACCCCAACACATACTCTGGGGTCCCCAAGCTTTGTCTCTTGCCAACCTGTGCCTACTTTCTGGAATTAGGTAAGCAGAATGCGTCCCTTCTAGTGGTTGCAAGCCCGGGAATCCTGATCCCAGGATTCCATATGGTAATGCTGCTCCCAAAATCCCTGGATTCATTGAAAAGAATCGAGGGATTTAGGGGATTGTGTAGAGGGTGAGCCCTGATGGAAGGGGAGGGCAGGATGCTGCTGGAAGGGCAAGCCGGCGGAAGCAGATGAGCAGGTCTGCAAACGTCCCGGGTGCTCTCTCTCTCTCTCTCTCTCGGACGTACACTGCGTGCGAGGTGCTGCTGTGGAAAATGATCACAGGCGTTCTAGACAAGGTAAGATTCAGGATTTGGGGCATTAAAATCAAAAGAGCACCAGGATTGCAACCGCTAGTCCCTGCAGGGAGAGAGTGTGCATTCAATTCCAATAAAATCTCTGGAATTTTCATTTATAGATGGGATGGATAGAACTCTGTTTGGTTTGGATACTCTTAAGCGTGGTAAAACAAGGATCTTGAATATACATGTATATTAAATACACGAGTGTGCAGGTGAATACACTCTGCTGTCACAGACTGATATGCAGTTAAAAACTAGCTATCTACGTTTGAGATGTCTGTGGCTGCAACATTACAATACAATACAAAATTACTAGCGTATGGCACCCTTCAGGTTGGGAGGACATCCCAAGCCATTGGACAGGCAGGGATTTGGACCCGAGCTGGGGGTTGGGAGCGTGGAGTGCAGGGAGGGTAGGAGGGTGGCCGAAGGCTCGGTCGAACAGGAGGATTTTGAGACTTGCCTTGAAGGAGGCGAGGGAGGGAGCAAGCTGAAAGGAATGCTGTATAGCATTCCATAGAGTGGGGCCAGAAAGGCTGAAAGCACAACTACCGATTGTGGGGCTATCCGGGTGAGGGACGTGGAACAGCCCAGTCAGCCCATCAGTCAACATTTAGGCTGTCAGCCACATAGTTATATCACTAGCACTTCAGTGTGCTGCACGTTAGCAACTACGTGTCCATTCAGAAATGTTCATGGTTGTGTCCGTTTCACATTTTTTTCCTACTTTTATTTGACTCCGTTCTGCTACGTGTTTTTACGATGCCATGAACCACTCTTATCCTCCTCCACCGCCTGCTCCATGTCTCCCGCGTGACCAGCTCTACCATCGGCGGCCAGGCTTTCAGACTCTGCCCCCACCCTTTGGAACTCCATCACACAATCCCTTTGCCTTGTTCCCTCACTTGCATCCTTCAAGGCACGACTCAAGACCCTCCTTTTCGACCGTGCCTTCAGCCACCCTCCTAACCCCTCTGCGGTCCCTCATCCCAACCCTGCCACGCTCGGGTCCTGATCCCTGAACGATTCAGCGCCTTGGAACATCCGCCCGATGTAAAAGGCACTTTAAAAATGTAATTTTGCTATTGTTACATATAACCTTTTTGTTATCTTTTGCGATAACTTGTCACCTGAAGGGAAATAACTCAAATGATAACTTATCAGAGGTGATGAGTTTTCCAGAGTATCATAGCTATTAGCCACATTGTATTTGGTCCCCTTGGGAGTAATGTTTTATTTAATAATTAGCATGGCCACTGATACATAAACGTTTTGTCATACCATGTGCATACATACTGAATGAGGCACTGATTTGAATACCCAATAAAACAGCATAATCTATGTAACTTAATAATAATAATAATCCTTGCATTTGATATAGTGCTTTTCAAGTCTTCTAGACGTCTCAAAGTGCTTCACAGAATATGCTGTAAAATGAATTGACTGTATATTTGTGGGCGAAACGCGCAATTACGCACAGCAATGTCCCACAAACAGTCGTGGATTGAAAATGACCAATTTATTATTGTTTAGGAGGGATTATTATTAGGCGTGTGGAGTAAGGAAATTTGCCCAAGATTTCGCCCTGTCTGGAATTGAACCCAGGTGTCTCGCTTGCAAGGCGAGTGCTCTAACCACTGAGCTACAGGGCTCCACAATCTAAAAATAGATATTGTTATTCAAGCTGATTACACAATCCTTAGCAAAAATGACGACGGTCACAAAATAGTTTTATTTTTGTTTGCCATCCAATCATTAAGTGTAGTCCTGGGCACCTTATACTTTGTTGCAACTGCGGATTTGCTTTGCCCACTGATGAGTTATCAGAGATATTTTACGTGGAAGCAGTGTCTTAAAAGTGTGAAAGTCTGAGTTATGAGATATCCAGGGTGATTAGTTATCAGAGGAACATAGTTCCTCTGGTAACTAATTATATATGTGAGTTATATGGGGTTAACGACTTATCCCAAGGTCGAGTTATCAAAAGTTTCACTATACATTTTAGGAAATAAAAATGTATACAACAATAACTTGCATTAATATAGCAGCATTCACGCGGGGGTAGGGTCTCGGAGCTCTCTGAGCACTCCACTCAGAATAGATAAAAAGTAGGGAAATTAGATTAAAGTAGATAGTTTCAGTGGAGAGAAAGTAATGCCCTGGAAAATAAGAACCTAAATGGGTTAGAGGAGCAAAGGGATCTTGGGGTACATATACACCATTCACTAAAAGTAGCAACACGGGTTAATAAGGCCATAAAAAAGGCAAACCAAGCATTGTGGTTCATTTCTAGAGGGATAGAAATGAAAAGCAGGGAAGTTATGGTAAACCTCTATAGACCCTTGGTTAGATCACACTTAGAATACTGTGTGCATTTCTGGGCCCCACGTTATAGAAGAGATGTAGAGGCACTGGAGAGGGTGCAAAGGAGATTCACAAGGATGATCCTGAACTGAGAGGTTATACCTATCAGGAAAGGCTGAACATAGTTGGACTCTTTTTTTCTTGAAATGAGGAGGGTAAGGGGTGATCTGATAGAGGTCTTTAAAATTATGAAAGGTTTTGATAGGGTAGACATAGAGAAAATGTTTCCACTTGTGGGAGAGACCAAAAACAGTGGCCATCAATATAAAATAGTCACAAATAGATCAAATAGGGAAGTTAGAAGAAATTTCTTCACACAGAGAGTGGTGGGAATGTGGAACTTGCTACCACAAGGAGTTGTAGAGGCAAATAGCATAGATGTATTTAAGGGGAAGCGAGATAGGTACATGAGGGTGAAAGGAATAGAAGGTTATGCTTGAAGGCTCAGTTGAGAAAGGGCAGGAGGAGGCTCATGTGGAACATAAACACCGGCATAGACCAGTTGGGCCGAATGGCGTGTTTCTGTGCTGTATATTCTAATGTATTCTAATGTATGCAATGGTGCAGTTGTGATGGTTTTAACAGTATCCTTCTCTGGTGAGATGTTTGTGATTCCAAGCCATTAAAGAATAGTGTGAAAAGCAAGAGACACAAACTCCACCTTTGAAACTCCACTCATCACTATTAACAGGCAGAGCTTTTCCTCTTGGTCATAAGCTTGTGCTTCAACTTGTGTATTGCTCAGCCAATACACAATTTGTGGAGTCCTGTAGCTCAGTGGTTAGAGCACTCACTTTGCAAGTGAGAGACCTGAGTTCAATTCCAGGCAGAGGGCGAAACCTTGGGCAAGTTTCCTTACTCCACACAGAGCCTAATAATAATCCCTCCAAAAAACCAAAAACAATAATTAAATTGGTCATTTTCAATCTACGACTGTTTGTGGGACATTGCTGTGCGCAATTGGCTGCCGCGTTCGCCCACAAATGTACAGTCAATTCACTTTACAGTGTGTTCTGTGAAGCGCTTTGGGACGTCCTCCCGACGTGAAAACGCTATATCAAATGCAAGGATTATTATTATTATTATTAATTTAGAATGCAAGTTAATTTGACTTTAGAATACAAGTTAATTAGCCTTCAAAACCCTCTACGGCCTTGTTCCTTCCTACCTCTGTGACCTGCTAACGCCATATCAACCTGTCCATTCCATCCACTCAGCAGGCTCCGGCCTGCTCCACGTCTCCCACTTGACTCACCCCACCAGCAGCGGTCGGGCCTTCAGCTGCTGCCCCCACAGTCCATCCCACAGTCCCTTCGCCTCACTCCATCCCTTGCCTCCTTCAAGGCACGTTTCAAAACCCTGCTCTTCGACCGTGCCTTCGGCCATCCTCCTAACCCTACCATCCCTGTCCTCCACCCCTCCTGATCCCAACCCCCTGCTCGGGTCCAAATCCCTGACTGTCCAGCGCCTTGGGATGTCCTCCCAACGTGAAAATTACTGTACAAATCTAATTTGTTGTTGTTGATGCCCAATTCTTAAAAGTTTCTTAAAGGTTTCACCTAGAGACCGCTGTCAAATGCCTTTTGAGAATTTAGCCACCATCACATTAGTTTAGTCTATTAAAATAAAATCCATTACATTCATGTGGTTGCTGCATTCGCCACAAAATTTGCGTCCTTTCGTTGACGTGGTAAGGCGCTCTTTCAATCTGTTTACTTAAACCACAACTGTGTGACACTGCTGTGTGCAATTGGCTGCCTCATTTCACCGACAAATACGCAGTACATTAATTTCAAGGTATATTCTGTGAAGTACTTTGAGATGTTTTTGAAGGAGGCAAAAGAGGGAGCAAGGTGAAGGGATTGTGTGATAGAGTTCCAAAGAATGGGGAGAGAGAGGCCGAAAGCCGGGTCATCGATGGTAGGGCGGGTTGGGCGCGAGACCTGGAGCCTGCTGAGCGGAGGGAGCGGACAGTTTGATAGGGGGTCAGCAGGTCAAAGATGTAGTGGGGGCAAGCCTTGGAGGCCCTTGAACGTGAGGACGACGATTTTGAATTCTATCCTCTGAGGGATGGGAAGTCAGGGGAGGGTGGGGTGATGGGGTCATGGAACCTGGTGCAGGAGTGGACACGAGCTGCTGAGTACTGGATGATCTGCAACTTGTGGAGGGAAATGTTGGGGAGGCCGACATTTCTGTAGTCGAGCCTTGAGGTGACGAATGCGTGTGTGAGGGTTTCGGCAGCTTAAGGGGTGAGGCAGTGACTGAGTCAGGCAATGGCACGGATATGGGGGAGAAAGGACAGTTGAGGATCGAACAAAAACACCCAGGTTCCTAAGTGGCTAGGTTAGATGGAGTGTGCAACCGTGGATACTGATACTGAGGTGCGGAGGCACCGGCACAAGCCAACCAAGAGAGCCTCAGTCTTGCTGACATTCAACTATAGAAAGTTGGTTCTCATCCAGGACTTGATGTCAGACAGGCAAGGCAGTCTGTCAGGGCAGCAGTTGTCCTGGAGTTGAGGGTGGAGGGAGAAAGATAGAGTTGGGTGTCATCTGCATACTTTTAGAGGTTGACCCCATGACTGCGGATGATGTCACCAAGGGGGAGCATGTAGAGTTGAAGAGGAGGGGACCGAGGATGGAGCCCTGAGGAATGCCTCACAAGACTGTGCGGAAGCTGGAAGAGAAACCATTGGCAGAAACAAATTGGAGATGGTGTGAGAGATGAGACCTGAACTATTCAAGAACAGCACTTTGAAGGCTGAGGCAGCAGAGAGGTCGAAGAGGATGAGGAGGCAGAGTGAGCCCTGGTCACAGATGGACAAAATGTCATTTGTCACCTTGACCAGAGCAGACTATGAGCAGCGACTGGAGGAACTGGGAATTTTTCAATTGGAACAAAAAAGTTTGATAGTAATCTTTAAAATTATGAGGGGGTTTGATGGAGTCAGTAGGCAGAAATTATTTCCACTGGTTGGTGAGTTAGTAATTTTAAGATGGTTAGCAAATGAGCAAATGGGGGTTTACACTGTTTAGTTAGGATATGAATGCCCTGCTGTCCAGTGCCTTGGGACGTCCTCACGACGTGAAAGGCGCTCTATAAATGGAATCTTGCTGTTGTTGTTGTTGGGAGTGGTGTTAACTACAGGGGTATGGGGAAAGGGTCGGTAAATGGGACTGAAAGGATTGATCTTAAAAGAGCCAGCACAGACACGATGAGACAAATTTCCTTCCTCTGTCCAGTAAATGGTTCTATGATATATGATTTGCTCCATGTAAGAGCATTGATAATCATCCTATTCTCAACTAGTTCTTCACCACAAATGTAAGCATAATGAGTGATACCGGTTTCATTCTGTGCTTTATGTTCTTACTCTCATGGTACATTCTGTTTGCTCTATATATAGAAGTATAAGCAATGCCAATTTTTGCCATTTATAGAAACTTTTACAAAGCCGGATGATGCAACGTTTGACATCATCACAGATGAAGAGCTCAATGAAATTGAAGAAAATGACTGTTGTCCACCTATAAGAAGCCAATCAGAGTCATCTTTTGAGAATACTCCATCTCTGTGAGTAAATGCTCTTGGAACGTACCTTGTCTCAAATGAAACGATGATTAACATATTGTGGCGTAATGATATATGTACAATATAAATGAAAACTTCCTCTGAAGAGCAGTTAAATTAGAACTGTCTTAGTTTTTCCCTCATTGTGAGTTTTAGCTTTTGATCACTATAATTTTCAAATGAATGGAATACATCCAGTCTGTACAGTTCATACAGTTTCCAGTCTGAGTATTTATTTAAACATTTAAATCAGTTATTTTTCATATTGCCCTTCAGCAGCAGCCATTTTTCTGCAACAAATTAGCCAGTTACTAATCTCTCTGTGTTACCCTTGATACTCAATGACATCAGTTTCTAAAGGAGCCTTGTGTGATTTTGGTGAAGGCCTTTTGAATGTCTAGGTACACAACGTCATATGCATTTGAAATCGGCATGTCAACAACAACAACAACAACAAGATTCCATTTATAAAGCGCCTTTCACGTCAGGAGGACGTCCCAAGGCGCTGCACAGTTGGGTCATGACCCGAGCAGGGGGGAAATGGTCAGGGTGAGGGGAGGGAAGGGAGGGAGCGAGGAGGGGGAAATGGTCAGGGTGAGGGGAGGGAAGGGAGGGAGCGAGGAGGGGGGAAATGGTCAGGGTGAGGGGAGGGAAGGAAGGGAGCGAGGAGGGGAAGAGAGTCGAGAGGGGAGCTGAAGGCTCGGTCAAAGAGAAAGGTTTTGAGACCGGCCTTGAAGGAGGAGAGGGAGGAAGCGGCGAAGGCACTGGGGGATAGAGTTCCAGAGCCTGGGGGCTGAGAGGCTGAAGGCCCGACCACCGATGGTAGGGCGGTTGGGGCGGGGGACGTGGAGCAGACCGGAGCCAGAGGAACGGAGGGTACGGGCAGGTAGGTAGGGGGATAGTAGGTTGGAGAGGTAGGAGGGAGCAAGGCCGTGAATGGCCTTGTAGGTGAGGATGAGGATCTTGAAATCAATCCTCTGGGGGATGGGGAGCCAGTGGAGGCGAGCGAGGGTGGGAGTGATGTGGTCGCGGTGTCTGGTGCGGGACAGTACACGAGCTGCAGAGTTCTGAATGACCTGCAGCTTGTGGAGGGAGGTGGCGGGAAGGCCGGCGAGGAGAGAGTTCCCATAGTCCAGCCTTGAGGTGACAAAGGCGTGGACCAGGGTTTCAGCAGCGTGAGGGGTGAGGTAATGCCGTAGTCTGGCGATGTTCCGGAGGTGATGGAAGGCGGTGCCAGTTGTGGTGCGGATGTGAGGGAGAAAGGACAGCTCAGGGTCGAACAAAACGCCGAGGTTCCTGACTGGCTTTGAGAGGTGGAGAGTGCAGCCTTGGATGCTGATGGTGTCAGCGCCTGAGGTGCGGAGGCGCTGACGTGAGCCAATCAGGAGGGCCTCGGTTTTTCGCAGGTTGAGCTGAAGAAAGTTTTCTCTCGTCCAGGACTCGATGTCGGACAGGCAGGGTGTCAGGACATCGGTGGTCGTGGAGTTGAGAGTAGAGGAGGAAAGGTAGAGTTGGGTGTCATCCGCATACATGTGGAAGTTAACCCCATGTCTGCGGATGATGTCACCAAGGGGGAGCATATAGAGGGTGAAGAGGAGGGGACCGAAGACAGAGCCCTGAGGGACTCCACATGAGACAGTACGGGGGGTGGAGGAGAAGCCATTCGTCGAGACAAAGTGAAGACGGTGAGAAAGGTACGACCTAAACCACTCAAGGACAGTGCCTCGAAGGTTGAGGTGGGAGGACAAGCGGTGGAGTAGGATAGCGTGGTCACCTCCTCAAAACGTTTATGGGGTTGTTAGATGAGATCTACTGCCTTGTGTCTCCAAGCAGTGCATAGTTCTTTCATCCCATGGGATATATTGGCTTTCAGCCCCTTGAGCTATAAGTTCTTGCCTCACATTCTTTAGTCCTGTTGTTCTCATGAATCATCATTTGCTGTCCCTCATCACAAAGTTAAAGCCTCAGATTGTGATAAGAGTCTGTATGAAAGCTATGATATGCCACAATCATAATTTGTGTAGTGTCAAATGTGCAATGTGCTGTCTTCAGCCTAAATCCTGACCACTATAATAACTCACACACTTCAAAGAGGTTGCTTTTCACACAGACTTTGCAGTGAAACTTTTATTTCCAATTTTCTTTAAATTGGAAGTGGCACATTCTATGATTTTACTGATGTATTGACTATCCTCAATAATTCTCTAAGCTCTACGTGAATACAAAATGCAAAGACAGTAAACACTGGTACACCAGATTCTGTGCTTGAGTTTAACCAGTTGTTCCTTGTAGAATATGTTCAAAGATCCCCAATTTAGATACTCAAATCTATATTCTCAGCTCTAAATGCTTTCAGTAATTTTACAATTTGAAGAAAGCATGAGATGTTAAAAGGTTATTATATGTTAAGACCATAAGACGTAGGAGTAGACTATTCAGCCCCTCGAGCCTGCCCTGGCATTAATGCAAGATTCATCAGTAATGCAAGAGTGATTGCGCTGATGCAAGAACTGATGTTAACCTGGCACTGATCAAAGATTCATTACGCATGAAACCAACAGACCACAAAACCTGCAAGGTCTTGTCACACCATACTTGTATCATTTTGTTTTGATATTTTCAGAACCTGGTGAAAGCTAAGAACCTGAGTTCCAAACATGCCTTTAGTGCAATCCTGTAGCGTATTGGTTAGCACGCTCATCTCTCAAGCGAGAAGACCTGGGATCAATTCCCGGACCTGGCAAAACCTTAGCCAGGTTTCCTTACTCCACACTCCTCTGTTTACCTACCAGTAAGTTAGTCGATTGGCATAATAATCCCTTCAAAAAAAATAATAATTTAGTCATTCAATCCATGAAAATGTTTTTGCTATCACATTACTTTAGTTCCTTAAAATAAAATGCATTGCGTTCATGTAACTGTAGCTTTCGCCCACAAAATTCACATCCTCTCGACGACCATAATAAGACACTTTATCAATTTGTGTTCCTAGCAGTAAATCGGAATCCAGGTGTTAATCAATTGTCAGATCGATTTTCCGTGGAGAAAAATCCCTTCAAAAAAAAT
This sequence comes from Callorhinchus milii, assembly GCF_018977255.1. Taxonomy (NCBI): domain Eukaryota; kingdom Metazoa; phylum Chordata; class Chondrichthyes; order Chimaeriformes; family Callorhinchidae; genus Callorhinchus; species Callorhinchus milii. Next base: position 74,780,584 of record NW_024704743.1, read on the forward strand.
AATCAAATCAAATAAAAAATGATTTGGTAACCCAATTCTTGACTGTTTGTACAACAAAAACAAAAGTTGCTGAGAATACTCAGCAGGTCAGGCAGCATCTATGGAGAAAGAAACGTTTCGGACATTTTGTGGACGTTTCGGGTCCACAAACCTTCGTCAGAACTGTTTGTAGGACACTGCTGTGAAGAATTAGCTACAACGTTTTGCCCACATAATACAATAAATCCACTTTACAATAGTCAGTGAAGCACTTTGAGACATCTCAACAATGTGATAAGGCGCTATATAAAATGCAAGAATTGTTATTATTTATTGTATAGAGAATGACTGCAGTGTATACAGGAACCATTTTAGGGAGCCATTTCCTGGTAGTGTTTGCTTGAGTAATACGCTTGAGGAATACTGAGGATAGATTTCAAGGAACATCTCTCTACTGGTTTGAGGAAATGGATGCAAGATATTATCTCTAATAAGAATGATCGTTGCTCACATGACTCTTGCAAAATTTAGAGTGGACCAAGCCTCCAGACCATTTGATTTGTTTCTGTCTGCGAGCATGTTGCTCTGCTGGAGTCAACCAAACATCAGCAAGGTAAACATATTTAATTCACTTTATCAGGTTGAAAATTTTGTTTACAGTTCCAGACCAGCATTCGTTTCAGCAGTATTATGCTGGTGCAGAAACTCAGTGTCTTGTTTGACTCCCAACTGTTATGTCCTTTAAACCCCATGTGTGTGCTCTGACCGCTCAGCTTTCCCTCACCTCTGAAATTTTGCCCACCTCACTACCTCTTCACTCAGACCACCGAGACCCTCATCCATGCTTTTCTCACCCTCAGGGTTGATACTGTATGGCATTACAGTGACAGTGCATCTGGTTGAAGATGTTTTAGTTTGTTCTGTGTATTTTGCACAATGACCTGATATTGTTCATACACACAATGAGTCCGGTACCAATTAGTATGGGTATTGAATTCCAATGTAATCCTTTATCCTGTTTGAGAATTTTAAATTGTAAATCTATGCCTTCCAGTTCAGCTCTCCCTGTTCATGTATTCAAATGACAAAAGGACTAAAATATGAATTTTACATAAGTCAAAATCTTTCATGCATGCATACATCAACAGAGTGGTATAGAAATGGACACATAATCATACCAATGAGGTTCATGGATATGTGGTCTAATTGCTCAGTTTAATTATGAGTGCAAACTTCTATCTCTAGCCTCTGATAGGTTTGCATGCATTGTTGCACCACAGCCTATTTCTGCAACATATTTATTGCATTCACTAGCTAGAGGAACTGCTACATTACTGAAAATTTATAAAAATGTTTAAAAAGTGGTAGATTATCCAGGGAACCATTCCAATGATAGTTGCAAAGCTATGTGTAATTTTTCTATTTTTTACCATTGGTAAAATTAGCAGTTGAACCAGAATTCAGAGAATTTGTGGGCTTTCTGAAATCTTGAAATTAGTCATGTGGTTAAAATGTGCTAATGTTATACATATAAAATAATTTTGATACAGTCTACATTTCTTAGAAGCTGCTGTTAACACCTCATGTGTTGTGCTATTCTACACTTTGTTGCTTTGACCACATAGCACATTAGTCAGCTATATCACTGTCTTTACCTTACATCTGATCTCAGTAGATCAGACAAGCAACCAAATTTAAAAGTCTTATTTTATTGGACAAATCAATTTGAAACCAGTACATGATTTCTAAATAACATAGGGCTGATTTAAAAGAAACTCTTCATCATATTGTACTTGAGGCTTGGTTCTTTTCACCTCAAAGAACTTTGCACAATATTTTGAAGTAGTGTCTGTTTGCACAGGTAGCAAGTGATCTGCATCAGTATCATCCTATCGACAGAAATTAAATAAATATCCTGTTTTTTGATCAGTTATAATAATAATCCTTGAATTGATATATAGCACCTTATCAGTTGTTGAGAAGCCTCAAAGCACTTAATAACACATGGGAGCACCCATTATAACGCAGTCATTAGGGTCCGTGTAAACCAAAGCATCGCAATAACAAAGCGCAGTAACTGATCAGCAATTCCAAGTTCCCTGAGAAGGCATGCAGTTTCCTGTGCACTTCCCACACTGAAGAATAGTTATCTTCTGCCTTATCAGGTTGCACCAAGCTTGCTTTTTGCAAGCTGCGCAGCTCATGGGAAATGACACTTGCCTCGCCCTGATGACCTAGAAGTTTGCCACTTTTTAGTACACAGGGTACCAGCCATCATGCAGAAAATCAAAATGGCTGGTTTCTAGGACATCTGGTCCCAGTCAGCATCACTTCGCGATGAAGTGACCTGATGAGCCGGAGGTTGGCAGGAAGCACCTTTAATGTCTGTAAATGTGTTTCTTTTTCTGTGTCTGTGAGTGTCTGAGTATGTGTGTGTGTGTGTGTGGGGGGGGGGGGGGGGGTCTTTCACTCTCTCTCTATGAGTGTGTCTCCCTCTGTGTGTGTGTCTCTTTCTCTATATGTTTGAGTGTGTGTGTCTCTGTGTCTGTGCGTGTGTGTCTCTCTGTGAGTGTGTGTGCATGTCTTTTTCTGTGTCTGAGTGTGTGTGTGTCTGTGAGTGTGTGTGTGTCTGTGAGTGTGTGTGTGTCTGTGAGTGTGTGTGTCTCTGTGAGTGTGTGTGTCTCTCGCAGTGAGTGTCTCTTTGTCCGTGAGTGTGTGTGTGTGTATAGATCGTAACAACTCTCTGTGTAAAAAAATGTTCTCATCTCCCCTCTGGTTCTTTTGCCAATTATCTTGAATCTATGTCCCCGAGTTACTGACCCATCTGCCAATGGAAACAGTTTTTCCTTATTTACTCTATAAAAATCCCTCACACAGGTTAGCATCCCAGAGTGTGACCCTTCAAGTGCTACCTGAAGATGTGGAAGGAGTGGGCAAGGTGGAGGGATAGAGGAAGAGCATTTCAGAGACCCGGTATGGTCGTAGGCAGACAATGTGGCTGAGGTGGAGGAAAGCGGTCATGGTCAGGGACCAGGTTGGGATAAGAACAGCTGTGGGTCAAGTCTGACGCCAAAGTTGCGCACCAGTTCAGTGAGTCTGAGGAATAGGCTGGGGAGGTTGAGGAGATCAGAGCCGCAGGATAGAAGATGTTGATGGAAGCCAAGGCTTCCGTCTTGTCTACATTTAGTTGCAGGCCCTGGTGTCTGACAAGCGAACTGACAGAACATTGTCGGTCCTGGAGTCGAATGCTGGAGGAGAAGTAGATTTGGGTGTCATCCACATACATATGGAAGTTGACCCCCATGTCTGCGGATGATATCGCCGAGAGGAAGCATGTAGATGAGGAAGAGGAGGGTGCCAAGGATGGAGCCTTGTGGTACGTTACACGGAGGAGAAGAAACCGTTTGCAGAGATGAAGTGAAGGCGGTTGTTAAGTACGACTTGAACTAGGATAGTGTGGTCCCACTGAGGTGGATGAGGGAGGAGAGGCGGTGGATGAGGATGGAGTGGTGGACCATGTTGAACATGGGCGGAAAGGTCCAGGAGGACGAGGAAGCAGAGTCGCACAGAGAGAGGACATAATTTATGACCTTTACAAGGGTTGTCTCTGTGTTGTGGGCAAGGCAGAAACCATAAAAAATATGCAGAGTTGTAGTAAATCCTCTGAAACACTTCTACAATAATAATAATAATCCTTGCATTTGATATAGCACTTTTTTACGTCTTCTAGACGTCTCAAAGGACATCACAGAATAGACTATAGAGTGAATTGTATATTTGTGGGCGAAACACGACAGCTAATTGCGCACAGTAGTGTCTCACAAACATTCGTGGATTGAAGTGACCAATTTTATTATTGTGGTTTTTTTTGAAGGATTATTATCAGGCATGTGGAGTAAGGAAACTTGCCCATGGTTTCGCTCTGAGGGAATTGAACCCAGGTCTCTCGCTTGTGAGACTAGTGCTCTAACCACTGAGCTACAGGACTCCTTTCAAAGGGATAAAGTGCTTTATCAAGGCAGGACTATTATTATAACTTGCCAAAGGGCAAACTAATAGAGATCAAAGGGGTGTTAGACAAATCCTCTGTTGGGCCCACCGTAGCAGACTCTGATGGCTGTCCAACAGCAGCCATTCTGACTGCCCTATCCCCCATTCTCACTGCAAGGCCCATCGGTCCCTGACCCCGGGGCCAAACTCTCCTCCCTCATCCACATTCCCACCCTCCCTGTCAAACCTTACCCTCCCCCCATCGTCCCCCACATTCCGACCCCATCTGTCACCTCCGCATCGGCCTACAAAATGTCCGCTCCCTCTCCAATACAACACTCAACATCCAAGACCTCAATGACGATGAAAACATTGAATTTCTCACCCTCACGAAAACCAGGCAACACCTTTCCCCTGACAGAGGCCACATCACCTGGCTACACCTTCCGTCATACCCCACGACCTAACCGCCATGGTGGTCGTGTGGCTCTCGTCTCCCGGTCCCCGCTCGGCCTATCCCCTTACTCCTCTGGAACCTTCCCTTCTTTTGAGCACCTTACCCTTTATCACCCCTCCAACCATTCCCTCAAAATTCTCCTTATCTTTCGCACCCCCAAATCCTCCCCCACATCTCCACCCTCCTATCGTCCCTCTCCCTCTGTTCCGAACACCTCCTCATCCTAAGCGACGTCTACCTTCAGTTCACCTCCTTCTGCTCTTCCTCTGCCAACTTCTGCCCTAGGCTCCTCTTGCCCATCACCAACCTGCTCCTCCACCCACCTTCTCACGCCTCGCCCATCCACTCTACTAACTCCAACTGCGAAGCGATGCTGGGCTTCCTTAATGCCAAAGTCGAGGGGATCCACTCAGCTGCCTCTGTCCTTCCGACTACATCCCCTCCCCATCTCCATCACACCCTAGGCCTTTCCCTCCCTCCACACCTTTGAACCTGTCTCCCACTCCTCCCTCACCACCACTATAACCTGCATGAAACCGACCACCTGCTCCCATCACTACCCCTCTCCTTACCTCCCAGCTCCACCTCCTTGCCCCTCCATTCACAGACATCATAAACCTCTCTCTGTCCACTGGCACCATTCCCACTCATTTAAAAATAAATAGCAGTCATCATCTCTATCCTTAAAAAAAACCTTCCTTGGACACATCCCTGCTCTCAAATTACCACCTCATCTCCAACCTCCCTTTCTTTTCCAAGGTCCTTGGATCGCCGTCCAGCATGGAGGGCGCTATATAAATCCAAGTTCTTGTTGTTGTCCTGCAACGAGTTGTTGCTTCCCAGCTTCGTTACTACCTCTCCTGCCACTCAGTTCACGAACCCTTCCACGGGTTTCCATGCCACCCACATCACAGAAGCAGCTTTGGTCAAAGTGACAAATGATATTTTGTCCATCTGTGACCAGGGCTCCCTCTGCCGCCTCGTTCTCCTTGACCTCTCTGCTGTCTTTGATACAGTTGACCACTCTATCCTCCTCCAACGCCTCTCCTCTCACCTGAACCTTCATGAATAGTTCAGATCGTACCTCTCACACCATCTCCGCCTCCTCTCCACAAACGGTTTCTCCTCTAGCCCCCATACCGTCTCGTGCGGAATTCCTCAGGGCTCTGTCCTTGGTCCCCTCCTCTTCAATATCTATATGCTCCCCCTTGGTGACATCATCCACTGACACTGGGTCAACTTCCACATGTATGTGGATGACACCCAAGTCTATCTCTCTGTCTCCACCCTCGATTCCACGGCCACTACTGTGCTGACAGACTGTCTGTCAGACATCAAGTCCTGGATGAGAGCTAACTTTCTCCAGTTGAACATCAACAAGACCGAGGCCCTCCTGATTGGCTCCCGTCAGCGCCTTCACATCTCAGGCGCTGACAGCATCACCATCCAAGGATGGACACCCCATCCCCTCCAGATTCCACTGGTTTCCCATCACACAGAGGATACCGTTCAAGATCCTGGTCCATACCTTCAAAGCCCTCCATGGCCTTGCTCCTCCCTACCTCTGCGACCTCCTAACCCCTACCAACCTCTCCGTTCAGTGGGCTCCGGCCTGCTTCATGTCCCCCGCCTTGTCCACCCCACCAATAGCGGGCGGGCCTTCAGTGATCAGCATTTTCACGTATTATGTGAAGTTGGTTACTGCAAAGGCTTGATGCTAAAAACCAAATTAGTAGCGTTAAGAAAATCAAAGCGAAGATGGACAGGATTAAGTTGTAAACTGGTTTGACCCAGTGTGATGATGGACCTTTGCTTTGATAGTGTCTGTTTTGGTGAAAGACAAAATAAATGTTGGGATTTTCATTTTTTACAAGCTTGCTATCCACTGAGTGTGTACTGCATCCTGCTCAATTGTTTATGAAAACTAACAGTCAAAGAAAGAGTGAAATTACTTTTAGCTGAAGTAGGAAATCTCAAAGTTGAGAATAAAAGTATGGAGGAAATGATTTGTTACTTTGAGGGTTTTCTTTCCATAGAGATATGTGAAAGGAGGACTCCAGGAATAATAGAGGAGGATGTGATAGAGCATCTGCTGGTGAAAAATATTAGAAGAACAAATGTACATTTTAAAAAAGTAAATGAGACCTAAAGTAGTCTGGATGGTATGCATCCCAGAATACTGAAGGAATTCAAAGAGGAGATAGTGGATGTACTGGCCACAATATTCCCAAACGTTTGGAAAATGGAATTCTACAAGACATCTCAGTGTGATATTCAAATAATTGATATCAATGGGCAGCAAGGGTAAGATGTGGATCAGTATCTGGCTAAGGGAAGCAAGCAGAGGTTTATCTTAATGATGCTGGGGGTGTTGGGTGGGGGGAGGGGGGAACTGAGAGGTCCATGTTAGTGGTACTTCTGTTTCCAGCAGATAAAAATGACCTGAATGCTCCAAATCAGTGGAAAGTCGTTCTATTTGTAACAGACCACAAGTATTTGCAAACAGAGTTCTATACCGTCCATTGATTATCTGGAGGAGAGAAATCTAGAGATGCCACGATTCAGATCTTTAAAGGTGGGAGTGTATCTGTGTTTTATAAATGAGGCTCATTGAATATATGAAGGCCAGCAGAGGCGTGGAGATGGTAGGTTTTGACTGATACTAGGGAAAGATTATTCCCACTTTTGGCAAATTGATACAAAAATGTAATGGTTCTTTTTTACGCTACATTAGTGTTTGGTTTTAGTAGCTGATAAATTGTTTCAGCGCTATGTGACAAATTGAACTTGTTTTTTTTCTCAAATAGTTAGAACTTGTTTGATCAAAGAGAACAAAATATATCAACTAATTAGCCTTTTTCAGTCTTTAACTTTGTATGTTTTATACGGATGTAGATGAATTTTTGAATGTCACACTTTACCCACATGTTTTTCATCATGTCTTGCTACCTGCAGATTTTATCAGGTCAATCTTTACACTTACATGCTGTTTGTGACACATTTTGTAAAATTCAGGTGCAATTTAACTTACACCTCAAATCTCGGGCAAGCAGAGCAATTTCCTGCACCTAAATTAACCTGTTGTAATTTATTTGACTGTAGATGTGAGGGCTTATATTTGTGGTTTGTTTAAATGTTGTTTTTTTGGTTAAAGGAACTAAGCAATAACAATTTTTTTAATTGCAATTGTTCCCTAGTTGCAACATCTTCTGTGATATTCATACATTATTTTCAAAACAATAATAATCCTTCAATTTGAAATAGAGCCTTATCACATCAAAAGAATGTCTTAAAGTGCTTCACAGGATATGCTTTGAAGTGGTTTGACAGTGCATTTTGTAGGTTAAGGGCAGCAGACAATTTTGCATACAGCAATGTCCCACAAATAACCATGGAGCGAGTGACCAATTTTATTTGGGAAATTTGTTGGCCCGGCACCGGGAACAACTGCTTTCTCTTTTCGAATAGTATCATGGGATTTTTCACGTCCGCCTAAGCAGGCCGATGGGACCTTGATATAACGTCTCATCCAAAGGACAGCACCTCTGACAATGCAATAACCTCCAGCCCTGCATTTGAACGTCGGCTTAGACGATGTGATTCAAGTTCCGACATGGGGCTTGAACCCACAACCTTCTGAGTTGGAGATAAGAGTGCTACAACTGAGCCAGCCTGGCACAGACCTAGTATATAATCTTTATGATTTTAATTGTGCATAGTGAACCACGCTGAGTTTTGTGGATGGTCTACTTGAATTAGTTTGTCATTGTTATGGCTGACTGGTGTTTCCCTGAAGCTTTATAACATTGATGAGACTCCCGGTTCTTTAATAATGGAGTCCCTTAGCGTAGTGGTTAGCAAGCAGGAGGACTCAGGTTTGATTCCCAGGCAGGCGAAACCTTAGGCAAGTTTCCTTACTCACACGCCTCTGTTTACCCAGCAGTAAGTAGGGACCCAGTTGTTAGTCTATTGATAGATCACTTTCCAGGGATAATAATCTCTTTTCAAAAAATTGGTCACTCACTCCATGGTTGTTTGTGGGTCCTTGTTATGTGCAATTGACTGTCGCATTTTGCCCACAAAATACAGTCAATCCATTTTACAATGATAGGTATTATTTAATGCCTTTCAGAGCAGTAGAGTGCACAGGCACAGAACTGTGATTGATTTATATGAGCTTTGAGCCACAGGCGTGTGGAGACTGGAGTATAAGTGAAGTTTGTGACTTCACATCTCTGTTTTACAAGCATCTCCAGTTTATTCTCACCAAGTCTAAAAATATGATGTAGAAAGCCAATTTTTGTTGAACCCAATAATGTCATCAAGCATATGCCATGAAGCACTTCTCCGGGTGGTACTGACGTGTATATCATTCAGTTGCTAGGGTAAGCAGGCTTACAGTTGAGAGCTGATTATCTGTACTAATTGGGATTGGCCCAAGGACAGCAATCGAGTCAGAATTTTATGGATTCCAAACACTGCATTAAAATAAGCCGCACTCTATTTCAGATGCAAGGGTTATTAATATAGATTCCATATATTAAAAACTGTATTTGCTTGTGTACCTCTGCTATTGTAATACATTTTGGACAGACATTTTCACATATCAAACATTAAAAATGTGGAACACTTTTCAACTATTCAAAACATGTTTTATTGAAAAAATTGTGGATTATACTTTGGTTCTTAATTTTCTCTTGGCTGTTACGTCATACTCATTATCTGTGCTACAAAATACTAATTAAGTAATGTATACAAAATATAATCAGACTAAGCAAATGCTTATTAACAGGCGTTACATTGTCTTGAGTAATCTTTATTTTTGCCCTTCCTTCAGTCTTGTAATTTGGGCAGTGTCTCTTCTCACGTGTGGCGGAGCAACTGGTTGATGGAGAGATGATGTCTCATAGATAGTTGGTGGTGTTTTTGATAAGCTAGCAAGACATTTCAATTATTGTCCACTTCTTAATAAAGGTATATCATTGGCAGGTAAATTCAGCTAAATGGAAGTAAAATGTAGCAAACCTCTTTGTTCAGTTTGCTGCTCTTCAAGTGGGTGGGTTAAAAATAAGTTTCCAACATTAAAGACACTATATAAGTGTAATTTTGTTGTAAGTGAGGTCTCCTTGGAGTTGCGCTGGCAACAGAATGTCAGAATCGTCAGTCCTCTGTTGTGGTCTTGGTAGTCCAGTTCCTGAGCCAAGTCCATCCACAATACTCCAGGATACTGTTGATGACAGACCAGCCAACCTTGTTCATTGGCAGAACTTGGAGGGCCAGAGGCAGTGGAGGAGGGACTGTTCCCGCTCACCTGCTGTAACCTGCAAACCAAAACCCTAATGAGTCGGGTGGTCCTAGATGGACAAGCAGCAGGAAGCTTGCCAGGCAGTGCTCACAATGGGAAACTCTGGTTTTAGCTGGTTAAACTCCAGCAATAATCCAACCCACACTTTTGTGGAGTTTTGTATCATGGAGTCCTGTAGCTTAGTGATTGGAGCACTCGCCTCGCAAGCGAGAGGACCTGGGTTCAATTCCCGGGCAGGGCGAAACATTGGGTAAGTTTCCTTAATCTACCCACCTCTGTTTACCCAGCAGTAAGTCGGAACGCAGTTGTTAGTTGACTGGTGAATCTGGAGGTAATGATCACTTTTTTTTTAAAAAAGGTTCACTCAATTCATGACTGTTTGTGGGACACTGTTGTGCGTAATTGGCTGCCGCGTTTCGCCCTAAAATATATAGTCAATTCATTTTACAGTGCATTCTATGAAGTGCTTTTTTACGTCTCGAAGATGTGATAAGGCATTATATCAGATGCAAGGATTATTATTATACATGTATTATTTTGGGCTTCCCAAGCCTTGGCTCTTGCCAACCTGAACCTAATTCTAAACGGATAAACCATGGAGCAAATTTTAGAACTAAATAAGCAGAGTGCATCCCTCCAGGGAGAGAATCGCATTTGCTCTGGGCTGGCACACATATGTGGAGCCTTGTAAGAAAAAAGATACTCTAAAACATATGATGGGTTTCCTCGTGTGTCAAATATCTGGCTGACCATAAAAATGTTTAAAGAAATTTCTATGAAAGGGTATGAGGTGACATGATCCAGTCACTGACAGAGAGGAAGAATCCTCTTCTTTGCTGGAACTTCTATGAACCAAACAATTAAAATGTTGCTTTCATAAAGTATGCATGCTTGTAACTTCAGGCTTAACTGTATCTGACATACCCGAGCCAAACTGCGAAGTCTCAGGTTCAGTTCGCATATACAGAGCCAGTCGATTTTGACCAATGCATCCAATATCTTTCATGAACTTAAAAATATATTTTTTAAACTTCACTCCAAAAAATACATACAGAATAGGATTGAGACAACAGTGGACATATGCTATACATTTAGTTACAATAATTGCATAGTCAACTTTTATACTATCAGTACACTTAATAGAAACATTGTTGATGATTGACAGAGTTTCCATTAATTTCACAATATTGAATGGCAACTGGCAAAAAACAAATACAATTACTATTACAAATATAATTCTTAACGACTTATGTTTTTGGAAACCTTTACCGTGAAGCAGAGTTTTTGCAATGATTGAATAGCAAATAACCATAGCCGCAAAGGGTATCAAAAATCCCACAGTCATCTGTATTATGTTCACTTGTACTTTGATAGCAACGCTCAAATTAGTAGGATAAACCATGGAGCATATTTTAGAGGATGAATCAGTACGTGCTTCACTGAAAATGAATTGAGGAAGAGACAAAATGATTGCTAACAGCCATACTGCTGTGCAGACTACACTGTGACATCTTCGGTATTTACAATTGAGCATTTTTGTTGCTTGAACAATCACATTGTACCTGTTGATGCTCACACAAGTGAGTATTAACATGCAACTGTAGAAGTTTACCGTGTATGCACCATTCATAACTTTACACATAAAAGTATCAAAAATCCATCCATGGCACGCATTAACTGCCCAGAATGGAAGAGTGCAGAGGAAGAGCAAGTCAGCAACCGCTAGATTTACCATATAGATATTTGTCACGGTTTTCAGTTTCTCATAGAAAACGTATATCACAATTACCAAAGAATTCCCTAAGAGGCCAGTCACACACATGATTGAATAAAAAAGAGGTATAAAAAATCTGGCAAACTGTTTAACCTCTTTTTTGTTACAAGGCAATTCCCATTGTTGGTTCAGATCATCGGTGCTGTTAAAATCATAGTATTCATAGATTGGTTGAATTGTCACCATAGTTGAAGACTTTGTTAAGATCTGTAGGAATTACCTAAAATAAAACAAAATTATTTATGACGCGGTGGTATGAAACATTGCCTGCATCTTTCAATCTGTTTGTATCCTGACTTCATTGCTCACAATCAGCAATTGAATTCAAATAATAAATTTAGAATTTTAGTAATTGGTTACAAACCAACAATATTATAAACAAAGAAAAGCAAAAACTTACCAGCACTAAAGAAATATAGTGATCACTGATTTGGATGATCTTTGAACCGTATCTTGTGTTGCTGATTGTGAAGAGTGTTTCTGATGCAGATGCGTGTATATACATTGTGACAGGAAATAGTCTTATCTCCATCCAATTGGCTGCCTTGTTTTGCACACAAAATATACCATTTTGAGACATCTCAAAGAAGTGATAAGGTGCTATATCAAATGCACAAGAATTATTATAATAAAAAATAATCCTTGCATTTGATATAACGCTTTTCATGTCTTCTAGACGTCTCAAAGTGCTTCACAGAATATACTGTAAAGTGAATTGACTGCATATTTGTGAGCGAAACATGGCAGCCAATTGCACAAAGCAGTGTTCCACAAACAGTCATGGATTGAAGTGACAAATTTTTTTTTTCTTGAGGGATTATTATCAGGCGTGTGGAGTAAGGAAACTTGCCCAAGGTTTCTCCCTGCCGGGAACCGAACTCAGGTCTCTCGCTTGCGAGGCGAGTGCTCTAACCACTGAGTTACAGGACCCCACAATATCCACCTAACGAGGGCTCAAACCCACGCTTATCAGATGTCATATGACCCAACTAGTGGCTATCGTTGGGGGGAGGTAAGGAGTGTCTCTTTGGAGCTGAACTGGCTCCGGGATGATATATTTAGCAACTAAATATCAGAATTGAGCCCACTCTCTGGCAGTCTTGGTAGTCCAGTTCCTGAGCCAGGCAGGTCTGCAGTTCTCCAGGGCACACCTGATGACAGCACAGCCAGCCTGGCTCAGTGGAAGGATCTAGAAGGGCAGACCAGTCACTGGGGGCAGGGACTCTTCCCACTCATCTCCCGCAAATCAAAGCCCTAGCGAGTAGAGTGGTCCTAGCTGGACAAGTAGCTGGAGCGACAATGCTTAAATATGTGGATTCAGTTGGTTAGACTCCAGCAGTAACCCAACACACACTCTGCTTGCCAGCCTATGCCTGATACTGTCTGGAATGAGCTAAGTAGGCTTAGGAATCGGACTACTGAGACCGCCGTAGAGGGTTGACTTAATTCTGACATTCCGTTGCCAAGCACCACACCTTGGGACTAGTTGAGCTCTAAGGAGACCCCCCTTACCTTACTCCCAAGGAGGAAATTATAAAGTGCAGGTTGTGAAGAACTAAGGCTTGGGAGCCCTGGAGTGTATGTTGGGATAATGCTGGAGCTAACCAGCTTGCTGCTACAAACATTCTTTTTTTAAATAAGGCCATTCGGCCTTCAGCTGCTCTGCCCCACCCATATTAACTCCATCCCGAATCCTTCCACCTCGCCTCGGAATTCCATCCTCCATCCCTCCTTTGCCTCCTTCAAGGTCCATCTCAAGATTTTCCTCTTCAACTCGTGCCTTAGGTCATCTTCCCCTCCTCCCCCCCCCCCCCCACACACCCTTGCTGTCCTCCCCTCTTGATTCCAACCCCAGCTCGGGTGAAAACCCTTCACTGTACCCTTCCAGCGACATCCTCCCAATGTGAAAGGCTCTATATAAGTCCAATTTGTTGTTGATTTACAGTACAGAAGAGGATCGTTCAGCCCATCATGTCTGTGATTGCCCTTTTTTTAAAAAAAATCCTTTCATCCTATTTACCTGCCCTTTCCCCATATCCCTGTAGTTGTTTAGGTACATCACTAGTTCCCTCTTGATAGCTAACATGAATTTTGTCTCGACCACCACTCCACTCTTGAGTTAAAATGTTCTCGGTTCTCTTTCAACTCACAGAATATAGGGCAATGGTGGCTAACCAGCAGCATGCAGACCCCAAGGTGGCACAACACACATTTTAAAAATAATTCCAACAGCAACAATTACTGGATCCCCTGCTGAAGTGACATTGCCATAACCCTCACCCCGGCCACACCACTCACCACAACCAGAGCAGCAGCACAGAGTGCTGTCAGAATGTGTCAGAGAAAGCTGAGGAAACGTTGTGTTGTCGGAGATTCCACTCTACAGATGAGGTGTTAAATTGAATTCCTACCTATCTGTTCACGTGGACGTTAAAGAAAAGAGCACTACTTGAAAAGAGAAGTTTCTCTGGCGTCCTGGCAAACAATTCCCCAAATAAAATTCATTATTCTGTTATGGGGACATTGCTCTGTGAAAATTGTCCGTCATGTTCACCTCCAAAAACACAGTCACTACACTGTACAGTAAATTGTTTGGAATGCATTGAGATGCTTCAATGACCTGTTAGAAAATATTCTCTTCTAATTTCTATTATCTTATGTTGTCTTTATTTTGAAACTATGTCCTCTTATTTACACAGAAAATGTTCTAAACCCTTCACAATTTTAAGTGCCTCTCTTAAGTCCTGTCTCATGCTTGTCTTTCAAGAGNAAAAAAACCTGAGGGTGTCCTTGTTACTCTAGTCCCTAAATTCTGGAATTAATCTAGTAGTTCTCTAACTTAAACTGGCTGTTCTGACTGATTCATCTGTTAGCTAGTTCTATTAGGCTATCTGATTATTTTTATATAGGCTTTAGCCAGTGTGCAGAAAACGTCTCTGAATACTTTAAGCAGTGTAAATGAAATTATATAATAATAATCCTTGCATTTGATATTGTGCTGTATTACTTTGTCGAACGCGTGCGAGGATTTGACTTTGAAATGTAGTGACTGTGTAATTGTAGGCAATTCTTTTAGTTTTAGCCAACATAGAACCAAGGAAATTTACAGGACAGATGAAAGCTGTTCGGCCCATTGTATCTGTGCTGCCCCTTTGAAAGAGTAATCCATCCATTCCGGCTTTTCCTCAGTGAACATGAAAGGTAAAAGGCAGTGTACGAAACAATTCTTTGTATGCTTTAGCTACCAATCAGGGAGCTATTTAAACCAAGTTTTTCAATCTGTATATTAATCCCTTTTAAAAATTATGTTATTTCCAAGATTAGTATCATGTATTTAGAATCTATTTGTATCTTTGAAGATTATTGTGGTAAGCTGCTAACTCAAAAGAACTGTTGCACTTGGCTATAAAACATTCACCTCACTTCTAACTAATTTTATTTTGTGGAGCACTTTGAGACATTTACTTTATGTGAAAAGGCCTTCAAGGTCCTGAACCTCAGAAATAAATCCGTTCATCCCTATCACCTGCCTATTTCTCTGATCTGCCTGTACCCCACTCCTCTGACGCTCAGCGAATATAGACCTGAGTGTCCTAATTCCTTGCCCCACTATCAGTGGCTGAGCCTTCATAAACTGCAGCTGAATAACGTGATAGACTTAGTACTATCTACAGATACAGTTGTTGATACAATTGTCGTAGATGATACAGTGACTGATGTTGAAATGTCTTAATGCACTAAAGTTACTTTGACGTGTAGTGACTTTTGTTATTTATGCAAAAGCAGTACCAAATTACACCCAACAACATCGCACTAACAGAAAATAGATGCATGAACAATTCATCAACAAAGGTATTAGAAAGTAAATCTCATGTAAACATAGATCGCCTACAAATACACAGTCACTACACTTTACAGTAATTCCTGTAAAGCACTTTGAGACATTTCAATGACTTGCAATGTTTTTGTTTTACAAGGATCCCTTTTCTCTCCCCGAGACACTGACTTGAATCGGATATGTCAGGATTATTTCCAGCTGTCACCAGCTTACATTTGCCACCACCATTCGTGACTCATGGCAAAGGTCCTTACCAGAATCAGGGCAGCTAAATGAGAGATAGCATCAAATACTCAAATACTCCCATTAGTATTTGTCCACAAATACTTTACAGTGTATCCAGTGAGGCACTTTGAGATGTCCTCCCAATATGAAAGGTGCTAAATAATAATAACTAAGGATTATTATTAACTGCATTGTTCTTGGACTTTGCATCTTTTAGAACAGCTGTAGGTTGCCTAAAGGACATTATCTTCATCAAAAAGTGCCTGCAAAGGAAAAGCTAACACTACATACTTTAATACATGCTATCTCAATAGCACAGATGATGAAATATTTAAATCACCCATATTTACTTCCGTTATGCAGCATCTGCGGTTGTCTGTATTAAACTTTATTTATCAGTGATCTTGGCAGTGTCTAATTATAGACTTCCCTAGCTTACATCTTGCAAATGTAAGTACTCTGCTCTGAGTCCACCTCTATGGGGCACAGTGTTTTACATTATCGTAACCCTTTGTGTGACAAAATGTTTTCCAATCTCACTGTCCAAGCTCTAATTTTAAGATGATGTCTCCTTGTTTTGTATCAGAATATGATCAACTGGCTCAGATCATCACAAATGGGTCTAATGACATTTCTCTGTGCCTAAAAGCTCAAATGTACAATTCACGTCCTTAAAAAAAATTTTTTATTTGGTTGGTCAGTCTGAAACATGCAAACCCCATCACCATACTTAAGTATATCCAAACCAGACTTGAGAGTTGCACAAATGTATGAAATGGAATAGAACTCTCTTCCCACAGGACATATCCTGATTACCTAAAGCCGGAGAGTATTAGGCACTGTTTGGCAGTATCTAAGCATGGGTCCCTGGATTGTGTTGTAGACAAATTTACTTGGCACCACGTTACTTTCAAATATAGGATTGATTAACGTTTGAACAGACAAATCACTTATCCCTTATACAGAATCAAAATCATATTACCAGATTCAACTCTGGGCAGCAGCAACAGATCCTGGAACTCCCGCAATCCACCACTACACCCACTGGAGAAAGCCCTCCTTCCTTACAGACCTCACTATTCATCCCCTTCCTCTTTAGTGGTCACTTTCTTACTGGAGGTAAATTCCCTCACCCCTGTACATATACATAGATACAGTAGAATCAATATTGATTCCACTGGGAAGTGCACTGACCCTCTACACAACTCCCAACTATCTCAAAGTTATATATTTTATGTGTTTCTAACTCCACCTCTCCTTGTCACAGAGATAGCCCCCACCCTTCACAGGCTGCTTTGCACAGAGAGAGATATGGACATCTTCTGGGCAGCCTTCTACAGCCTGCTTGTTTCTCAATCCGCGGGCTGATGCGTCTCTTCTGGTCTCTGTGAGTGTGTTTTGGCTGCCACCCCGACCCGAGCTGCCTCCCCTGAAAATGTTCCTGCTCCCACGTGGCAGTGGGGTGGCCCTCATCTCCCAAACTTCCCTTGGTCTATCCCCCTATTCCTCTGGTTATTTCTCCTCCTTTGTGCACCTCACCTCTGCCATCCCTCCTCTCTCTCCCTCAAAATCCTCCTAGTTTACGGCCTCCCACTCCCCAAACCGCTTGGCTCCTTCCTCACTGATATTTCCTCTCTCCTCTCATCCCTGTCCCTCTGCACTAAACACCTGCTCATAATGGGTGATTTTAACCTCCATCTTAACTCTCCTTGCACCACCTCCTCAGATTTCACTGCCCTCCTCCTCCCTAAACCTCACCCTCAACATCAACTCACCGACCCACAACCGTGGCCATCCCCTCGACCTCGTCATCCTACATGACCTTGACATTTCCAACCTGTCAATCACGGACAAGGCTATCTTGGACAACTTCCTCATCTCCCTCTCCTCCCACATCCCCCTCCCCTCTTCCAAGCCCTCCACCATGTTTTCTGCCCATGGAACAAGCTTCCCCTTGAGTCCCTCACAAATGCCCTCTCTTCCTCAGACCTCCTCTTCCTCTGGCCCTCCACCCACAGCGATCCTGATGCAGCCACCAAGCTGCTGAATGACCATCTCTCCACAACCTTCAATTCCCTGTTTCCCCTGAAATCCAGGACTGTTTCCAAACCCACCCACTCCCCTGGTACAACAGTCATCTCAACTCACTCAAAACACAAACCCAGATGCTCAAGCACAAATGGCAGAAATCCAGCCTCATGATTCACTGCCAGCTGTGGCTCGAGCACCTCCGCACCTACCGCCTCTCCCTTTCCAAAGTCATCCTGGAGGCAAACAACAATCCAAAGACGCTGTTTCCACCGTCCATCACCTCCTCCGTGCACCCCATCAAGCTCACTCTATCCTCACATCAAACGCCAAGTGCGAAGAGGTCCTAGACTTCATTGCCTCAAAAATTGAAAACATCCACTTGGCTGCATCATTTCCCCCCCCCCCCCCCATGTCCCTTCCACCCCACCCAGACCATCCAAACCGCCTTCTCCCTTGCCACGGCTCCTAACCCCTCCTTACACTCCTTTGCCCGCATTTCCCTCCTCCCTCTCAACCACAATCACCCGGATGCAGATCACCACCTGCTACTTTGACACCCTCTCCACTCAGCTGCTGGTCACTCGACTCCTCCTTCTCTCCCCACTGCTGGCCAACACGGTCAACCAGTCTTTCTCCTCAAGTTCTGTTCCACTCCCCCTGAAAACCACTGTTATCACACCCCTCCTCAAAAACCCACCCTCGATCCCCCTAATCTCTCACACTATTGTCCCATCTCCAATCTACCCTCCCTTGCCAAATAAATAAAATAAAAAATATTAAAAAGCAAAAAAAAAAAAAAAATTGGTCATTTCAGTCCATGACTGCTTGTGGGCAATTGGCTGCCGCATTTCGCCCACAAATATACAGTCAATTCACTTTACAGCATATTCTGTGAAGTGCTTTGAGACGTCTAGAAGACGTGAAAAGTGCTATATCAAATGCAAGGATTATTATTATATTATAAAATCCTGGAACGCACTGTTGCAGCTCAACTTCAGTCACACCTCTCCCTCTACTCCCTCCTCGAGCCCCTGCAGTCTAGTTTTCGCACTGACTGCCCACAGCACAGAGACAGCACTTGTCAAAGTCACAAACAACATTCTCTCTATCTGTGAACAGGGCTCTCTCTGCCTCCTCAACCTCCTGGATCTCTCTGCCGCGTTCGATACAGTCGACCAAGCCATCCTCCTCCATCAGCTCTCCTCGCTCATCTACCTTAGTGGGACTCCACTCGCATGGTTCAAGTCCTACTTAACCAACCGCCTCCATTTCATCACAGCAAATGGTTTCTCTTCCCGCCCCCACCCGGTCACCTGCGGGGTACCCCAGGGCTCCTTATCTATATGCTCCCTCTGGGTAATGTCTTCCACAGACAAGGGGTAAACTTCCCCATATATGCGGATGGCACACAAATCTACTTTGCCTCTTCCAGTACCAACTCCAGGTCCACCAATGTTCTATCAGCTTCTCTGGCAGCCATCAGGGCTTGGATGAGTGTAAACTTCTTGCAGCTGAATATGGACAAGACGGAATCCATACTCCTTGGCTCCCATCAACACCTTCACTCCTGCGCATCTAAACTCCTCAACCTCCCTGGGCTCTCCCTCAGACACACCGAACCAGTGCGCAACCTGGCTTCTGGTTCGACCACCAGCTGTTCTTCCTCCCCCACATCCAGTCCCTGACCAGGACCGCCTTCTTCCACCTCCGCCACGTTGCCCACCTCTAACCGTACCTCACCCCAAATGCAGCCGAAATCCTCGTGCATGCATTTGTCACCTCCCGCTTGGATTACTCCAACGCACTCCTCACCAGATTCCCCAGCTCCACCATTCACAAGATCCAGCTCATTCAAAACTCTGCCGCCCACTTACTGACCCGGACCAATCTCCGTATTTACATCTCACCAGTTCTGGCCGGGCTCCACTGGCTCCCCATCACCGAATAAATCGACTTGAAGATCCTCACACTCGTGTTCAAATCCATTCACTCTCTGGCACCTCCCTACCTCTCTGACCTCATTCCCCAATCCACCACCCGGCTCCGCTCGACTGGCACCCTCCGCCCCACCATCGGATGTCCCGCCTTTCAGCCACTACGGCTCAAAACTCTGGAACTCATTACCACAATCCTTCCACCTTGTCCTCTCTCTCCCTCTTTTAAGTTCTGCCTGAAAACTTTCCTGTTCGACTGTGTTGTCCTCTCCCCCAGCTCAGAGTCAGGCTCCACCACTGTTAAGCGCTCTGAGATGCTACCCTGGTGGAGGGCGCTATATAAGTGTAAGTTGTTGTTGCATTGAAGTAGGCAGGTGTCTGAGGCTGCAGCCTTTTCTTTCTCTTGTTCATTGTTCTTGTTGTTATGCTTAAGGACCCAATTGCTCATTATCTCAGAGGAGTAAACATCTTCCCAGGAAAATATGAAATCAGAAGCTAACTTCAACCGTCCAGTGAAGCTACTTTTTAACCCTCAATTCTGCTGGAATATTCGGTTGCTGCTATCAATATACCAATGTCTCCTGAGGTGATAGTCAGTATATTCCAATAGTTCCCATCTTGAGAATCAGAAAATAAGATTTTCGATCTCTCATTTATCTATGATTTATTAAGCTTGCTAACTGTAAATGGTCAGATTGCATCCGGGCAGCTCTTAATAGGAGCACAAATAACATAAAGGCACAATCAATGTAAATAAAATTATGGCTTGTGCAATCACAAAAGCATAAGACACGAGTAATAAAGTTCAGTGCAATGAATTAATAAGATTGATACAGCGGCTATGATTAGGAATCACTTTCTTCAGCTCAACGTGCGAAAAACTGAGGCCCTCCTGATTGGCTCACGTCAGCGCCTCCGCACCTCAGGCGCTGACACCATCAGCATCCAAGGCTGCACTCTCCACCTCTCAAAGCCAGTCAGGAACCTCGGCGTTTTGTTCGACCCTGAGCTGTCCTTTCTCCCTCACATCTGCACCACAACTGGCACCGCCTTCCATCACCTCCGGAACATCGCCAGACTACGGCACTACCTCACCCCTCACGCTGCTGAAACTCTGGTCCACGCCTTTGTCACCTCAAGGCTGGACTATGGGAACTCTCTCCTCGCCGGCCTTCCCGCCACCTCCCTCCACAAGCTGCAGGTCATTCAGAACTCTGCAGCTCGTGTACTGTCCCGCACCAGACACCGCGACCACATCACTCCCACCCTCGCTCACCTCCACTGGCTCCCCATCCCCCAGAGGATCGATTTCAAGATCCTCATCCTCACCTACAAGGCCATTCACGGCCTCGCTCCCTCCTACCTCTCCGACCTACTATCCCCTACCTACCTGCCCGTACCCTCCGTTCCTCTGGCTCCGGTCTGCTCCACATCCCCCGCCCCAACCGCCCTACCATCGGTGGTCGGGCCTTCAGCCTCTCAGCCCCGAGGCTCTGGAACTCCATCCCCCAGTGCCTTTGCCTGCTCCTCCCTTTCCTCCTTCAAGGCCGGTCTCAAAACCTTTCTCTTTGACCGAGCCTTCAGCTCCCCTCTCGACTCTCTTCCCCCTCCTCGCTCCCTCCCTTCCCTCCCCTTACCCTGACCATTTCCCCCCTCCTCGCTCCCTCCCTTCCCTCCCCTCACCCTGACCATTTCCCCCTCCTCGCTCCCTCCCTTCCCTCCCCTCACCCTGACCATTTCCCCCCTCCTCGCTCCCTCCCTTCCCTCCCCTCACCCTGACCATTTCCCCCCTTGCTCGGGTCATGACCCAACTGTGCAGCGCCTTGGGACATCCTCCTGACGTGAAAGGCGCTTTATAAATGGAATCTTGTTGTTGTTGTTGTTAATGTGGTTTGATCATTGTTGATTGTAGAATATCTCTTAGACAAGATCAGTTAGACTTGTTTTCTTCATTCCTAAACTTAGATCTTTTTAGTCACGTACACCAAGCCTGCAGTGAGACATTCAACAGCGTGTTTTTACCATTCATTGTAGGGTTAAAAACATACCCTTCAAGGTCAGTACACTCCTTTCGAATGCATTGCTTGAAAGGGTGGTGGAAGCCGATTCGATAATAATTTTTAAGATGGAAGTAGATAATTATTTGGGGAGGACAAGTTTGCAGGGCTATGGGGAGAGAGAGTGTGGAGTCCTGTAGCTCAGTGGTTAGAGCACTCACTTTGCAAGTGAGAAACCGGAGTTCAATTTCAGACAGGGCGAAACCTTGGGTAAGTTTCCTTACTCCACACAGAGCCTAATAATAATCCCTCCAAAAAAACAAAACAATAATAAATTGGTCATTTTCAATCCATGACATGGGACATTGCTGTGCGCAATTGGCTGCCGAGTTCGCCCACTAATATACAGTCAATTTACTTTACAGTATATTCTGTGAAATGCTTTGGGACGTCTAGAAGACGTGAAAAGCGCTATATTAAATGCAAGGATTATTATTATTATTGTTGGAGCAGGGGAGTGGGATTGAATTGAATAGCTCTTTTCAAAGAGCCACACAGACAAGATGGGCCGAATGGCCTCCTTCTGTGCTGTATAATTCTATGATTCTATGATTTTATTCTTGGCAGTTTAAATGTACTGATGTTACCAATGTCTTCATGGTACGTAGAATCAGTTCTATTTCAGAAAAACAAGTCCACAAGTCTTTGCGATTTTCTTTGGTCAATTTAAGACCAACCAGAATTCTGGGATTGCGAAATGTCCAGTCCCCACCAGTGGGTCAAACTGACAGTACAGCCCACTATCACCATCAGAATCTTCACAATTCCCTTTTACCTCAGCCACCACATCAATCCTGTCAACTCATTTTAGCATTTGTAATTACAGCACATCATTATCAATAATATAATGATTGACACAAACAGTATGGCCATAGAATTCTTTAATATTATTTCAGTGGATGTTCATTCCCTCTATCCTTGCCTGGAGGTTTTGAGCATGGCTGAAATACTGGAAGTAAATGTTACATAAAATAAATCAAAATAATTACATTCTTAATACTATTACTTCTCCTTCTTGAACTGTCAGTGTTTATTCTACCTATCGAACCCCTCATTTCACGCTCTACCACACCCGACGCATACAAAACACGTGGTTGCCAATGTAGACCCTGTCCTCTGTGCAGGTATTGGCCGCTGTTGTGAAGTAGACGATTGATTGGGTTGTACTTGTCCACTCGTCCCCACCCTAAACAGTCGAGCTGAAATTGAATGTGGGCGGGAGGGGAAGTAAAAAGTATGAGATTGATTGATCCTACACAGTGTTGGGTTTAAAGGTATGGTCAATGGTGGAGTTTACCACAGCCTGCTCCATGTCCCCCGCCCGATCCGCCCTACCATCGGTGGCCGGGCTTTCAGGCTCTCTGCCCCCACACTCTGGAACTCCATCCCACAGTCCCTTCGCCTCACTTCCTCCCTTGTCTCCTTCAAGGCCGGTCTCAAGACCCTTCTCTTTGACCGTGCCTTTGGTCTCCCTCCCACCTCTCCGCCTTCCCTCACCCCTACACCACCCCTCCCCCATTGCTCGGGCTCCGACATCTGACTGTTCAGCGCTTTGGGACGTCCTCCCGACATGAAAGGCGCTCTATAAATGTAATTTTTTGTTGTTGCTGCTGCAACCTGGGACAAAGGTGTGGCCAGAAAACAGCAGCTTATTCTGATAACCAACATTTTATATTAGGAACCCTTGAACAGAGGAGCCAAAGTCACTGGTATTTTATATTTCAATAACATAGTTACAATAGGTAGGGTTGCAACTAACAATATTTGCTGTTATACTCACGTATAGCAATGTTACAGAAATGACAATATCACAGTCCATAAATTCATAAGCAGTAGGCAAACATCTCTTGCTTGGGTCATTCGAAGGTACAGTCAGTAATGGAATTAATGATTCTGTTGAGCCTGGAAAGAATGGCCAGTAGTAGGGTTAATTAACACTCTGTTAACCTGATAACAGCAGCCATCAAATCAAAGAACAGTAGGTTTCATCTTTGGAACTGGAATTAATGATAATAGAGGGTGTTGAATCAAAGGAGCAAAGTTGAATCTCAAGCAGTTGTGTTGCCGCACTTCTGTTCTTCCCTTTAGCTTTTTTTTGTTGTTGCTGGAACCTTGGAACAGTCAATGTCGAGTGTCTTGAGTCACAAAACCTCGGGTACAACTTCTACCTTCCTGGAGGAGCAGAAAACATAGTCGTTTTCTCACTAACTCAAACTAAATACTTGGGATGACCGACTCTGACTGAACAAAAGATAGCTAAGTTGCACCTCTTTTATAATTGTCCTTTCTGTTAAACATCAGATTGGTCTGTGCGAATCTGCATGTTCACACCTACCTGAGAGTTATTTACAGGCAGATTTAAACAACCTGGGACAGTGCTTGAGTACGGTACCCATGAACTGATTAGAATTAAAACAACAACTAACAAAGGAGAGCTAAAGCTGTAATAAACACATTTCTTACTTCTGAACCAATTTAATTCTTCAAGGCTCACATACTGTCATTTTTGTGTAACATTTTATGCCAACTACCTCGTAACATACATCACTGTTTGAAGAGACATTACAATATAGCTGACTCTGATTAGGCTTATAGAGTCTACAAATCATTCCAATACGGGCTAACGATTGCATAGGCATTTGAATTTAAACTAAAATAATCTTTTAAGCAATAATACATTTCTGATTCCAACAACAGTGACCTCTCTGATTCAGTAAGTATTATATTTAGCTAAGGTGAAAAACAGTGCTGAAGAGTTCTCGTGTATCTATTGCCAGAAAATCTCAGAGTGGAAATTGTTGTAAAATGTATTACCTCTATTACATTTTCTGACTTTTTTTTGGTCAGCCAGGTGTCTGACATATGTGGAAACCCATCACCACGTTTAAGAGCATTCAAACCAAACAGAGTTCCATGTATCCCGTTTACATGTGGAAATTCCTGTGTATTAGAATAGAGTGTGCACTCTCCCTTGAGGGACGCAACCATCTTACCTCGGTTGGTGCAGCTTGGCAAGTGCCAAGTGCCATTGTGGAGTCCTGTAGCTCAGTGGTTAGAGCACTCGCTTTGCAAGCGAGAGACCTGAGTTCAATTCCAGGCAGAGGGCGAAACCTTGGGCAAGTTTCCTTACTCCACACAGAACCTAATAATAATCCCTCCAAAACCAAAAACAATAATAAATTGGTCATTTTCAATCCACTACTGTTTGTGGGACACTGCTGTATGCAGTTGGCTGCCGCGTTTCGCCCACAAATATACAGTCAATTCACTTTACAGCATATTCTGTGAAGCGCTTTGAGACGTCTAGAAGACATGAAAAGTGCTATATTAAATGCATGGATTATTATAAGACACTACAATTTACAGTACTGTGGAATCCTGTGAAGCATTTTGAGATATCTTCTTGACATGAAGCTGCTACATTAAATATAAGGATTATATTATTACCCCCAGAATGTGTGTTGAGTACTGCTAGTGATTGTGTGTTTTGTGGGTGAACACATAAACCTTAGCGTTTACAAATTATATTATGCAAGTTAGATCCTCACAGTCTCAGCTGACGCTTCAATGCAGTACTACGTTTGTCCTATAAAATACACTTCGCAACACTTTACAGTATATCCTGTTAACTTGTTTGACACATCCTCCCAATGCAAAAGGTGCTAAGTCAAATATAAGGATTATTATTAATGGTATAGATATTTTATTGCACTTCTTTCACAATTAGATGCATTGTCCACAAGGTGGCATGATACACAAGAAAATTTAAACACATATTGGAATTGTTTCTTTGTTTCCAATGTTATTGCACAATACTATTTTGCTCACAAAATACACAGTCAATCCACTTTACAATGTATTCTGTGAAGTGCTTTGAGACGTCTCAATGATGTGATAAGGCGCTATATCAAATGCAAGGAATATTATTATTAGCATCCAATATAGGGGTTAACCTTATAGCCCATGGATTAACATGCGTTTAATTATGTAAGTAACCAACTAAAAGGATCCAAAGGCACTATATCAATGTAAGAATTACTATTAAAGGTATAGATATTAGTTAGGTCCTTATAATCCAGGCTGTGTATAGTGCCTTGTGTCTAGTGCCACCTTGTGGACACTGCATCTAATTGTTAAGAAGTGCAATAAAATATCTATATCATTACCAGTAATCCTTACATTTGATATAATGCCATGCATGTTGGAGTGCTGATTTTGAAAACGCAGGAATTGAGAAATTATACAACAGTCACTTTCTTTGTAAGAGTTTTATTTTAAGCTGAAAGTAGCAAGCTTTTCAGAGCAGGTTAATAATGCTGGTGTATGTGTACTTCTGCAAACATATGACGGATGGTAATGGTTGTGTTTTGCAGAAATCCCACATCAGATGTCAGATCACTAGAAGAACCAAGACTTCTACCTGAGAATGGAAACACACCTCCTATGCAGGATGCTGAAATTTGTTTGCTGAAGTCTGGAGATCTTACGTAAGTGGTATGCCCAGCAGGTTTTCAGAGAACAGGCTTGAAATATAGTTCATTAATACTGTCACAAAACACAAATCTAGTACTTAAAATATAGGGCATTAATACTTTCACAAAATACAAATATTTTCATGCAGGAAAAAACCCTCTGGTTCTGGAACAAGCAATAAACATTTCTAATTAGTGGTACCTTATTTAATTATGCTATTACTAATCATCACTTAAAGGAAAGATTCCTTCCATTAGTTTTATAGTTGGTTCCTGTGTTATTGCTTTGAGGAGATATCCAGCAGAAATCTCACTCTCAGAAATCTTTTTAAAAATGAAATTGTCATAAGGAATGAGGATTGGGACCCCTGATGTGTTAGTGATGAAATAGTATGGGATGTCCTGGGCCCACGTAGACCAGAAAAATCAAGATTTGGATTCCCGATCTTAGTGGAGTTATTTGATGTCAGCCAGTGTGGCAGTGGCACCATTATAATTGGCCTCAATGCTGCCAGGTAGTGAAGGAGGAAAAAACACACCAGGCTTGTTTCACTTTCCGACATGCGTCCAGTGGCCTCTGCTGGTAAGTGCAATGCAACAACAATACAAATTTACATTTATTTTGTGCCTTTCACGCGATGGGGACATCTTGAGGTGCTTGAGGGTGTTGTGGACATTGGCTGAGCGCAGAATTAGCTTCAGCTCTCATGCACCTTCCTTCCCAGTCCAACAAAAGGGTTAAAACAAACTGCAAAATGAACTGTGACAGCCTTTCAGATCCTTTTTTTTTAGTAGATGTGCAATTTTAGTTGCAAACTGAAAGACACAATTAACATCATATTTTCAACCCAAATATAACCAAAAATGTTTCGTAGCAATGAAGCATAATTAATTTGGGATGTGTCCATACATAAGCAAGATCCACTAAGGAGGAAACCACACCATGCATAGGCTTTGTCTTTCAGTGTTTATTATGTCCAAAGGAAGGGAATATCATTCGACCACCCAGAAAGTAATGCTCCTGGCTGAATTGTTCAGTACCAGATACTTAATATAGTTTCACTGATAACGTCAGCTAGACCCAGGAATACCTTATCAAAAAATATATGTTTTTAAAATATTATTATTTGCAATCTTTTCTGGTAAACTAATGTGCAATTTTACAATTTGTGCAACAAATATCTTGTTACAGTTCTGATTTGAACTGTATTTGTTATTTTTCTGGAAATAATTTAACAGACACTTGTATTCCATTGAAAAATGGCATTGATTGTTTCTACTGTTTTAGGCTAACAATACCTCATAAGGTGGAGGAGATTGTTCAGTTTGGAGACAGGAATAAAGAGCTCTTTATTAAATCCAGTTGCTATAGTCTCATTCCCATCGTTGTGGAAGAATCTGGTCTCACCATTAACTGGGTGTTTTCTTCCGAACCAAAAAGTATATCGTTCAGCATCGTTTACCAGGAGTCTGCAGATACACCTTATGAACAGTGCAAGGTAGGAATTAATGTCAGTGTTGTTTAATATCAAATAAACTTGTTGGCCTCAAACCTGATCTTTCTGACCTAAGGATTTTATTTTGTTACACAGTTATATTATAAAATGCATATCTCAACTAACGTTTAATACTTCAATTTATCTTCAAAAGTGTTTTTGTTACTAATTTGTGTATTATACCGTGATTTGTTATATATACACTTAAGAATACCAATAGTGGACGATTGCAGCTCCCACATCATTGGTTGCATACAACGCACAAGCACAATAATAATTTTTGAAAGTGATAGTGACAGATGTAGAAACATTCTTGCATCAGAATGGCCAGTTTAAAAAAATTGCAGGTCTTTGAAGTGAAGTTTTCTTCTTCAAATGCTGTCAATAATCCTGTTTCCACCTTTGTGTCCCCTTATAACCAGGATTTCAAAGAATCTGTCGTGACTCATTGTAGAAAGCTGTTCTTTAAGTAAATCAAACGCAGATTGAGTCAGGCCAACATCACCTGACTAAGCTCTCAAAAGTCATTTTCAGTGGCTAAGGATGGAATCCAGTATGGGGAAGCGACATCAAAACATATTTTAACGCTGTTCCGTTAGTATGGGACAGAACACAGTTTCACTCCATTGTGAAGTTGATGTAATTTCAATAAAATACGGAAATGCATAATACAAATGGTATCTTGAGGTGACCAGCACACCATAGACTTTAGCACTCACTGCACGTCTTTCGAAGCTAACAGTTTTTAAAAGCACATTTTGTTTACACTGCAACAGTTTACCACTTCCTTACGTGACAAGCAGCAATCTACCGTAGGCGATCTCACCAAACAACGTGCATCGGTTACAAAGATATCCCTTTAACCTCAAAAACAAGAAACATCATCATTAACAAGATCCTTTGATAATTTTTTTTAACTAGACATTGTTGTCATTGTTTTTTTTTAAATCACAATTTTTAAAATTAATGAAATTCATTATCAGATTTTCATTTACATAGAATTACATAACACCAAAACAGGACATTTGGACAGTATCAATATATTCAGTATACTGCATATAGCCTCCACCCACCTTAATCCCCTCTCACTATTCCCATTCCACACTTCTCGATATTAAACTTCATCTCTCACCTATCTGCCTATTACATTGTCCTGTATCTTTTTGCAATCCTCCTCGTTATTTATTATAACCCCAGATTGGTATCATCCATGAATTGCAACACCAAACCTCATATTTCTGAGTGCAGATCATTCATGTGCATGGTGAACAGTAACGGCACATCCTAATATGGATCCCTGTGGAACACTATTTCTTGACAGCTTGAATAGCCTCCCTTTACTTCTACTTTGTTTTCCAGCCTTCATTCAATCCATTCTTCTGCATCTCGAATGACTCCACATGTCCTGATTTTAACCATGAGCTTCTTAGGTAGCACCTTATCAAAATCCTTATCTACTTTGTTACACCTTTGAAAAAACAGTAAGATTGATTAAGCATGACCTTTCATGAATCCATGCGGCTGTTCTTAATTACACTCTCCTTTTCGGGTTATTTCATTCTGCAGTTATTGAATAGAATTTAGAGCTCTGGGAGATACGTCTCTTATGTTTAGTCTGGTTATATGATTAGTTCAGTTTATTGAATAATTTTTACTATCAAATATTGAGTATTCAATTAACAGAATTAAACAGAATTTAATTGCATCTCTTGGTCCCCTCTTCTTCAATATCTATATGCTCCCTCTTGGTATTGTCATCCGCAGACATGGGGTCAACTTCCACATGTATGTGGATGACACCCAACTCTACCTCTCTGCCTCCACCCTCGACTCCAGGACCACTGCTGTCCTGACAGAATGTCTGTCAGACATCAAGTCCTGGATGAGAGGTAACTTTCTTCAGTTGAACGTCAACAAGACCGAGGCTCTCCTGATTGGCTCCTGTCAGCGCCTTCTCACCTCAAGTGCTGACAGCATCGCCATCCATGGTTGCACACTCCACCTCACTGAGCCAGTGTGGAACCTTGGGGTTTTGTTTGACCCTCAACTATCCTTTCTACTCAACATCCGTGCTATGACCCGCTCTGCCTTCCCCACCTCCGCAACATCGCCCCGACTCCACCACTGCCTCAGACCTCTGAAACCCTCATCCACGCAACTAGGCTTAACTATTCCAACGCCCTGCTTGTCGGCCTTCCCAACTCGTCCCTCCACATCCTCTGCAGCTCGTGTCCTCTCCCGCACCAGTTAATGGCTCCGTGAACCCATTACCCTCACTCTCGCCCGACTCCAAGGGCTCCCCATCCCCTAGGGGATAGAGTTCAAAATCCTTGTCCTCGCCTTCAAGGCCCTCCATGGCTTTGCACCTCCCTACCTCTGCAACCTGCTGACCCCATATCAACCTGTCCACTCCCTCTGCTCAGCAGCCTCTGGCCTGCTCCACATCCCCCACCCAGCCCTCTCCACCCCGTTCCACCCTTTAGTATCTTAAAGACCGCAATCAGTAAGAGAGGAACATGGGGGATTAATCATCACCTAAAGGTCAAAACACGTAGTAAGTAATATCCACTATACATATGCTAAAATCAAATTATTGGTCACCACCATTCTACTCCATTGTCATCAACACTTTTGCTGCTTTATCATAACACGCGCATCATTGGCAATAGTGTCTTTGTTACTCTTAAAAAGTGACAGGACAGCTTTCTGAGCTTCTAAAACTGTGGTAAGAAACGTCAGAGTGGGGTACAGAATTTATTTTCATTTATCCAAGTGCATTCTGTATTTCTTTCATCAGCCCTAAAATGTTTTTTGCTCTTTTATAGGTTTTGATTCCCTTAACACGTTGCAATTCTCACAAGGAGACAATACAAGGACAACTGAAGGCTAGAAATACTGGGATCTATTTGCTGATATTTGACAACTCTTTTTCGAGGTGAGTTATATCAGTTCATCTTTCATTTGCTCAATAAGGAGATATAATTTTTTTAATCCTGAAGAATGCATTATTTAGCAGATGTGATATTTTAGGAATTTGATAATTATACATTTCTTCTTAACAAATCTGTTACGAAATACTGCAAATTAGACTTCACTAGGTCCAGTTTTTCTGTGTATTTGAAAATGTTTTGAAAAGTGTTTGTTTACAAGTCACAGAGCAAATGGTGTTATTGCTGAGACTGATCATTACTTATTTCCTTTAGGTTTACCTCAAAGAAGGTGCTTTACCGCTTAACAGTTGAAAAGCCCATAATCTATGACGGAAGTGACTTTCCGGGACCCTGAAATGTTTCTACATTCGTTTTTTTAAAGAAGAGAAGCACTTATATTTTAAGAATGTTCAACAACTATTTGGGATGGGGGGAAATCTGTATTTTTCAAAGATTTGGAAACTATGCAAACAAAACTTTCATAAAAGATATATGCAATAACCTATCTTTCATGTTACCAAAGCACTAAATAATATACTGTGTTGCAGAACTGTGAGCCTTTCTTTTCAACTGGTGCATAGTTTTTAGTAGATAAAAGCTCTATTTTTAAAAATAATTATTTTACTGATATAGTCCCTTGTACGTTCTATTATTCTAATCAGGGTGCTGGTATAACAAGAGTTCCCTGCTAAGGCAAGCACTTTATTCGCTTGAATTTTACCACTGCTGTCAGTTGCATGCATTGCACAGTTATAAATGAATGTTATGTATTTATAACATAAAACTCATAACTAAACAAATCAATAGCACACCATCTTTGCTCCCTGTAATTTGTTGATGTGCAGCAAACCAGGGGAACTTATAATCAATTAAATAGGTTATCTCATTAAGATAGTGTGACACTAAAGCAGGCAGTAAAATGAGGAAAAGCTTTTTCAGTATTTAATGGCTCACAGACATTTTGACATAGGATAGATTTTAAAGATATATTTTGAAAATAGTTTTTATCACTGGAGCTATATACAGTATAACAGCTTTGAAGTGAAAATACATTTTAATCGTAATGAAACTGATTTGGCATGGTTTATATTTTTAGATGTTACAAATGATTTTGGCAATAACCAATTTATTAAACTCACATTATAAGATGGACAGTTCCACCAGTTATTGAATCAAATACCTGTTACATCTGAAGGAAACAATTACTAAAAGAAAAACTGAATACAGGAAATAGAAAATTAAAAACAAAACCTGCTGGAAATACATAACAGATGAATCGGCATCAGAATGAAAAATATTCTCTGACAAAATATCATCCATTTTCTTGTTAAAATAATTTTATAAAAGTTATTTAAGGTCCACAAACAGTGCTCGTCTCAGATCCCTAATTCCATTTCCTGCATGGAGCCGTGTTTGAAGATCACGAACTGAAAACTGTAATTTCTTATTACTGGAAAAGAACTCCTGAAATAATGTAATTTCTGCTGTCTCTTTTTCCCATAGTAATTATCACATTTCTCTCTCCGCTCGCTTTCTTTCATATTCACACACAAACACACACAATCGAAAAAAATTGCAGAGTCTGCATTTAATACGAGGATTCTCCAAGGTTGCATAAATATTGAATCCCACCAGTAACAGGGTGTACAGCATGCCACTTCCGTGCACTTCGCTCAGAAGGGGATTCCAGTAGCTAACAATTCCAGCACTCAAAGAAACAATGATTTTGTTCACATGTGCATAAAGAGAAGTTCAGATGAATTAGGCCTCTTTACTCATTTGATCTCATCCTTCCAGAGTACAAAACCTATTGCTAGGCCAAGCCGTTTCTTCAATGCCCTGGTCCCTTGCTAATGTTCCTGGTAACCTAACTACAATTGTTGATTCCTCTCAGTAAAGAAATGATTCCTAATGTTTGTCCAAAAATTGTCTTGCACAGCCTTGAACCTGTGCCCTCTTGTCCTGCTGTCTTGCCGTGCTGGAAGGTATTGTTCTGGGTTTGCATTCTCTGTCCCATTTAAAATCTTTATATGTACCTTTAAATTGCCTCCACCGGAAAGGATTATTTTCCAGACTGACAACCACCTTATCTAGTCGTTCATCACAGTTCACACCCTCTAATCCTTGAATTAGCCTCAATGCTATTCTGGGAATCTGTACTCAATTAGTTTTTCAATGTACAGAGGGGTAATGATTTTAACAATGATTACTGAATATCAGTGATTCAACATTTGTTAACTCTATAAATTCTCCATGTTATTTCTCCTCTATACTGACCTTCCTAAGTTATGCCCAAGTGTGGAAGATAATAAGCATATTGACCAACAATGAATCCACTCACATTAGGATAAAATTGTTAGATCTGAGACGAGTACCTTCAGGTCCGAAACACTGATTGTCCAGCGCCTTGAGACATCCTCACGTCGTGAAAGGCGCTATAGAAATGTAATTTTGATGGTGGTATTTATTTTACTAAAAGAGAAAAGTATAAACAAACCAATGCAGGGGGCACACATGGTATTTTAATGATAACACTATCTGCAGTTATTTGGCGGTTATAATTAAAGTAATTTATTTCTGCTTGAATTTGAAAAATCAATGCCAAAGAATTTTCAAGTTTAATTTCTGAATTAAAACTGACATTTTTTTTCTTGAACTTATTATTTTAAGATGGTGTGTGGAATTCTTTGCTTGAAGATAAATGATGTTGATGTGGTGTTATGTGAAAAGCTAGGTTTTATTTGCTCCAGCAATAAATAAAGGTTGTATTTTAAAACTGTATTTGTGACATTTTTTTGTTTTTTAAAAAAAAGTCTTTGTACTGACACAGATTCCAAAGGATCAGGAGCTGTTTGAGAGTGCAATAATGTATTAATACAGAAAGTGCAAACTTACATTTATACAGTGCCTTTCATGTTGGAGGACCTCCCAAGGGCTTAACAGTACTGACTTGGCACTTGAGCTGGGGTATGGGGTGGGGTAAGATGACTGAAGACTCAGTCAAAGAAATAGGTCTTGAACTAGGTGAGGGAAGGAGTGAGTCAGAAAAGCTCTTGGATGGATTTCCAAAGAGTAGGAGCAGATAGGCTGAAAGCCAGACTGCTGATGGAGTAAGGAGAAGGACATGAAGCGGGCCAATGTGTGCTGAACGAAGGGAACGAAAAATTAACAGTTTGTCCAACAACAACAATATCACATTTGTAAAGCGCCTTTCATGTCGGGAGGATGTTCCAAGGTGTGGGACAGATAGTATATCCCAAGGCACTGGACCGCCAAGCTGGGGGTTGGGGAGCATGGAGGGCAGGGGGGGAAGCAGGGAGATTGAAAGCACAGTCAAAGAGAAGAGTCTTGAGATGGGTCTTGAAGGTGGTGAGGGAAGGGGCGAAGCGGAGGGACTACAGGATGGAGTTCCAGAGGGTGGGGGCAGAGTGGCAGAAGGCCCGCCTGCCAATAGTGGGGCGAGCGAGGTGAAAGACGTGAAGCAGGCTGGAACCCCCTGAGCAGAGGGAGCGAGCAGGATCGTAGGGGGTTAGGAGGTTACAGAGATAGGGGGGAGCAAGACCATGGAGGGCTTTGAAGGTGAGGACCAGGATCTTGAACTGTATCCTCTGTGTGATGGGCAGCCAGTGGAGTCGGGCGAGGATGGGGGTGATAGGGGCGCGGAGCCTAGTGCGGGAGAGGACACGGGCTGGAGAGTTCTGGATGATCTGCAGCCTGTGGAGGGAGGAGTTGGGAAGGCCGACAAGCAATGAGTTTGCATAGTCGAGCCTCAGTGTAATGAAAGCGTGTATGAGGGTTTCGGCGAATTGCGGTGTGAGACAGTGATGGAGCCGGGCGACGTTGCAGAGGTGGGGAAGGCAGAGCGGGTCATGGCGCAGATTTAGGGTAGAAAGAATAGTTGAGGGTCAAACAAGACCCCAAGATCCCGGACTGGCTTAGCAAGATGGAGTGTGCAACCATGGATGGTGATGCTGTCAGTGCCTGAGGTGAGGAGGCGCTGACGGGATCCAATCAGGAGAGCCTCGGTCTTGTTGACGATCAACTGAAGAAAGTTAGCTCTCATCCAGGACTTGGTGTCTGACAGACAGGTCACGGGGGTGATCGCGGATGTGGGTGGCGGAGCTGATATGGAGGGAGAGGTTGAGGGAGGAGATAAGGGAGGAAAAGTCAGCAGAGGTAGAGCAGATAAAGGGTGATAAAGGTTATGGTGCTCAAAGGAAGGGAAGATTCCAGAGGAGTAAGGGAATAGGCCGAGTGGGAAATGAGAACCACACTGCCACCACGGCAGATAGGTCATGGGATATGATGGAAGGTGTAGCCGGGTGGTGTGGCCTCAGTCTGGGTGAAGGTGTCGCCTGGAATGATCCATGTTTCAGTGAGGGCGAGAATGTCGATGTTTTCGTCAACAATTAGGTCTTGGTTGGTGAGTGTTTTATTGGAGAGGGAGCAGACATCTTGAAGGCTGATGCGGAGGGGACAGTTAGTGGCAGAATGTGTGTGGCGAGGCGGGGGAGGTGGAGGAGTGATAGGGAGGGTGGGGATGTAGACGAGAGAGAAGAGTTTGGCCCCTGGGGTCAGGGACCGATGGGCCTTGTGGCGAGAATGGGGAATAGGACAGTCAGAGTGGCTGCTGTTGGACAGGATCTAAAATCCAGTATTTGTTCCCAGAAACAGGCTGTCTGATCTTATTTCAGCGATACTCATTTAGCTCAATCAAATCAGACCATGAGAAACTATTTGTTGTGCTGAAAAATAAGATGAAAGATTGTGCGCACCCAGTGATTTTCAGCTTGGTGTGAGTGCTACTGCTGTTCAGAAGTCAGGGTTACTTGAAATGGATTTAATCTCCCTTAAATACGAAATGCGTGGGGAAAGATTCCACCTGGATTTACCTTTATTTATGTAGCATTTCAGAGCATCCAGAATCTGTTAAATTGTTCAATTCAGTCTTAACACTTGACGGTTGTGAGGGATGGTGTAAGATGGGAGTTAGAGTAGCAAGAGGGGAATAAAGGTTAAAACAAGAATTAAAGTTATAAGGTTGTAAAGCAAACTTGAAATAAAAAAAACACAACTGATCATGAGGTGAATCAAGGTTTGCGACGATGGGCTCCAGATGTTGTCATCTGAGGATTAGATGCTCTTCTTGGAGTTTGTTATGTTTATAATAACAATAATAATAATCCTTGCATTTGATATAGCGCTTTTCACGTCGGGAGGACGTCCCAAAGCGCTTCACAGAACACACTGTAAAGTGAATTGACTGTATAGTTGTGGGTGAACGCGGCAGCCACTTGCGCACAGCAATGTCCCACAAACAGTAATAGTTTGAAAATGACCAATTTATTATTGTTTTTGGTTTTGGAGGGATTATTATTAGGTGTGTGGAGTAAGGAAACTTGCCCAAGGTTTCGCCCTCTGCCTGGAATTGAACTCAGGTCTCTCGCTTGCAAAGCGAGTGCTCTAACCACTGAGCTACA
Organism: Callorhinchus milii; assembly: GCF_018977255.1. Classification (NCBI taxonomy): domain Eukaryota; kingdom Metazoa; phylum Chordata; class Chondrichthyes; order Chimaeriformes; family Callorhinchidae; genus Callorhinchus; species Callorhinchus milii. The sequence goes on from NW_024704743.1 coordinate 74,816,552, forward strand.
GGATTCCTGGGAATTATTGGGCCTTATACCAGCATAAGGTTTGATGGATGCAACAGGTTGGTACCTCAATGTCTGGGAAACCATAAACTCAGAGATTATATAACTTTAACGTGTCAAAGAAGGGAAGATTAAGTGTCTGATGAACTTTTGACAGTTGATACCAGGGGTCTCAAGGGGTATGAGGGAATGATTGGATGAACCAGTCACATGGAATAAATTGAGGTGTAAGGGAGGGGCGGTTGAGCTAAATTCTGGGAAGTGAGTGAGGGTCGGAGATGAATCTAAACACGACTAACAGCACTAACACCACTCAGATTCTGAAACCTTCCCAGAAGAGGTAAAACTTGGTGAAATCATCTCTTCTGCATTTTCCAAGAGGTCATGGTATGTTGAGGCTCAGTAGGTTTTAGAGTATAAGTTTGCATGATTTATTAAAGTTTGGTTAAACTTGATACTATTGAAAAGTATTTTTAAAGTATTGCCTATGTGCTATATTTTGGGGTTTTACGCTACTTTGCCGGATTCGGGAAAGCTATTGTTTACTGGTAATTGTCGGAATAAATGAGAATGATTCAAGTTAAATAAAGTGTTGCGAGATCACTGTTGTGACCCAGACTTTCTAAGTCTTTTCCAAACGAATCATGGTACGAGGATGAATGCAGGACCAGAGAAGCCTGAAATTTTAAGAAAAGAAGATGGCTCATTACAGATATCATTAGGCAGTGGTCACTGCAGGTCAATAACAACCCAGTCACCCTTTATGATGTTGGGATCACAATATAACCAACTTAAGAAACCTCTATTCTAATTTGGACACCATAAGATTAAGTATAAGATGCGCAGTTTAGCATATCTAATAAAGGTGCCTAGATTTGTGTTATTAATCTCTAAATTAAGAAATTATGAGTTTAGATTATGCAGAACAGGAGAGTCAATTCGGAAACAAATTATGGAAGCAATTAAACAGTTAGGGTGGGGAAATGTACATTGGGGACAAATTGAAGATGGAATTAGTAAAGTGACGGGGCGGGGTGTAGGAATATTTGGGGAAATTGGTTAACTAGCAGATTTGGGTGGGTTAAATGGATCCTGATTGCTGGGGGAACAATTATACTGTTACAACTGATTGGGCAGATAAGATTACCAGGCAGATGTTAAAGGAATATGTAACTGCTGAATATTGTCTTTAGAGGTAAAAGATTAATCCAAATGGATGGAAACAATTCCGGGGTTTTATTGGCATGACTATGGTACTTGCACATATTATACTGTTGATAATTTACCATAAGAATCCTTTGAGACCAAGATCAAGGATCAGAAATTAGCTATACACCTGACAGGAGACTGTCAGCTTTGAAGTGCAGATTCTGGCTGTGACAGCATTGCTCATGTACTTATGCACTATTAAGGTGTGGATACAAAAATATTTTTTGGACATACTCTTGTATGGACTCATGGTGCAATTACTATTAGTGTGTATTTTACGTGTGTGTTTCGCAGCTGTATCTTTCTGGCGACCAAAGCAATCAACTCTCGTATTGTTACGGTTTGGGATTCTATTTTTGTGTATTGCAACCATGTCCTCAGCAGCTACTGTAGCTGTAAATATCATCACCACAAACAACAATCATACTAATTCTTCTGTAATTTCCAAAGGAAGCAATTTCAAAGATACTGGATATATATTTATTTGTTAAACAGTTCTCTGTTTTTTGTAATGCAGGAGCAACAAGGGGCAGATAGTGACAAAAAGCTACACAGAAGGATAAGTGAAAGAGGGCAAGAATTTAATAATGTAATATTTCACCACCTAATATATACTTGCTCTCATTCTTTCTCCCAAAATATATAACCTCACATTCGTCTGCATTAAAGCTTATTTGCCATTTCTCTGCCTGATCAACCAACCTGTCTGTGTCCCTCTGAAGTTTCTTACAATTTTTTTCATTGTTAACTACGCTCCCTATATTTGTATCATCTGCAAATTTAGAAATTGTGCCCATTATATCAGAATACAGTTTATTGATATAAATGGAGAAAAGCAGTGATCCTAAAATTGACCCTTAGAGGACAGTATTATTTATTATCTCAGTATTATCTCTCCATTGCCAATAACAACTCTGCACTCGTGCCCTCTCCTTCCTATTCCTTAACCAACTTTCTATCAATGTGCCATTGTATCCATGCTGCTATCTTTCCACTAATACAATGCACCTTCATTTCTTTAACAAGCCTCCTATGCGGCACCTTATCAAAAACTTCTGAATATCCATATTTACCAAACCTACCCCCATTGCATTGATCATTGCTCTTGGTTATTTCATCAAACAACTTTTGTTTTCATTTTCTTCTTGGATCCATTCTGGCCCACCTACATTTATTTTATTTTTAACACTGCCCCAACTCTTGCCTTCTGGTTCCATGTCTATAATAATAATAATAATAATAATAATAATAATAATAATAATAATAATCCTTGCATTTGATATAGCGCTTTTCACGTCGGGAGGACGTCCCAAAGCGCTTCACAGAATAGACTGTAAAGTGAATTGACTGTATATTTGTGGGCGAACGCGGCAGCCAATTGCGCACAGCAATGTCCCACAAACAGTCGTAGATTGAAAATGACCAATTTATTATTGTTTTTGTTTTGGAGGGATTATTATTAGGCGTGTGGAGTAAGGAAACTTGCCCAAGGTTTCGCCCTGCCTGGAATTGAACTCAGGTCTCTCACTTGCAAAGCGAGTGCTCTAACCACTGAGCTACAGGACTCCACAATCCTATCCCAATAGCTCCTACCTTTCTTTCATGGGGCTGTACGTTGCTCTATCCCATTACTCACCTGTCTTCCCAGGCTGCTCCAGTCAATCCTGTTGCTAGCTATTCACCAGTGGTGATCCCAATGCCAGACTTTTAACTACTCCGTCAATCGTAGCAGGAATTTGAAATGGACCACAGCAGTGCCCCCATGTACCACCACCCAGTCTGCCCCGATCCAGCCACCTCTTCCCAATTTCTCTCCCCTACCTCTGCGACCTACTAACGTCCTACCATCCTGCTAACTCCCTTTGCTCAGCATGCACTGGCTTGCTTCACGTCCCCCGCCTCTCTCGCTCCACTATTAGCGGGCCGGCCTTCCACCACTCTGCCCCCATCTTCTAGAACTCCATCCTGCAGTCCCTCTGCCTCGCATCCTCCCTTGCCACCTTCAAGACCCATCTCAAGACCCTCCTCTTCGACCGTGCTTTTGATCCCCCTGCCCTCCACACTCCCTGACCCCGACCCCCAGCTCGGGTCCGGCGCCTTGGGACGTCCTTCCGACATGAAAGGTGCTTTACAAATGTAATTTTATTGTTGTTGTTGTTGCCAGACCCAGATTGCAGTAATGCTGTCAGCAGAGGCAGCACTGGGTCTCGTTAGAGGGATAGTATTTTTTAAAAAAAGTTAATCAGAGGCTTTGTAAAGAAGATTACATGGACCATCTTTACCAGAACCTCTGTGATACTAGTGTAGGGCCCCCAAGAACCACCTGAGCTACACCACTGTTTCATGAGCTTTATACTCTGTGTTCAGTTTGTTCAACAAAGCAGGATCCTTCACTGGTGCTGTGTATAAACCCATGCTGACTTGGAGGATGTGCACAATAGGCCTTTTGCATGATTTTGATTGAAAATAAAAAAAAAGTGTTTTTGAAAGCCTTGTGAATAGAAACTGAGTAATAGCTACTCAATCTGAGATTCATTTCAGTTTCAACCGACTTAACTAATGTGAAGCATAGCGAAAGTGTCAGTATACATCTATGTGCTTACATTTTGACTCATCTTAAAGCATTCCCACACGAGCTTTACAGATTTATATTTCAGCCTCATAAAGGCCAAACTTTAAACCAACCTTTAAATAATACTTGTTCTGCTGTGCTCGTCCATGCATTTTACTGAAAACATTTTTTTCTAGAAATTGTCCTGACGACTGATACACGATTGCTCAATGGAGCCACATTTGTAAAAGAAATTTGAGTGAAAAGTATGATTTACAAATTTGTTTTTATCCAGACTGTTCAGGGACCTTCAAACCTGTCTTATCCTGCAGTCATTACTGTATTTCACAACATCACATACACCAACATATTCCATAGATTTAAACAAACTGTACAGCAAGGAAACAAGCCCTTCGGCCATATTGGTCTGTGATACTAGTTTATATTCCACATGAGTCATATTTACCATTCAATGAAACAACAACTTTAGTATGAAACAATGATTGCGTTCCAACCATCAACTGAAAAGCTAAGTGTTTTTTCTATAAATTACTTGTTCTCATACTATCGCGTGGTCTCATTCTGCTGTCCCATTTCCAACCTACCCTTCCTTGCTGAAGTCCTGGAATGCATTGTTGCAGGTCAACTTCAGTCACACTTCCCCCTTCACTCCCTCCTGGTTTTCACCCTGATTGCCCACAGCACAGAAACAGCACTTGTCAAAGTCACAAACGACATGGCTCCCTCTGCCTCCTCATCCTCCTGGATCTCTCTGCTGCGTTCGACACAGTCGACCATGCCATCCTCCTCCATCGGCTCTCCTCCCTCATCTACCTTAATGGGGCCCCACTCGTATGATTCGAGTCCTACTTAACTAACCGCCTCCATTTCATATCAATAAATGGTTTCTCCTCCCACCCCCACCCGGTCACCTGCGGGGTACCCCAGGGCTTCATCCTTGGCGCTCTACTTTTCCTCATCTATGTGCTCCCTCTCGGTGATGTCATTCACAGACACGGAATAAACTTCCACGTTTGCACCTTGGGACGTCCTCCCAACGTGAAAGGCACTCTATAAATGTAATTTTATTGTTGTTGTTGTTGCATGCGGATGACACACAAATCTACTTTGCCTCCTTCAGCATCAACTCCAGGTCCGCCGATGTTCTATCAGCTTGTCTGGCAGACATCAAGACCAAACTCCGTACCCACATCTCACCAGTTCTGGCCGGGCTCCACTGACTCCCCATCACTGAATGGATCGACCAAGATCCTCACACTCGTGTTCAAATCCATTCACTCCCTGGCACCTCTCCAACCTTCTCACTACCCAATCCACCACCCGGCGCCTCCGCTCAGCCGGCTCCAGCTTCCTGTTTGTCCCTTGCCTCCTCCACTCCACCATTGGAGGTCACGCATTCAGCCACTATGCCCGAACTCTCTCCCTCAATCCCTCCACCTTGGGCCCTTCCTCCCCACTTTGAAATCTAACCTGAAGACCTTCACTTTTGATTGTGCTTATGGTCACCTCCCCCCTCCCTCTCCCCCTTGCTCGGGGTCAGACTCCACCAGTGTCAAGTGCTCTGGGAAGCTACCCTGCGTAAAGAGCGCTATATAGATGCAAGTTGCTGTTCTTGTATATCCCTGGTCACCCAGTGATGTTTGTGTCACTCAGGGTGAAGCAATTTCCAGTACTGATATAGGCTGTAATCTCAGTGATCCCCTATCACTCCCTCAATGATGAGTTGAGTGCCAACCTGCGCCTAATACTTTCCGGAATTAGGTAAGCAGGACGTGTCCCTCCAGGGAGAGAGTGCGTATTCCATTCCAACAATCTATCTCTGGGATTTCCATGTGTAGGTGGGATGAATGGAAATCTCAGCTTGGTTTGGATACTTTTAAGAATGGTGATGAGTTTCTGCATGTGTCAGACACCCGGCTGACCAAACAAAAACTCAATGGTAATTTATTCATTCCCAATTGGGGGCAGAGTAGCTGAAGGCAGTGGACGTGAAGCAGGCCGGAGCCCGCTGGGCAGAGGGATAGGTCACGGAGTCTGGTGCGGGAGAGGACACTGGCTCCAGAGCTCTGGATGATCTGTAGCCTACGGAGGGAGGAGTTGGGGAGTCCAACAAGCAGGGAGTTTGCATAGTCAAGCCTGGATGTTATGAATTTGTGTATGATGAATTCAGCGGCCTGTGGTGTGAGACAGTGGCGGAGCCGGGCAATGTGGCAGGGGTGGAGGACTATTAAAAAACTCAGCACTCACTGAAAGTCAGCACTCACTTCTACTGTGTGCATCGTAAAGAATGAATAGTCATACCAAGCAAGAAGAATAAGAGACATTTGTCATGCACATAAAAATCTTATGGCTTTATTTCCAAAACATAAACAATAAGACCCAAAACAGCTCAATGCTCAAATCACTGTCAAATATTGCTGAAAGTAAAATTACAAACTACTGTACTACTATAAAAGCAACTTTTCTTTTTACAAAAATCAGGCCATTTGAAATGTTGCAATAAAAACGAAATGTTTCTAACACTGAAAGCACTTTTCGGAATATCAACTTTTCATTAATTGAAAAAAATAGGCATTAAATCAATTTATAAGTTATTTGGTCAACTCCCTTAATTGGTAGCACTCTCGCCTCCAAGATCCTGTCTGACTGTTCAGGGGGACATTAAACATCTCACAACACTATTCAAAAAGAGAAGGGAGTTTCTCTTGGTATCCAAGACAACAATCCTCAGATAAAATGAATCATTCGTCTAATTCATAGTTGTTTGTGGCACTTTGCTGTGCACAAATAGCTGCTATATTTTCTTACAAATATAATCAATATTACTTTGTTGATGTAAGATGGTGCTACTGATTAAAATCTGAAAGAATACACACACATTTCTTCAACTTGTGAAGAAATTCTTTCTGATTTTATTCATTCTGTTGCTTTTGCACTACATCATCCCTGAGAATAAGTGGAGCAGAATTTACAGATTATTTATTAGATTATTTTCATAAAAATAATCTTCTAGTTTGTGTCTAATAATTGATTTAGAACATCCTCCCGATGTGAAAGGCAAATGTAATTTGTTGTTGCTGTTGTATTGATTTTCTAATTCTTGAGGTTGTCCAACAGGTTTGTATTTGCCAGGTATTGTCTCTGTCACTTTTCTTAAAATATGGGAAACTCGCTTGTTTCCAGTATGTCAGACCCTCCCAGGTCGTGATCAACTCCTTGTTAAAGTCTGTCAGTGCTTTACGTATCTTGTGTCTAATGCATGTAACCTATGAGCCTCTCTGGAACCTCTGCTTCACTGATGTCGAAGTTCCCATCCCGCTGGATGTTGGGGGGTATATTTTAGTGCTCTCCCCAGTAAAAACGTCCAGGAAGTTGTCATTTCATGACTTTGCTGACTCATGTTTCTTAAAGCCCTCGTTTAAATTCCCTAGCATTTTAACTTCTTCCCGATCTATCCTCTTACTGTTATAATGTTGGTATAATTGTTTGGCGTTATGCTTGGTCACTGTGCTATGTCACTTTCCAATTCTCTTTTAACTCCCCTGATCTCTTATCTGACCTCCTTCTGTACAGGGTGTTCGCAAAGTCCTGCCCCTGCACCACCGCCACCCCCCACCCTCTTTGTTTCATTCTTACAATTAATTTTTATTTTCTGTTCCAGATGAGTCGAGTGTAACAATGTCTGATACCAGTAATTTCCTCATGACTCCATCCATGTTACAGAAAATATTGCACCGAACAAGCCGGCAGATCATTATCTGCCATGAAAATGATGGCGCTCACACATACCAATCCTCTAAACATCTAAATACAGTTAAACATTTGTACTGAATACAATTATGTACCTCTAAATACAATTATCATCATTCTTCCACATGTTTCAGTTGTTGGTCAGAGCACTGCAAAAAACATTATGGGGGTAACAGGATTTTGAAAGTCCTGTAGAATCTGGTGCTCAGCTCAGTATGCGTACAAACTTTGCAAATCTTGCTTTTTCTTAACGTTCCTTTTCATGATTTCTGAGGATCAATGTTGGAGTATTTTTGTTGGAAGGTTCCTCTGCTGCTGCACTTGACTTTGGGTATGTAGTTGTCCTGCATTCACTGTCTTTGAAGGATGCCCATTTATCCTCAGCTGGTTTGTCCTTGACTAATGCCTTCCGGTCTGTCATCAAGCCTTTCCACAAACCTCTAGGGAATGTCAAATCATGGCTAATACAGGCCCATTTCTTTATCCCCAGTAGCGCAAGCCATTCAAATATACATCCAGTGAAAGCCATTCAAATATACATCCAGTATGATCATATTACTAGTTTTGCTTGAGTTATTAAATTGCAGAGTAAGATGTTTGTGACAGGTTAAGCTGCTAGCAGGTTTCTTCTATTATTTTCAAACTATGAATATTCACTTATATTACAACAATGGTGAAGACTATTAAGTAGAATTAGAAAAAAGAATTCCCAATTTTTTTTCTTAGATGCATTTCTACTTAATACACAATTTCAGATCCAATTCATCCATGCTCCTGCTCCTCTTTAAATGTATTGAACCTGGAGTTTACAAAACAAATGTTCCAAAAGTTTCTGATTCTGAAACTACAGAGGACCGTTTACTGGTGCCCGGCTGTGGTTTAAATAATTTCAGGAATTGCCTCTGATTGAAGCAACCAATGTCTTTCAGAAATTTTAGGAGGTGTTGACGGAACTTCACACCAATGAAAGCATAAAGGAATGGGTTGAGGCAGCAGTGCAGGAAGGCTATGCTCTGCGTTATCTGGGTGGCAATATCCACGTTTTTGAGGGTGTTGCAGTCTGTTATGGTAATATTGTCAGCATCCAACAATTTGACTATCAAAAAGCTGTTGTAAGGCAATTGTGTAAGTACGAATGTACTGACCACTGCAACTATCACCTTTATTGCTTTGTGCTTTTGGAACCTTTTAGTCTGGAGCAGAGTCCAAGTGATCAGTGAGTAGCAGATCATCATGATAACCAGGGGCAGCAGGAAGCCAAAAGTCACCTGCAATGCAAAGGCTACCACTTTCATGTTCTTGCTTGGGTAATTCGATGAGCAGGTCATTTGGGATTCATTTGTTGAACTGAAAGCAAACTCTGGGAAAGACAATATTGTTGCAATTATCCAAACAAACAGGCACACTAATTTGCTTTGAAGAAGCCTTTTATTTTTTGAGTAGTGTGCCTTTGTCGCCAGAACAATAGCAATATACCTGTCAAAGCTGATGCAGGTCAAGAGAAACATGCAGCTGAAGAGGTTGATCTTGTACACCCCGGACACAATTTTGCACAAGCTGCTTCCGAATCTCCATCCTATGCTGGCATTTAGTGCCCAGAAGGGCAGGGTGCAGAGGAAAAGCAGGTCAGCGATAGATAGGTTCAGGAGATAAACATCTGTCATGGTCTTTATTCTCTTGTAGAAAGCATATAACACCACAACCAGAATATTCCCTATAGCACCTAACAGACACACACACCAATAGAAGGCTGGTTGGAAATATTGGCTGAATTGTCTAACCTCACTTCTGTCACACAATCCACTTGAATAATCATAATCAACACTTGAGGATATGGAGTCATCATAGTTGGCCATAGTAGGGAAATAATATGGGCTGTAGACATCTACATTTGTAGACATTGTTATGATGGCTGCCTCACTCGTTTAAAAATGTAACCTGCAAATGAACAGAGTTTGATTAGAATCATAGGATCATAGAATCTTACAGAAGGAAGTACCTGTGCCGGTTCTTTCAAAGAGCTGTCCAACTAGTCTCACTCAACTGTTCTTACCCCATTGCCCTGCAAATTTTTCTTTTTCAAATATCTATCCAATTCCCTTTTGAAAGCTAATTTTGAATCAGCTTCCATCATCCTTTTAGCCAGTGCATTCCACATCATAACAACTCTTTGGGTAAAAAAAATTCTCATCGCTTCCCCTCTGGTTCTTTTGTCACTTATCTTAATTTTGTGTCTTCTGGTTATCTAACGACCCCGCCAATTAATTGCAGTATATACTGTGGAGTACAACACTTTTTTTTAACTACAGTACCCTTCAAATATAATAGGGTGAAAAATGTGACATTTTTTAACCCATTCGCTGCGGTTTTGCACATGTTAGTGAAACACTGAAATTTTCACCCCTATGATTCATTGCCAAAAGAGGGCTATTTCTAATAGTGCAAACCTTTAACTGTCGAGCACCTTGGGATTCCTTCCCATGTGAAAAGTTCTGTGTTGCTATATACTGTAAATGTAACATGTTGCTGTTGTTGTTGAAAAGAGGCAACAGCATCAGCTGCCGATTTCTTGCCCTTGGATTTCTATTGTTCTATGGCTCGAGCAATAACATTCAGACATTGCTTTTATAATATTAACAAACATAAATAGGCAAACATTAGTTTCCTTTTCTTCAGGTAACATCTGAGAAAATAAAGCTGAAATTTAGGTAACCCTGCTTTTAAAAAAATTGAGTTTTGACTAAGGCAGATTACTTAATAACTCAGGTATTAATCACCATGTTTGTGTCATCATTTCTTTAAAATAGAAAGTTGCTTACTTATTTTGTCCCTTATTGTTGTGGCAGTAGTATTAAATAAACCTTGGCACATTTTTCTCCAAGGATTTGATATAAGGACTCCAACAAGAGCACATTTAGTTCACAGAAATCCCATTGAAGTGGTAGTGAAACCAAGCAAAACCATGTGGCATGTCCTGAATGATATGAGCTGTTTCCCAATAAACCCAGAAATACCAATAAACCCATGCTACACACTGAAATTTAAGGGAGTGGAAGGCAAGCCTTGCAATGTGGCCGTTTCTGTGTTGGTGCATTTTATTGAAACAATCTAAGCTCATTTTGTTACGTTGCACTTTAACTTAAATTCTCTGCTGGCATTGTGTAGTTTGCCTCTGTGCTGCTGGGGGAAACTTTTTTTGAAGCTTTTGTGGTAATGTAATGCCACACCATGATTTATATCAGTCAGGTGCAGAGCTTACATATATAACCACAGACTCTGCCATTGCTTGATGTTCTAAGATACCAATGGTCTTCAGAAACAGATGGTGCAGCACACAAAGGAGAGCCAAGTCATACACAGCTCTTGGAATCACAGGATGGTACAATGTTAGAGCACAGAAGGCGGCCATTGTCAGCGTCTGTGTTGCTGAACAACCCACTCTAAAGACATTTCTTCTAACTTCTCCCTTTTGCCTTCTCATATTAACCCTTTATTTATGTCTTTTTATTACTGATGGGAGACACAGAGTCATCCCACTCAGCAATTTAACCCTGCAAGCCAAAGTTCTAACATGTAGGGTGCCAGCTGGACAAGCAGCGGGAAAGCTTGCCAGACACTGCTGGTTAGACTTCCAACAGTTTCCCCAACTGGGTTCCCCGAGCCGTGGCTCTTACCAACTTGCACCTAATACTTTCCAGAATTAGCCAAGCAGGATGCTTCCCTCCAGGGAGAGAGTGAGCATTCCACTCCAGTTCACATGAATTTCCACACGTAGGTGGGATGCATGAAACTTTCAGTGTGGTTTGGATACTCTTAAGATGGGTTTCCGTACGTGTCAGACACTAATAAAAAAGTTACTTACTCACGCACTGATCAGTAGAAATAGTCTTTCTTTATTTACCCGACAAAACCATTCACTAAACTGAAGTTCTGTGTCTGTTCCCATGATAGCACTTTGAAAAGCAAACGGAGTGTCTTCTGGTGTTTTAGCCAATTATCATCAGATAAATTGGTCATTCAATTCTTGGCTGTTTGTAGGATCTTACAGTGCTGTACATCTACTACAAAAAGTCCCCACAAGATAAAAATGACTATAAAAAGATTTGGGACATTTTGATGAATAATAATAATAATCCGTGCATTTGATATAGCGCCTTATCATGTCTTCAAGACGTCTCAAAGCGTTTCACAGAATATACCGTAAAGTGAATTGACTGTGTCTTTTGCGGGTGAAATGCAGCAGCCAATTGCATATAGCAGTGTCCCACAAACAGTAGTGGATTGAGTGACCAAATTATTATTTTTAAAAGGAATTATAATAATAATCCTTGCAATTGATATAGCGCTTTTCACATCTTCTCGATGTCTCAAAGCGCTTCAAAGAATATGCTGTAAAGTGAATTGACTGTATATTTGTGGGTGAAACGCGGCAGCCAATTGCGCACAGCAGTGTCCCACAAACAGTCGGGGATTGAAAATGACCGATTTATTATTGTTTTATTTTTTGGGAGGGATTATTATTAGGCGTGTGGAATAAGAAAACTTGCTCAAGGTTTTGCCCTGCCTGGAATTGAACCCGGTGTCTCGCTTGCAAAGTGAGTGCTCTAACCACTGAGCTACAGGACTCCACATTATTATTATCCCTGGAGAAGCCAATCGACTGACAACCGGGTTCCTACTTACTACTAGGTAAACAGAGGCATATGGAGTAAGGAAACTTTCCCAAAGTTTCACCCTGCCCGGGAATCAAATCCAGGTCTCTTGCTTGTGAGGTGAGTGCTCTAACCACCTGAGCTACAGGACTCCACTTAGAATAAAACGCTAAAAAAAAATTGCAAGTTTTCCATGTCTTTCTATTCTGCACGGTGAACTTTTCAGTCAATACTGAATGCACTGTACAGGCAGAGGTCTGACAGGTGTTATAAGAACACTCTTTGTTGCACTCTTTGTTGAGAAGGGTTGTTCAGAATTGTTACTGAAATCTCGGGTGGAATACATTTCAAGCAACCAAATGTCACATCAAGTCGCAGTGCTTGTAAAAGCAGTGCGATTATGAATAATTATTTGATTTTTGGGTCTGCTGATATCCTAAAAGTAGGAACACATCAGAGAGAAAATGTAAACCTTAAAATGTGCTTTTTCCAACATTCAATTTAAGTTCATTTTGCTATATTTAGCCGTAACCTAAAACAATGATGTTTTATTGTGAAGTTTATTTACTACAAAATCAATTACAAAATACACAGTCAATGTATTTATGTTTCTGCTCATTTCTGATCATGAATCCAACTTGTTCCTTAAAGTGTCAAACGTGTATTTCCAAGTAGAAAATTTATAAATGTATCACAGAACATAGCGGAGCTTAACCTGATGAGAAACACTCTTCAGTTTGAAAGCATTAGGTGTTTTGTAGCTTCAAACAAACAATTCAGTTTAAATTGATTTTGGAAACCATCAATAACACCATATATGGCTTAGCTAATATTTCTGATCTTGCATTGAAATGGTTCAACGAGCAATAGATGCATAACAAAACGCTAGCACTGCAAGCAGAAAGCTGCTATGGAGGTGAAATTGCGCTGTTCGGTAAATTGCCCAACCCCTTTGCATGTTCAGAAAGACATTTCTGAGATCGAGTGGCTTTTGAAGACTTCCCAGACAAGATCAGCGCAATGCCTGATATTGTTAGCAAGCAGGATCTGACTCATATAAATCATGCTTTAATGTGGACACAAGTTGCATCAAAATCGAAATTCAAAGTGAAATGAACATGTGGCCCCAACCCAAAGATTTCCCCTCACTCAATCTGGAATATTAGTTTGTGATCAGTAAACGGGTTCAGTAATTTACAGGGACCTTTACCCACAGAAAGGAATTCTCTCAGGGTACAACCCAAAAACATTACTATCATCTGTTACTTAGCAAAGTTTACGAACCTGGGGTAATCCGTACAATTTTGTTAAAAATGGATTAGAAACATTGAAGACTTGATTGATTTGGGTTGTTTACATAATAATAATAATCCTTCCAGTTGATATAGCACCTTATATCATTGAAACATCTCAAAGAGCTTGACAAAGTATACTGTAAAGTGAATTGACTGTACTTTGTGGGCGAATTGTCTGAAGAGCACAAGCATCAAAAGAAAGGAAAATGTTGTGACAGCTCCAGCCACTGATCCAAATTTGGAGTTAAAAATGTATCAAGAAATTCCTTCTTACCTTGAGAAATGAGCAGTGAGTCAGAGATTTAAGCTGTCTGGTCAGTCCTTGACAGAAGCCCCGGGCATATGAAACTATCTCCGCCCTCAAGAACTGCTGCCTCGAATTTTTAACACAACTATAAGCGACTTTACGAATCACATGATGGGCTGGACCACAGTTATTTACGGCTTTGATTCCTTGATAACGCAGACAGTGTTGAACTCGATTCATGGTGTAATACATGGGTTGTAGAATCAAACCACAGAACAGGTTACAGCCAGGTTGCAAAGCAAACTGTGCAAGAACACTCAATAATTTATTACACCAAATCTGCTATGGATATACAATACATTTGTATATATTGAATGCTTCACACCTCCAAACGGTTTCAAACACAATACGAAGGTGTAACCGCTGGAATTTAGTTTTATAAACTGTTTCACACGGGTAGAACCTAAAGCAAGACAGTATGTCACGTAGTCAAGCTGGAGGGGATCTAGATTTATTCTCTGTTTTCTTAGGATTTCAGAATTTGACAAATTGTTAAATTCAGTCTTAGCTTTGAAGCCCTTAAGCTTTCAGGTGGAAAACATATGTGTTGAGCTGTAAAACACTGATGTAGAACAGCGTTTTGGGGCTCTACCATACAAATGAAACAAATTGAGGAACTGGTTACACCTGTTGCTTGTGTAGAAGAAAAAAACTTTGAGGTCATTAGGGCTGAAACTGAAAGAATGAAAGCTGAATGGGCAGAATCTCTGAAAGAGTGTTTTTGTGTGCTAGCAAACACAGCAGCCACTTGATCCACCAAAGTCCCATGAGCAGCCAGGAGAATTGTTGGGAGGAACACTATTCTTCAAGTAACGTAATGAGATCGACGTGTACAAACTGGAGGGTAGCGATTTTATGTGGCTTTATCTGTATTCTTTAAATCTATGAATGACATGAAAACCAAGATCAAAGTACACCCCAGCAGAAAGTACCCGGCGTATTTTCAGTTTTCACTGGTGCCTGCGCTCTCTGGGAGTTTCTACTGTAAAATGGATTTGAGATGAATTTCATTGTTGCTGAGAACGAGCCGTTCAAATGCTTTAGGAAAGTATCAGAAGGTGAAGCTGAGTCAGAGCAGCGAGCCAATCTGCCACACGCGGAACATTTGTGGAGTGGAGTCCTGTAGCTCAGTGGTTAGAGCACTCGCTTTGCAAATGAGAGACCTGAGTTCAATTCCCGGCAGAGGGCGAAACCTTGGGCAAGTTTCCTTACTCCACACACCTAATAGTAATCCCTCCAAAAACCAAAAACAATAATAAATTGGTCATTTTCAATCTACGACTGTTTGTGGGACATTGCTGTGCACAATTGGCTGCCGTGTTCACCCACAAATATACAGTCAATTCACTTTACAGTGTGTTCTGTGAAACGCTTTGGGACGTCCTCCCGACGTGAAAAGCGCTATATCAAATGCAAGGATTATTATTATTATTATTTTTATATATCTGTGGATCTCTCAGTCTGCTTTGGATATTTTTAAACATGGTGATAAGTTTTCACATGTGTCAGACAGCTGGCTGGCCAGAAACAAAACTCTGTAACAAAGACATTATAAACCAGATATTCAATTCACACATGCTATTTCACGCTCAAGAGAAAACCCAGTCCTCTCTATATACCAGCAGAGCTCATTCAGATGCTTCATTCCAGACATTCATTCCATGTAAGAACAACAACAAACCGTATTTATGGAGATATCAAAATGGGAAATGAGCAAGAGCAGAAGATGATAATACCACTAGTACTGTTAATGATAATAATGCTTACATCTGGTATTTAGCATCATTCACCCAAAGTGCTTCGCAGAATATGCAGGTAAAATGCAGTCAGTGACTGTACACTTTGTAGATCAAAGGCACGGTCAAGGACATTGTTTTCCATAGGGCATTGAAGGCAGGTGGAGTAGGAGCAAGGTGAAGGGATTTTAGTACACTATGATTCAAATGCAGTTCTCTCTACATACCAACAGACAGCATAACAACAACAAAATGAAATTTTTGTATAGCGCCTTTCACATCAAGAGGATGTCCCAAGGCGCTGGACAATCAGTGGTTTGGACCCAAGCTGGGGGTCGGGATAGGGAGGATGAAAAGCAGTGGGGGAAGAAGGGTGGTCAAAGGCTTGGTCTTGAGTTGGGTCTTCAAGGAGGCAAGGGAGCAGGTGAGATGCAGGGACTGCAGGATGGAGTTCCAGTAGGTTGGGGCGGAGTGGCTGAAGGCCCGCCTGCCAATGGTGGGGCAGGTGAGGCAAGGGACGTGAAGCAGGCTGGTGTAGGATGGTAGGGGGTTAGAAGAGGTAGGGGGGGAGCAAGGACCAGGATTTTGAACTGTATCCTCTGTGCGATGGGAAGCCAGTGTAGTCGGGCGAGGATGGGGGTGATAGGGTCACAGAGCCTGGTGCGGGAGAGGACACGGGCTGCAGAGTTTTGGATGATTGCAGCCTGTGGAGGGAGGAGTTGGGAAGGCCGACAAGCAGGGAATTTGCATAGTCCAAACCTAGGTGTTATGAATGTGTGTATGAGGGTTTCGGTGGCCTGCGGTGTGAGACAGTGGCGGAGCCGGCGACGTTGCGGAGTTGGAGAAGGCAGAGCGGGACATGGCACGGATGTGTTGTAGAAAGGATAGTTGAGGTTCAAACAAGACCCCAAGGTCCCGGACTGGCTTAGTAAGGTGGAGTGTGCAACCATGGATGGTGATGCTGTCAGCACCTGAGGTGTGAAGGTGCTGACGGGATCCAATCAGGAGAGCCTCGGTCTTGTTGACGTTCAACTGTAGAAAGTTAGCTCTCATCCAGGACTCAATGTTTGACAGACATTGTGTCAGGACAACAGTGGTCCTGGAGTTGAAGGTGAAGGCAGAGAGATAGAGTTGGGTGTCATCACAGACAACACGTAAAACACAACACATAGCACAATCCAGGATTATAATTATTATTATATTAAATCTTGATACCATAGGATACCTGAGATAAAATTTCAGGCCTCAGATATCCGATGTATTAAAACACAGTTTCAGAAAATTAATTCCAAATTAAAACTAAATTTGGGACTGTTTTCCAAAATCCTCCCGATCTTAAATTTTGTAGTCTTAAGAAATAACAACAACTTGCACTTATATAACGCCCTTCACGTGGGATAAAGTCCCGGAGCTCTTGAGCTTAAGAGCACACTTTTAGAGCCTAGCTTCAGTAATCCTAGCAGATTGTTGTTTCTGGTTTTGATCAAAGTGAATAACTGAAGTAAAATTGGTCATTCACTTCACGGTCATTTGTGAGCCATTGCTGAGTGCAAATTGGCTTCTGTGTTCACCTTCAAAGTGCATAATTTTCAGTAAATCCTGTTTTGCAATTCTTCCCAAGGTGTAATATCAAATGCAAAGGTTTATTTATTTTAATGATATCTTTATTTTCTGATTTTGAAAGAAGCGGAATGATATTTTGGTTGAATTGATGATTTTAAAATGCCATAAAATAAAGAAAAGGTAAATGTTCACCATACATAGATCTGTGCTTTTAAGGTGAGCAAATAAACTGGTGGCAGCTGTGTGCTGCCATTCCTGTGTTGTGTCCAGTCAGCTAAACTGTTACTCATAAATCTGTATCTTGAAAAGCTGCAAAGCCAGAAATAAAGTAAAAACAGATAGGAGAGGCTTGTAGGAAACAAAACACAAGATAACACAGCATAAAATATCTTGAAGCACTTTATGATATCTTCATCATACCCAAATAAAGCAAGAATTGTGTGCTTTGAGATGCCTTTCTGAGTCAGCTAGATGTCAGACACATGCAGATTAAGATTATGATTAAGATTATCCAAATCAGATTGTGGGTTCCATGTCACTGAAGAGAGGTGGGGTGGGGAGAGGAGAGTGGCGATGGTGGGGATTGGAGATGGTAGGTATCAGGGCCTCTTTTGTGCCAGTAATGAAAGTGTCCAGGGATTGGGGAGCAGTGAGCTAGCTGCGTCCTTGTTTGCAACACTTGTCTACTTGTCCTAAACAAAATCATCTTGTTTAGCTTTTACACATACGTTTACATTCCCCTTTGACCATGCTTTTGGTCATCCTCCCACTCCTCTTGCCCTCCACTCCTCTTGATTCCAATCCCCCGCTCGGGTGCAAACCCTTAACTGCCCAATGCCTTGGAACATCTTACAATAAAAAGGGGTTATATAAATGCAATTTGTTGATGTTGTTACATTGTCATGGTTAAGTTGACCTAAATTGCTTTGATTTTGTTCCAAGAAAAGAGTATATTGAAGTAACTGACACACTTCTCACAGCTTTTACACTGGCTTATAATGAAAATGCTTCACTTCTTATATGAAAAAAAAGCGTCTTTATCTTTTACTTGTGGGCGAAGCAACCTGAGAACTGAAGGGCTAACAGCTGTACAGCTGGCATAACAAATTGTTATAAGCAGTAAAATAACCACATCCTCTTCAACAAAAAGGGCATATAATCAAGAGCATGGTTTGGAACTTGGGCCTCACCTTGTCCAAATTGTTTTTAAACTAAGTGATCATCCCCACATTGTGGCAATGGCTCTAACGGCTATCTCACTGACATTCTCTAACTCTGCTAGAGAGATTCCAGGTGCTTCCTCACCGCTCCAGTGCCATACATTAGCTGTGAGCTTGACATCACGAGAAAGGGAAAGTTCAATCCAGCCCACTCCTACTTCACTCTGGCCCTCTATCTGCACTAAACAGATCTTATTTTGCAACCCCCCACCCACCCCACAACCTTTCCGTGTTTCCCCAGATCCAACAGTGAACCGTCCTTCGGATAAGGCATTAAACCAAAATGCCAACTGCCTCATCAGGTGGACATAAAAGATGCATTCTTCAAAAAAAAGAGGAATTTGTAATAATCCTTGCATTTGATATTATCACGTCTTTGAGACACTGTAAAGTGAATTGACTGTATATTTTGTGAGCAAAACACGGCAGCCGATTGCGCACAACAGTCATGGATTGAGTAACCAAATTTTTTTTAAAAGGGATTATTACGCCCAGAAAAATGATATGCATATCGACTAACAACCGGGCTCTTACTTACTGCTAAACAAATAGATGTGTGTGGAATATGGAAACTTGCCTAGGGTTTCGCCCTGCCCAGGAATGAAACCCAAGCAAAATCTTGCTTGCGAGGCGAGCGCTCTAACAAGTTTGCTACAGGACTCCACTGTCTGGCCATAAATGGAAGTGTCCAATGAAAATTGACATTCCAATCAAATATAACACAGAAGTGCACATCCCAAAATGTCCTTGCACAGAGCAATGCTCCCTTGTATCCGAAAACGAAAACAGAAGTCGCTGGGAACACTCAGCAGGTCAGGCCACATCTATGGAGAAAGGAAAGTGAGTCAACATTTCGGGTCCACGGCCCTTCGTCAAAACAGACCCTTCGTCCCTTGTATATGATGGCTACATATTAAATGCAAGTTGTTGTCCTCCTAATGTGAAAGGCATTATATCCAATGCGAAGCTTATTATTATTATAATCTTGCAGTCAATCCCTCACTCTTGTCTTCAAATCCCTCCACTCCTCTGCACCCCTACCTCTCTGACCTCCTCTCTCCTCACAACAGTGCTTGTTGCCGTCGCTCCACCGGGTCTGGCCTCCTCCTTGTCCCCCAAATCCTCCGCTCCACCATCGGTGGCCGTGCCTTCAGCCACTACGCCCCGAGGCTCTGGAACTCCCTTCCTCACTCCCTTCGCTTCGCCCCCTCTCTTCCTATTTTCAGGTCTCAGCTGAAGACTTTTCTTTTCGACTGCGCCTTTGGTCACCTTCCTCCCCATCCCCCTGGCTCAGCCCCGGGATCCGTTACTGTGAGCGTTCTGAGACGCCGTCCGGCGTGGAGGGCGCTATATAAATCCAAGTTGTTGTTGTTATTATTAAATCCTTTTCCTGTGTCAGTGCAACCTGTGTGATACAGCTCTCAGTGTCTAAGCCCATGTCTATGAGCTTCTCTCAGTGTCCCAGGAGATTATTTGTATCACATATTATTTTAGGAGCAATAGATTGGTGCACAGGGAGTGAAGATCTGGCATTGTATCAATTTTACTCTTATATGGCTCCAAATCAGGATTGTGTTTTGTTGTCTAATGTTTCAGAAAAAGGCCATAACTGTCCAGAAACATGGTAACCTAAACCTTCCAGACGGCTTGTGAGTCTAACTTTTTTGAGCTACAATATTGAAGGTCAAATCTACAATTAAACAATATTTGATCCTAACCCAGTCTACTATCTACACGGGACAGTTGGTTTGAATGAAAAGACCATTCCAAAGCACATTACTATATACTAAATTTTCTCATTATTAATATCTGAGGTTACAGGTCATAATATCTAAGCTCTATAATTCCTATGGTCAACATACATTATCTTGAAACTGTGTGTGAGCATTGAGATCATCGGTTCAGAGATCATTGATCTGCTGGACTCTGTTCCCTAGCTTGCTGTTGTTGTTGTTGTTGTTGTAGCTTATCCTCAAAGCTGAAAAAAGCTGCAAAAAAAAGTTCTGAGAAAAATTAGTTTTATCTGAGTGACTTTCACCAAAAATCTGGGTATTCATACAACACAAAATTACATTTGTATAGCGCCTTTCACGACTGGAGGACATCCCAAGGCATTAGACAGTCAGAGATTTGGACCGAGCTGGGTGTCGGGGAGGTTGGAGGCCAGGGAAGATAGGAAGGTGGCTGATAGCTCGATCGAACAGGAGGGTTTTGAGATGCACCTTGGAGGAGGCAAGGGAGGGAGCGAGGCGAAGGGAATATGAGATGGAGTTCCATAGCATGGGGACCAGAGATGCTGTAGGCCTGACTGCCAATGGTGACCATATGGTTAAAAGCAACTTTAAAGATCTCCACCCGATGGTGAGAATGCTACCAAATGTGACATCTCTAACACATTATACTGAAGAAAGATTAAAGTAGCAAAGTACTTGCATCATAATGTTAAATATAGACCTGAGATATATAGCTACCTCGCTGCCATTCCATTCCGTAACAGATGAGCTCAAAGTTGCAGTTGATCACAAAATGAGTCAAGTCAGAAGTAGTTAACGATATTCTGCGTGAATGGCTTACCAGAAATTTTAAAGCTCAAATACGAGGATCTAGAACAATGACACATTAATTCTGAAAATGTCGTTAACATTTCTTCACCAAAGTGGTGAAGTAATCTGTCATGGAAGATTGTGCTTTAGTGAAACTTTTAGTTTGAAATTTCCAGGCATTACATTCTGTTCTGCATTATTTTTGATAAAGCAATTATAACAACAAGTATTTCCACAGACCTTTAGAGTACATCACTTCTCAATTTTTTTCCCACAGAAATTTGAGTCCTCTCTCTCGGTTGACTCTGATGACTATTGTCTAGCTAGAGCTTGTGAAATTGTCATTTACTACAACTTTCACACTTACTCATCATCCCTTACATCTAACTTCGAGTTGTCATCCTGCTCAAATGCCACTTTAAGATTATGTGAGTTAACCATGAGAATTAGAGAACCTAAATACTCTAACCTCAGATATTAAAATGAGAAAGTTTGATAATATTAGCATCACTGATAGAAATGTTTCCGATGAAAAGAAATTGTGTGTAACAGGAACATCTACAGATCACATGAAATGTACATGAAACCTGATCATGCAACCAGACACTTCTCTGAAAAGAATGAAATACTGCAGATTATAAATTCTGATTTATTATCAAGAGCAGTGTGTCGAACCATAACAGCCATGAGCCACATGAAGGCTCACAGCCACCTCGGCTTCAGCAAAAAGTATGTGTCTCAGATATTTAACACTGATAACTTGCTTCAGGGATGTGTGTATGGTTAGTTATACATGTTATTTATATATGGTTAAAAAAATTCTGCTCAGGCTTTTCAAATATTCAACTGAAATAATCAGCTAAAATAATACTCATCTGAAGAAATACAATCGTGGCAAAAGTCTTATCAATGTTCAGATTGACATGTATCTGTAAATTGACATTTTCTGCGATCACTTTCATCAAAGAAAAATACAGATCTCCCTTGATGAACAAATGTAGGAATAATTCATGGTAGAATTGCGCTGTGCGGTTGTGCATTATTTTCATCGAATTTGCAGAAACTGGTTAAGAAAAACAACTGAAAAATCTCACACTAATGTGTTGTTTTGCTTTTATACTGATATTGTTTGCTTATGGTACTCTTGGTACAGAACTTTGATCTCCAACCTTCCTTTCCTCTTCAAGGCCCTGGAACGAGTTGTTGCTTCCCAGCTCCTTCCTCTCTAAAACTATCTTTGATCTAATCAAGTCATATTTCAAATACTCTGCACTTTGAAACCTCTCTGACGGCCGTTTGGTTTAAGCAAAGTTCATCTTAGGTTTTGGTCTGATCACCTCCTGTAGCGTGAGGTTCACATCTTCCATCTGTTAGATTTACGTGCAAAGTGCATTGCGGTCTCTTAAGAATCATACATAGATACAAACAGATCAGCCCATTGCTCTGCAGTAACATCAGCCCACAATGCCTCAGATTTGCAATTAAATAGGTCTCAGGATCTTCTGGAAACAAAAACAATGTTAAAAACAAAGTAAATAAAACTTATTTTTCTAGACGTGGTTTGCCATTTCTTATTGCTGCTGCCTGCTTTCAGCTAGGGATGCAAACAAAGGCAGAATTGAATATTTTTATACAGTTCTAAAAAGATAAACATTTATAGAAAAACTATGCTCAATGGTGCATTTTTACATTGGAAATAAATGACAGAAAATCATCAGTTGAAATATAGTGTAAGCAACAACAATTATATTAGCTCTTTTCATGTAACATTGCAGTGCTTTACAGAGCAGAGACAGAATGGAACCCAAAGCAAGGTGAGAATTGGGGAGGTAGGAGAGAATTGACTGAAGGCTCTGTCAAAGAGCTACCTTCCTCCAGTTGAATGTCAACAAGACCAAGGCCCTCCTGCTTGGCTCCCCTCAGCACCTCCATACCTCGGGCTCTGGCAACATCACTCTCCATGGATGTACACTACATTGCACGGAGACAATATGGAAACTCAGCATCCTGTTCAACCCTCAACTGCCCTTCATATCCCACATCCACCCCAACCCTCAGGAAATCCATTCCACAGTCCCTCCACTTGGTCCCCTCTCTTGCCTCCGTCAAGACCTATCTCAAGACCCTCCTCTTTGAATGTGTCTTTGGTCACCCTCCTACCCCATTCCCTGCCCTCCACCCCTCATGATCCCAACCACCAGCTGGGGTGCATATCCCTGATTAACTAGTACCTTGGGACGAAGGCGCTATACAACTGTAATTTGTTGTTATTGTTGTTGTTGTTGTTGTTTGTATGCCCTTTGCTGCCTTCTCTGATTCCAGAGATTCGTCCAACTTGATGTTATCTGCAACTATCTTACAATGGGCCTGTGAAGTCAAGGTCATTAACATACAGAAGAGGGGAAGAGGAGAGATCACAATGCTTGAGCCCCCCCCCACCACCCCACGCATCCCACACTTAGTACAAAAAAAAACAACATGGACTTATATAGCGCCCTCCACATCAGGTGGAGCCCAAGGCTGAGCCATGGGGAGGGGGAAGGTAACCGTAGGTGTGGGCGAAAAGGAAGGTCTTCAGGCCTGACCTGAAAATGGGGAAGGAAGGGGCGAAGCAAAGGGGTTAAGGGAGGGAGTTCCAAAGTTTTGGGGTGTAGTGGCTGAAGGCACGGCCACCGATGGTAGAGCAGAGGATTCGGATGGAGGAGGCTGGAATCAGTAGAGCGGAGGCAGCGGGAACTGCTGTGGGGAGAGAGGTTAGAGAGATTGGGGGGTGCCAAGGAATGGACGGATTTAACCACTAGAGTGAGGATCTTGAAGTCTGTGACAGGGAGCCAGTGGAGTTTGGCAAGGACTGGGTAATCGGGGCATGAAGTTTGGTGCGAGTGAGATGAGGGCAGCGGAGTTTTGAATGAGCTGATTTTGTGAATAGTGGAGATCGGGAGACTGACAAGGAGGGCGTTAGAATAGTCCAGCCAAGAGGTGAGGAAGGCATGGACAAGGGTTTTGGCAGCTTTTGCGGTGAGGTATTGTCAGAGACGGGCAATGTGGCGGAGGTGGAAGAAAACGGTTCTGGTCAGGGAACGAATGTGGGGGAAGAAGGATAACGGGTGATCGAACCTGACGCCTAAGTTGCGA
This sequence comes from Callorhinchus milii, assembly GCF_018977255.1. Lineage (NCBI taxonomy): Eukaryota > Metazoa > Chordata > Chondrichthyes > Chimaeriformes > Callorhinchidae > Callorhinchus > Callorhinchus milii. Next base: position 74,840,531 of record NW_024704743.1, read on the forward strand.
ACGGATTCAGAGGGTTTTAAGGACAGGTTGGGTATGTTGAGGAGGTCGGAACCATGGGAGAGAAGACATTGGCGGGAGCCAAAGGGTATGGCTTCCGTCTTGTTGACGTTTAACTGCAGGAAATTTGCACTCATCCAGCTCCTAACATAAGATAACATAACATAACATGTAGAAGCAGGAATAGGCCATTAGGCCGTTCGAGCCTGCCCCGCCATTCAATCATGGCTGATCTTCCAATCTAACTCCAGCTAATAACCTAACCCTGCCTTATCCCTATATTCCTTAATCCCTTTTGCAATAAGAAATATATCGATCTCAGTCTTGAATATGTTCAAGGACTGAGCGTCAACAGCCCTTTGGGGTAGTGAGTTCCATACATTCACCACCCTTTGAGTGAAGAAGTTCTTCCTCAACTCAGTGCGAAAGGGCTGGCCTCTGATTTTAAGGTTGTGACCCCTGGTTTTAGTTTCTCCAACCAGGGGAAACAATCTCCCACTATCTACTCTATCATGCCCTTTGATGATCTTATAGGTTTCTATAAGATCCCCTCTAATTCTTCTATATTCTAGAGAATATAGGCCCAAATTGGTCAGCCTATCCTCGTAACTCATCCCCTTCATCCCTGGTACTAACCTAGTAAATCTACGCTGCACCCCCTCCAAGGCAAGTACATCCTTCCTTAAATAAGGAGACCAAAACTGCACACAGTATTCCAGGTGTGGTCTCACCAGGGCCCTATACAGTTGCAGCAAGACTTCCCTACTCTTATACTCTAATCCTTTCATAATGAATGCTAACATACCGTTCCCCTTCCTAATTGCTGCTGCACCTGCAGACTAACTTTCTGTGATTGGTGTACAAGGACACCCAAGTCCCTCTGGACGCTAACACATTCCAATCTCTCCCCTTCTAAAAAATAACCCGCTCTACTGTTTTTGCTACCTAGGTGGATGACTTCGCACTTCCCTACATTATACTTCATCTGCCACCTACCTGCCCAATCACCTAACCTATCTATGTCGCGCTGCATTTTTTTAATGTCGTCCTCTGTGTTGACACTTCCTCCTAGTTTTGTGTCATCTGCGAATTTAGATATATTAACTTCGATGTCCTCATCTAGATCGTTGATGTAGATGGTAAATAGCTGAGACCCAAGGACTGATCCTTGTGGCACTCCACTAGTCACATCCCGCCAATCTGAAAAGGACCCGTTTATCCCTACTCTTTGTTTCCTACCCGTTAACCATTCCCCAATCCACGTTAATATGCTCCCCCCAATTCCATGGGCCCTTATCTTTTGGACTAACCTTTTATGCGGCACCTTATCGAATGCCTTCTGGAAGTCCAAATAGACCACATCCACTGATTCACCCTTATCTAGTTTACTCAAAATATCCTCAAAAAACTCTATAAGATTTGTCAAACGTGACTTCCCTTTTGTAAAGCCATGTTGACTTGGCCTAATTATATTGTGCTCCTCTAAATACCTCACTACCACATCCTTAATCAATGATTCTAAAAAAAATTCTATCACTAACGTGAGACTAACTGGCCTATAGTTCATCATCTTTTCCTTTCCACCCTTTTTAAATAGTGGTGTGACATTTGCAATCTTCCAATCCATGGGGACTGTTCCAGAATCCAAGGAATTTTGGAAGATCAGACACAAGGCCTCCACTATCTCATAAGCTACCTCTTTTAATACCCTGGGATGCAAGCCATCCGGACCAGGGGATTTGTCACTTTTTAGTGCTAACAGTTTCTCTAGCACCAATTCTCTACTAATGAAAATTTCCCTAAGTTGCTCCCTGTCCTTATCCCCTTGGTGCATCTCTATTGTTGGCAGACTTGTTGTGTCTTCTAAGGTGAAGACAGATGCAAAGTACCCATTTAGGGACTCTGCCGTGTCCTTATCCCCCATTACAACTTCTGCTTTTCTTGGCAGTTTTATAAGCCTTTTCTTTTAATTTGATGCTTTCCCTAACTGCTCTAGTTAGCCACGGATGAATTGCTTTCCCTGTGGTACTCTTATTCCGCAAGGGAATATGCGACCGCTGAGAATTTTGCACTACATCCTTAAATATTTGCCACTGTTGGTCTACATTTTTATTTCTTAATCTTATTCTTCAGTCTATTTTACCTAAATCTTTCCTCATACCTACAAAATTAGCCCTAATTAAATTCAGAATACTTGCCTCAAATTTAACTATATCCCTCTCTAACTTAATGCAGAATTCAATCATATTGTGATCACTCTGCCCTAAAGGATTTTTAATACCTACACTGCCAACTAGCCCTGTTTCGTTACACAAAACAAGGTCTAGGATGGCCTGTCCCCTAGTTGGTTCCTCAGTATGCTGCTCTAGAAAGTTCTCTCTCATACACTCAATGAACTCTTCTTCTAACCTACATTTGCCGATTTGGTTTTCCCAATCTATGTGGAGATTGAAATCACCCACTATTATCGCTTTACCTTTCCTACATGCTCCACTGATTTCTTGATTAATACCTTGTGCTATATTGTGATCATTGTTTGGGGGTCTATAAACCACTCCCATTAACATTTTCTGCCCTTTATTATTTTTTATTTCCACCCATATTGTCTCGATCTCCTGGTCATCGGATTTCAGATCCTTCCTCTCCACTGCTTTTATTTCATCCCTAATTAACAGGGCTACACCCCCCACCTTTTTTCCCACAGTGTCTACCTTTCCTCTAAACTGAAAACCCTGGAATATTTAACTCCCATCCTAGATCTCCTTGTAACCATATTTCATTGATGGCTACTAGATCGTACCCATATGTGTCTATCTGTGCTTTTAATTCATCAGTTTTATTCCGAATGCTTTGTGCATTCAGATGTAACATTTTTAATTTCCTACCATTTCCTCTACTCTCTGATTCCTTATCTACTTTGCCAAGCTTCTTACCCCTAGTTAACATATTCCTATTATCTGGCATGCTATTCTGCACTGTCATCTTTACTTTATCTAATGCTAACTTATGGTTTCTCTTACCTATATATTCCCCCCTCCCCCCCTTTACTAGTTTAAATTCCTATTTATTTCCCCGTTCATTCGTTTAGCTAGGACATTTGTCCCAGCCCGATTTAAATGCAGCCCTTTTCTCTGAAATATCCTGATGTCCAACAGACAAGCTGACAGAATATCAGGGGATTGGGGGGCTCAGCTGGAGGTAGAAAAGTAGAGATGAGTGTCAAACAAAGCGAGTGCGGTTCCACTGAGGTGGATGATGGAGGAGAGGTGGTGGAGGAGGATAGTGTGGTCAATTGTGTCGAACATGGCGGAGACGTCCAGGAGGATGAGGAGGCAGAGGGAGCCCTGGTCACATAGAGAGGATATTGTTTGTGACCTTCACGAGCTCTGTCTCTGTACTGTGGGCAGGGCGGAAACAGGACTGGAGGGTTTTGAGTAGAGTATGGAGGGAGAGGTGTGCGTGAAGTTAGTTGGCAACAACGAGTTCCAGAGCTTTGGCCAGGAAGAGCAGGTTTGAGATAGGGCGGTAGTGGCCGAGGTTGGAGGGATCGAGGGTAGGTTTTTTAAGGAGCTGAGTGATGACCGCCGTTTTGAAGACAAGTTGGACTGATCCTGAGGAGAGAGCTTGGTTAATAGTGTCTGCCAGCAGTGGGCAGAGGAGCGGGAGCTGAGTGATCAGCAGTTGGGTGGGGAGGAGGTCGAGGCAGCGAGTGGTGGGTTTCATTGTGTTGATGGTGGATGAGAGGGAGGAAAGAGAGATGGGGGCAAATGAATGTAGGATTGGGGCTATGATAGGAGCTGAGGGCGGGGTGGGTAAGGGAGATGTAATGGGGTGGTGGTAGGCGACTCAGGGCAGAGGGATGAAGCTGCCAGCCAGATGTTGTCAATTTTAGAGGTAAGGAAGTCCATGACCTCTTCGCACTTGGCGTTAGATGTGATGATTCAGGGCGCTTGAGGGGACGCACGGAGAAGGTGGTGGACAGTGGAGAATAGGATTTTGGAGTTATTGTTGGCCTCCAGTATGATGATTGAGTAATGTGCAGTTTTTGCTTGCAATAGGGAGCGGCGGTAGGCGTGAAGATCCTCAAGCAACAGCTGGTGGTGAACCGTAAGGCTGACTTTCTGCCATTTGTACTCGAGCAATCAGGTTTGGGATTTTGGGAGCGGGGATGGCTGTTGTACCAGTTGGAGTGGGTGGGTTTGGAAATGGTCCTGGATTTCAGGGGGATGAGGGAGTTGAAGGTGGAGGAGGTGATCATGGAGCAGCTTGACGGGTCGAAAAACAACAACAAATTACATTTATAGTGCGCCTTTCACGTCAGGAGGATGTCCCAAGGCGCTGAACAGTCAGGGGTCAGGACCTGAGCATGGGGGAGGGGTGGGGTAGGGGTGAGGGAAGGCAGAGAGGTGGGAGGGAGACCAAAGGCACGATTGAAGAGGAGGGTCTTGAGACCAGCCTTGAAGGAGGCAAGGGAGGACGCGAGGCGAAGGGACTGTGGGATGGAGTTCCAGAGTGTGGGGGCAGAGAGGCTGAAAGCCCGGCCACCGATGGTAGGGCGGGTCGGGTGGGAGACATGGAACAGACAGCCCGCTGAACGGAGGGAGCGGGCAGGTTGGTAGGGAGTCAGCAGGTCAGAGAGGTAGGATGGGGGAAGGTCATGGATGACCTTGAAAGTGAGGGAAGGGAGGTCTGAGGATGAGAGGGCATTTGTGAGGGTCTTGGGGGGGAAGCCTTTTCCATAGGCAGAAATGTATGGTTGAGGTCTTGATGGAGGGGAGAAGGATGCAAGATGAGAAGAGATGAGGAAGTGGTCCAAGATGGCCTTGTCCATGATACACAGGTTGGAAATGTTGAGGCCATGTGTGATGACAAGGTCGAAGGGATGGCCACGATTGTGGGTCGGCAAGTTGATGTGGAGAGTGAGGTTTAGGGAGGAGAGGAGGGCAGTGAAATCTGAAGATGTGGTGCAAGGGGAGTTTAGGTGAAGGTTGAAGTCGCCCATTATGAGCAGGCATTCTAAGTAGAGAGACAGGGAGGAGAAGAGAGCAGAGATATCGGAGAGGAAGGAGCCATGGGGCAATAAACCAGGAGTACCTCTCCGCATTTTCATCTGACTCCCCAAACCTTATTAAAGATGTAAATTGTTGATTAAAATTAAGGTATCAGCCTGGCTCAGTTCACTCTTACAACTGAGTCGGAAGGCTGTGGGTTCCAGCTTCATGTTGGTACGTTGAGCTCATAATCAAAGCAGATATTCCGATATGGTGCTGGGGCTGCACTGCATTGATTGTCCTTTGGTTGAGACAGTAACCAAAGTCCTTTCTGCCTGTGGACATAACAACACAACAAGATTTCATTTATAGAGCGCCTTTCACGTCGGGAAGACGTCCCAAGGCGCTGGGCAGTTGGGTCAGGACCCGAGCAGGGGGGATATGGTCAGGGTGAGGGGAGGGAAGGGAGGGGCGAGGAGGGGGTAGAGAGTTGAGAGGGGAGCTGAAGGCACGGTCAAAGAGAAAGGTCTTGAGACCGGCCTTGAAGGAGGAAAGGGAGGAAGCGGCGAAGGCACTGGGGGATGGAGTTCCAGAGCCTGGGGGCTGAGAGGCTGAAGGCCCGGCCACCGATGGTAGGGCGGTTGGGGCGGGGGATGTGGAGCAGACCGGAGCCAGAGGAACGGAAGGTACGGGCAGGTACATGGGGGGATAATAGGTCGGAGAGAGCAAGGCCTTGAATGGCCTTGTAGGTGAGGATGAGGATCTTGAATTCGATCCTCTGGGGGATGGGGAGCCAGTGGAGGCGAGCGAGGGTGGGAGTGATGTGGTCCCGAAGCCTGGTGCGGGACAGTACACGAGTTGCAGAGTTCTGAATGACCTGCAGCTTGTGGATAGAGGTCCTATGACACTAATTGAAAAGAGAAGGGAGTTTCCCCTGGTATCCTGGCCAACAATCCTTCAAATAAAAGTAATTATTCCCTTCATGACTGTTTGTGGACATTGTGGTGCATAAATTGGCAGCCGCATTCACCCACAAATACACAGTAAATCCTGTGCCATATCAAATGAAACGATTAATATCATCATTATAAAATCATAGATAATTATTTGCAACATGTTTTATTATAAACCTCTAGATATCAAATTGCTGAAACGCCATTTGCACAAATCACAGAACCAAAGCAGCTTTTAGCAGTCTCTGAGGTTTGCCAAAATGACTTATTTGGATTGCTTCAAAAGTCCCGCTTACAAAAACTGCAACTTCTCTAAATCTGTGACTTTCTATCATGTGCCCAACATACCATCATACGCTGTGGGCAAACCACAGACTATCAATATTACTAGTCATTTTCAGTCTCAGTAGCTGGTACATTTAGTTTTGCAAAGCCCATAGCAGAGCAAAAATGGTTACACCCATCGCACACCCATTACACACCTATTGTGCTTTCCAGAATTAGGTAAGCAGGATGCGTCCCTCCAGGGAGAGTGCGTTTTCCATTCCAATAAAGATTTCATGAATTTCCATGTATAGGTGGGATGCATGGGATTCTGTTTGGTGATGGGTTTCTGCAAGTATCAGACCCCCAGCTGACCAACAAAAACAAACCTTAATAATAAAGGGAGTCTAAAATGCTACTCCATTTCTTTGACCTCAAAATAGAAATGGATTAAATAGTACTTCCTGCAGTTATAAATACTTTAATAAGATATCAACATTAGAGTTACCCAGGTAAAAAGTAAAATCCATGATCTGTTCTTTCTAAAATCCCTGTAGATGAAGAATGTTTACCTCTTAGTGCCTGCACTTGCTCTTCCTGCAGCATTCAGGTGGACAATTTGGTTCGCACTATCTATAGCTGCATGTGTTCAGTAACTATAGATCTGGCCCAAATTGACTGTGGGAAGTCATAAACATATTGTACCTAGACTTCTAAAAGGTGTTTAACAAAGTACCAGATAAGAGAGACCTGCACAAATTGAAATCACTGGGTATCAATGGCAAGACATGGATTTAGAATTGGTTGAAGGGAAGGAAGCAGAGGGTGGTTGTTAGGAATGGGGGGGGTGGGTGGGGGGGGCGGCGTTAAATGCAGTGCCTCAGGGTCCTGTAATGGGATGTTTGCTGTTCCTTCTATATTAATGACCTGGATTCTAAGGCCTTGTGTAAGGCAGTTACATTTGCAGATGAGATCTATGTTAACTCACCGTGACATAAAGGGGTTGCCTAGACTCTAGAGGCGGTGCAGAAGAGCACAATAAGGATACAATACAAAACCACTTCTCAGCCTTTTGGCTAAGATCAAATGTAGTTCTGTTCTTATCAGTTACACCTTGAGCTAGTAATGCTGGGAAGGTTCATCTCCTGTTGAGATTTGATAGTGTTGGTCACCATGACGCAATCTCACCTCTAATTGGGGCATTAGGGGAGGGTGATACCAGTGTTAGAGGAAGGAGCTACGAGCGACGTTTAGACAAGCTAGGACTGCCTCTTCAGTCATAAAAGATGATATCTCAGAGGGGACCTTATAGAGATGTATAATGTTTTATACGCAAATGAGAAAGACTTTTGTATGCACCAAGAGGATGCAGGTTTAGATTACAAAGCTAAGTTTTTCTTTTACCCAGAGGATAATCAATTACTGGAACAGGTTACTGAGGTGATTGAGCCAGGAAACTGGACTCATTTTTAAAAAAAATTGCTTGATGCTGTGATGGGAAGACAGTAGGGTCGGTTTTATGAAAGGATGAGATTAAATAGGCCGAATAATCTTGTGGGTTGTCTCATCACTGAGCACAGCGTGCCATCCAGTGGCCAGATCAAGTATTGGCTGAACTCAGAGAGTGCAATAGATCTGAATTTCAGTTTATTATTAATCCCCATTAGTTACCGTAACAGGGTGGAACGAGAGATAACTTTCATGACAAGATGTTTCCTAAATTTAAACGAATGGTACCTGAAAGCACAGAATGAGATTTGAATTAATTGTATTGTAGCTTAATGGTTAAAGCACTCGCCTCACAAGTGAGGACTGGGGTTTGATTCCCAGCAGGGCAAAACATTGGGCAAGTTTCCTTACTCCACACGCCTGTTTACCGAGCAGTAAGTAGGAACCCAATTGTTAGTCGATTGGCGGATCGCTTTTCCGGTGGTAATAATTCCTTCAAAAAAAATGTGGTTGCTTAATCCAATTGGCTGCCGCGTTTCACCCACAAAACATTCAGTCAATTCACTTTACAGTATATTCTGTGAAGCACTTTGAAACGTCTAGAAGACATGATAAGGCAATATATCAAATGCAAGCATTATTACTTTATTATTTTTTCTATTTGTCTAGCTAACATTGTATCACATTATTGAAATGTCTCAAATCATTTCCCAGATATACTGTATATTGTGTATTTGTCGGTATATTTATACTTGTACTGGGATACTAATGCCAAGATTTTTCAGTTGAAGTCTAACGCCAATCAACTATGTTTCATTGAATGGCAATTTAAGCATCAGCCTTGCTCAATTGGTAGCATTTTTGCCTCTGAATCAGAAGGTCGTGCTTTCAACAGCAATCACAGTAAATCCTATGAACAGCTTTAAAACATCCTACGGACATGAAAGGGGCTACATCAAATGCAAGGATTATTATTATAGAGTATCCAAACCAAAGAGTTCCATGTATTCATGGAAGTTTCTGTTTCTTTGGAACTTCAGTGCCTTGGCCATCCTCCCGACGTGAAAGACGCTATATAAACGCAATTTGTTGTTGAACAGAATACTCTCCATCTGGAGAAGTATTCCTGGGAAGTATTAGGTGCAGCTTTCCAAGAAGCAAGGATTGAGGACCCTAGAGTGTGCACTGTAGTTTAACCAGCTAAAACTTGCTTGCCACTGCTAAGGTTGTCTGGCTAGCTTCCCACTGCTTGTCAACTAGGACCACCCTACCTGTTACAGCTTTAGCTTTCAATTGGTACTATGCTTTTAGCTGACTCCCACCCCAGCTTGGGTGGCCAGGAGACATTACCAAGTGTTTTAAGATGTCTTCCCAACGTGAAAGATTAATGTAAATTTTATTGTGTTGTTTTCCAGTAGCATTCTTGCTATTTGTTTTCTCNAAAAAATACACAAAATATCTGATCTCAAACCAACATGTAGAGACAATTCAGTGACTCTGGCTTTTCCTAGTAACAGTTAATATATTACGAACGTTAATGATAACAGCAGAGGAGCTGCTTTTCCTTTTCAAACTTTNAAAAATAGGCATCTCAATTACAACAATGGTGTAACATTTTAATTTTAATTCATTTTCTTGTCATGTAGTATACTGTACTTTCAACAGAGCAAACTTACATAGGAAAGTATCAAGCAAATGATCTTAGATATTCCACTTATAGTGAAAATGCATTTAATCTAAATGATGGGTGCAAGTCAGATTATGTCAGCTAGATTTTCTTTAGGTGAAACTCTGTTTTACTTTGAAATTAAGAACAATTTCAGTGGTAAATGTAGTTTGTACTTTATGGCTGAGAAGAAAAAAAATAAAAAGAAAAAAAATGAAATTAATTGTTGGGATATTTGGAGTTGATTACAAGGCAGTAATCTTATCCAATGATTTTCATAGTAATTGGAGCCCGTAGCATTGCGTGACTGCTCTGAAATGACTCCTGCGTACACATATTGTTGATTCACGTTTTATACAATGGCTTTAGTGTGTTTGGGATTTGTGCTGATATTGGATGACTCCTGCTCCATTTCAATGCACAGAGATCAACAAATAATCATTGTGTTACCGTGATATTCTTTACCATGAAATGATACCAGGAACATATAATATAAAAGGTATAATACATGTGGGTGAAATTAAAATGTTAAACATAGCGCCTCGCTGACTAAGATTTTGACAAATCCTCCAAAATATTGAGATCAGATTGAATGTAGTAGGACTTTCTCTCTGAAGTTTCCTTTCTGACACAGCTTAACAGCTGAAAACTGTCACACAATGTTCTTAGTCTTCTGGTTCATACCTGAAGACATCAAACACACAATATTAATGTTCCATTTTAGGAATAATCACAAATCTCAAACACTACTGGTAACAAAGGAAGAGTTTCACACAGGAGTTGACTATTCCATCTATTTACAAAAGATTCCTTCAAACCATCTCTCTTAACATCTAATTACATTAAATCCTTTTAATTTCCAGGGACTTTATTGTTCCTGTTCCATTACCTGTGTTGGAAGTTGTTCCACAAATGCGATAATTACCTAAACAATTTAAATAATTAAGCATTTACTGTTTTCTCTGGCGTGAAGTTATTTGCTTAGCAATCTGTTTTGGTAGACTTCATAAGAATCAGAACGTAGCTAAAGTATTGCTAGGGTTCGCATACACCAGCCGTTCACAAAAGCTGCTTTAAATCTTGATTTCTCAGGAAATATATAAAAACATAAACTGGAAAATAACTACCTAGAACATATCTAGAAGCAGCATTTTACATTTAAAATACTTCAAAATATTCCTTTCCTATGTATTTTCCAGGCACTTTAAATCCGAATGAGAAACAGGAAAGGAGATGAGAGCTTGCTTGGTACGAGTAAACATTTAATAATGAGGAAGATTGAACATATCCTTTCTCAGTCATGAATCCTCTATATATCTAGCATAACATATAGGGTGACCAAAAAGTTGTAGTAACTACCGTATTATCTAAAAAAAATACTAATTTCTTTAAGACTTATTAGACATTGTAATGGTATCACGACTTTTTGATCACCCTGTATATCAAGGATTTTTGTCATTATAGTAGATAAGACAGTTTGTTTTTATTTGCGCATTCTTTTTTGGATTCAGATATTAACTTACTTTGAAAGGCGTTTGCGTAGCTCCTTTATTTGGTCATTCTTTTTTGTCAATATTTCTTTCATATTACGATATCCAGCCGTTTGCTGGAACTTCTTTTCCAATTCCTGTCATTAAAATAAAGAAATGTCACTATTAGAGTGTATTAAAAACTGCCACTCTGTTAATTGATGCTTAGCAATTGGGTGTGACGAACAACAATACTTCTGTTCCAATAAAAGAGAAATACATTTCTGTTTCTGCAGAAGACTCTCTGATGTTTTGTTGCCTGGTGACTTGGTTCATACAGATTTGTTGTTGTTATGGACTCCATTCATACAAAGGAATGGCCAAACTCAGCTGATCATCCCCTCCTATACTGAGGGAGGAGTTGCTTTGCACATGTAAGTTGTTGCCACATTGTTTGGGATCTTGCCTGGGTGGTCATCACCATGTTCTTCTCAGCACTTCATTGAGACAATTAAAATGGCAGAACTGAATTGTGCTTGGAATCTGCAAATGAACAACTTTCAAACAAAATGGCAAAACTCACTGGTTGCCAAAATGTTAATAGTGCATCTAAGTAGATTGGACATCTGGCATACAGAGATTTTAAATGTCTATAATACATTTCAAGATATTTCCCTTATTACTGAAGTAAGCTCACATGTGAATTGAATATTTTGGTCACCATCAGTTTCAAATAATAAAAAATGTATGAAAAGGTGCCTTAAAGCATGAATTGCCCTGATTACTGAGGTTCAACTGTACCTGCTCGGCTGTAACACATGTATGAGGATTGACCATGTGGACTATGATGGAACTGTTAATTTTGTTAATAGTGAGTATCCTAGCCTCCATGATCATGGTTTGTAATCACACTGCATTGATAAATATAGAAACCCAGGTATTAGTCAAACAGTTGTTCATGTTCCTNGGGGGGAATAAGCCCTCCAAAAAAAAAAAATCTGGTCACTCAATCCACATTTATTTGTGGACCACTGCTCTGAGCAATTGGCTGCCATGTTTTGCCCACAAAATACAAGTCACTTTACAATATATTCTGTGAAGTGCATCGAGATGCCATGAAAGGGCACTATATCAGAAGATTATTATTATTAAATGTCAATGCCTTTTTTTGTGTCACCTTGAATCACTGCTTTCTAATATGCATATAAGATGGGAGTAATTATTTGTTTATGGTTCAGTTTTCCTACCCATTTGTTTTCAACAGGAACATATAATTTATGTACAAGGTGGGGTTCCAAATACAAACCTTCTCAGCCATTTCTAGTTGCTCCTGTACTTTGAGAAGGTTGTGTTTAGTAGAAATCAGATTATCCTCTAATGATTTCTGGCTTTCGGTGCTTGCATTCAGAGTCTTCTCAAAATCTTCCCTCAGTGTTGCCACTGTCTTCTCAAGATCAGTCACCTCCTTAGTATTCAATTTAGGCTAAAAGAAAGTTTGAGGTTTCTGGTCACAATGTTCACCTTCACTCATAAGAAAAATGAATGTCAATTGGCAAAATTGACATTTTACCAATATACAGGGAAATATGTATTGAATTGCTCTTTGCAGAAAGAATAAACAAGCATAGGTACATACCAAAATGTCATTCGAGGAGGCAAAAGGGAGCAAGAACATTTTAATTAAAATGTTGTGCTATTATACAAAAAGAAAACAGTTTAAAAGAAGGTATATCAATAAAAGAAATCACCAAGTTTGCAGATGATAGAGAAGGCTTTGTATGGCTGAGGTTTCTGAGTGGTGGTAGCAACTGCAGGGCAATTTGTGTTGAGTGCAAAATAATTACAGTACTTTGGAAGGAAACAGTCAAAAGAGGGAGTGTGTGTCAATTGAAACAGTTACATTCTATGGATTAATAAGAATATAACCATGAAATCATAACAGCCCAGTACTTGGTTTCAGTAAAAACACAACATGCAATGCCCGATTGCGACAGAGAGAGGGCAGAATACAAATCAAATAAATTATATTATAGCTGCACATGGAGTTCTTTAGATCCATCACCTAATAATAGGAAAGATATTGCAATTGACAGGGGTGAACAATGATTCTGTGTATGACAAATTTAAGATACGAGGAAAGGAAAAAGACTTTCGGTGCTTGCATTCAGAGTCTTCTGAAATCTGCTCTCAGTATTGCAACTGTCTTCTCTTAATTCGCAGATGATATTAAGCTAGGTGGGAGAGTAAGCTCTGAGGATGACACAAAAAGATTGCAAAGGGATATAAATAGGCTAGGTGAGTGGGCAAGAAGGTGGCAGATGGAGTATAATGTGGGGAAGTGTGAAGATATTCACCTAGGTAGTGAAAATAGAAAAGCAGATTATTTTCTAGAGGGGAGAGATTAGATAGTGTTAGTGTTCAGAGGGATTTGGGTGTCCTTGTACACCAGTCACGAAAAGTTAGTTTGCAGGTACAGCAAGCAACTAGTAAGGCTAATGGCATGTTAGCGTTTATTGCAAAAGGGTCAGAATATAAGAGTAGGGAAGTCTTGCTGCAGTTGTATAGGGCCTTGGTGAGACTGCACCTAGAATATTGTGTGCAGTTTTGGTCTCCTTATTTAAGAAAGGACATACTCGCCTTAGAGGGGTTGCAGCATAGATTCACTAGGTTAGTTCCTGGGATGAGGGGGTTGACCTATGAGGATAGGTTGAGTAAACTAGGCCTATATTCTCTAGAATATAGAAGGATTAGGTGTGATCTTATAGAAACCTATAAGATCCTTATTGGGGTAGAGAATTCCATAAATTCACCAGCCTCTGAGTGAAGAAGTGTTTCCTCAACTCTGTTTGAAAGGGCTGTCCCTTAATCTTAAGACTGTGACTCCTAGTTCTAGATTCTCCTATCAGGGGAAATAGTCTCACACAGGTGAATCTAGAACTAAGGGTCACAGTCTTAAGATTAAGGGACAGCCCTTTCGGACAGAGTTGAGGAAACACTTCTTCACTCATAGTGAATTTATGGAATTCTCTATCCCAGAAGGCTGTAGATGCTCAGTCCTCGAACATATTCAAGACTACCTCTGTGATTTCCTAACCCCTACCATCTTGCTCACTCCCTCCGCTCAGCGGGCTCTGACCTGCTTCACGGCCCCTGCATCGCTCGCTCCACTATTGGCGGGTAGGCCTTCTGCCACTCTGCCCCCCTCCCTCTCGAACTCCATCCCGCAGTCCCTCCGCCTTTCCCCCTCCCTTGCCACCTTTAAGACCCACCTCAAGACCCTCCTCCAACCTTGTTTTCGATCACCCTGCTTCCCCTCCTGCCCTCCACCCTCCCCGACCCCCAATCCCCAGCTCAGGTCCAAAACTCTATTTGTCCATAGTTTTGGGATGTCCTCCTGACGTGAAAGGCACTATATAAATGTAATTTTGTTGTTGTTGTTTGTTCTCGCTGGTAAAGGGGAAACTGAGATATTTAAACTGGAAGTTTTCAAAATTATGAAGAATCTGTACACTCTTGACAAAGTGTTCAAATAGCACAGGACATGGTTTAAGAATTAAGAGAGAAACAGAGTGCAAAATTGAGCTCAACATTACTGAGCTAGGGAAAATGTCACCCAGAGATCCCACTCAAGATCCCCATCCAGGGACTGAGATTAGAAAATGTTGGATGAGGGTAGGAACAGACTCAAATATCCTTCCCGCTATCAAATAGTCTGACAATACTCACTGTTTGTCCTCACACATGAAGAATAGCCATGTGACTAAGATACTAGAGGACACAGTGCCCAGGTGCGAGGCATCCTGTAATGTAGTGGTTACTGTGCTCGCCGTGCAAGCAAGAGGACAAGGTTTGACTCCTGGACAGGGCGAAACCTTAAGCAAGTTTCCTTACTCCACACACCTCTGTTTACCTCGCAGTACGTAGGAACCCGGTTGTTAGTCGATTGGCGGATTGCTTTCTGGGGGAAAAATTCCCTCAAAACAAAATAATAATAATCATTTGGTCACTCAATCCACGACTGTTTCTGGGACACCCCTCTGCACAATTGGCTACTGCATTTCGCCCACAAAATATACAGTCATCACTTTAAAGTATATCCTGTGAAGCGCTTTGAGATGTCTTGAAGACATGATAAGGCGCTATATCAAATGCAAGGATTATTATTATTCCACTGCCAGACACAGGCTCCAGGTAATGCTTTCCAGAAGCTGTCATCCCAAGCCTTAGTGTGTGTTTCAACGACTCAACAGACATTTTCATTTCTATACAGGGCAGCTTGTGATGTGCCAGCCACCTCGATGTTCCAGAGCTCCAAGTCTAATAGCCTCCTATTGTGCTGAAAAAGTTTATATTTCTATGAGATAATAATACTAATCCTTGTTTTGATGCAGCACCTATAACACTGGAATATCCCAAAAGAATTTTGCAGGGAATTGCTGTCTAGTGTAGTGATTGAATATGTGTGTAGGCAAATACTGCAGCTAATTTAATCACAGCAATCATGAGTTGATTGACTAACTTATTTGGATAACTGTTTGTCTGGACTTAAAAGCTGCCTTCTCTTTTTGAATAGCATCATTAAATCTTTAGTATCTATCTCAAAGGCAGATAAGACTTCAGGTTTTCTCATCCATAGCCCTGGCAATGCAGCACTTTTCCGGTAAAGTCCTGCAATGTCAGCCTGATCTATGAACTTAAGCCCCAATGCGGAGCTTAACGTCTACCAAATCAACCCAGCAAGAATATTTTTAGGACTTCATGATAGTTTGTGGGACATTACTGCATGCAAATTGGCTGCTTTGTCTGCCTACAAGTACACAGTCACTACACTTCACGGTAAAATCCTGAAAAGCACTTTGAGTCGTCTCAGTGGTGTGATAAGCTGCTATGGAGTCCTGCAGCTCAGTGCTCTGGAGTACTACAGCTCAGTGCTCTGGTTAGAGCATTTGTCTTGCAAGTGAGAAACCTGGTTTCTATTCCCAGTAGGGCGAAATGTTGGGCAAGTTTCCTTATTCCACAAGCCTGTTTACCTAGCAGTAAGTAGGAACCTGGTTGTTAGTTGATTAGCGGATCACTTTCCGGGGCTAATAATTCCTCAAAAAAACAATAATAATTTGGTCACTCAATCCAAATAATTTGGTCACTGTTTGTGGGACACTGCTGTGCATAATTGGCTGCTCACCCTGACCATTTCCCCCCTGCTCGGTTCCTGACCCAACTGTACAGCGCCTTGGGACATCCTCCCGAAGTGAAAGGCGCTCTATAAATAGAATCTTGTTGTTGTGTTTTGCTCATAAATATACAGTCAATTCACTTTACAGTGTATTCTGTGAATCGCTTTGAGACATCTAGAAGACGTGAAAAGTGCTATATCAAATGCAAGGATTATAATTATTATCTTCATATCACAAATTTACCTTACCTTTTGGTCTTGTTGAACTTTTTCCAGGTCTTTAACAGTTTTTTCAAGTTTCAACTTTTCATCCAGTGCACTTGTAGCCTGAAATCACAGGTATTACAATTAACACCAGTGTCCCACAAAAGAGAATGTGGGTCCATTGCAACTATCAAAAGTGAATGTGGGTCCATTGCAGGCAGACACAGGAGAAATTATAATGGGGAATAAAGAAATGGCAGAGTCATTTTAAGATATTTAAGATGAGTGGGAGACAAAAAAATTTGCTTCTGTCTTCATATTAGAGGACACAAAAAACTTATCGAAAATAGAGGGGAACCTGGAGACTAATGTTAGTGAGGAACTTAAAGAAATGAACATCAGTAAAGCAATAGTACTAGAGAAATTGATAGGATTAAAAAACGATAAATCCCCTGGACCTGATGGACTGCATCCTAAGGTTTTAAAAGAGGTGACTGCAGAGACACTGGATGCTTTGTTTTTGATCTTCCAAAATTCCCTGGATTCTGGAATGATTCCCAGTGATTGAAAGATCACAAACGTAACGCCGATATTTAAGAAGGGTGGGAGACAAAAAAATGGGGAAAGTCTGACATCGGTGGTAGGAAAAATTCTAGAGTCCTTAATTAGGGACGTCGTTGTGGAGTACTTAGAAAATCATAACATGATTAGGCAGAATCAGCATGGCTTTACGAAAGGGAAATCATATTTAACAAATCTTATCGAGTTTTTTTGAGGATGTAACTAGCAGGTTAGATAGGGGAGATCCAGTAGACGTGGTATATTTGGAATTCCAGAAGGTGCCACATAAAAGGCTGTTGCATAAGATTAGAGCTCATGGAATTAAAGGCAATATATTAGCATGGATTGGAGAGTGGCTAACAGGACGAAAACAGAGAGTAGGGATAAACGGGTCCTTCTCAGAATGGCAGGATGTGACTAGTGGAGTGCCACAAGGATCAGTGCTTGGGCCTCAAATATTTACCGTCTATATCAATGATTTAGATGAGGAAATAGAACTTAACATATCTAAATTCAAGGACAATACGAAGATAGGTGGGAGAGTAAGCTTTGAGGATAGCACACGAAGAATGCAAAGGGAAATGAACAGGCTGAGCGAGTGGGCAAGAATAATAATAATAATAATCCTTGCATTTGATATAGCGCTTTTCACGTCGGGAGTTGACTGTATATTTGTGGGCGAACGCGGCAGCCAATTGCGCACAGCAATGTCCCACAAACAGTCGTAGATTGAAAATGACCAATTTAATTATTGGTTTTTGGAGGGTGGCAGATGGAGTATAATGTGGGAAAGTGTGAAGTTATTCACCTAGGCAGTAAAAATAGAAAAGCGGATTATTTTCTGGAGGGGGAGAGACTAGGCTGTGTTAGTGTTCAGAAGGATTTGGGTATCCTTGTACACCAGTCACAAAAAGTTAGTATGCAGGTACAGCAAGCAACGAGGAAGGCAAATGCAATGTTGGCATTCGTTGCAAAAGGGTTAGAGTACAAGAGTAGGGAAGTCTTGCTGCAGTTGTATAGGGCCTTGGTGAGACTGCACCTAGAATATTGTGAGCAGTTTTGGTCTCCTTATTTAAGAAATGACATACTCGCCTTAAAGGGGGTGCATCGTAGATTCACTAAGTTGGTTCCTGGGATGAGGGGTTTGACCTATGAGGAGAGGTTGAGTAAACTAGTCCTATATTCTCCAGAATACAGAAGAATTAAAGGTGATCTTATAGAAACCTATAAGATTCTTAAGGGTCTTGACAGGGTAGATGCCGTGAGACTGTTTCCCCTGGTTGGAGAATATAAAACTAGGGATCATAGTCTCAGGATTAAGGGTCAGCCTTTTCGAACTGAGTTGAGGAAACATTTCTTCACTCAGGGGTAGTGAATTTGTGGAATTCTCTACCCCAGAAGGCTGTGTATGTTCAGTCCTTGAACATATTCAAGACTGAGGTTGATAGATTTCTGAAGGAATAGAAGGATTAAGGGATATGGGGATAGGGCAGGTAAATGAAATTAGGTTAGAAGATCAGCCGTGATGTTATTAAATGGCGGGGCAGGCTTGAGGGGCCAAATGGCCTACTCCTGCTCCTACATCTTATGCATTTATGCCAAGAAACTTTGGTATGAAATCAATTCAAAAACTAACAGATGTAGAAAATTATCCAGCTCTCCGAGATGTTACCCAGTGTGAATGGTGCTATATAAATGCAAGTTGTTATCCTGTTGTTTCCTGTTGTCAATCGTGTAGCTCAGTGGTTATAGCACTCGCCTCACAAGCGAGTGACCTGGTTGTGATACCGGCAGGCTGAACGTTGGGCAAGTTTCCTTTCTCCACACGCCTGTTTACCTAGCAGTAAGAACCCAGTTGTTAGTCGATTGGTGGATCGCTTTTCCAGGGGTAATAATTCCTTTTAAAAAAAATTGGTACTCAATCCACAACTGTTTGTGGGACACTACTGTGTGCAATTGGCTGCCGCGTTTTGCCCACAAATACAGTCAATTCACTTTACAGGATATTCTGTGAAGCGCTTTGAGATATCTCGAAGACATGATAAGGTGTTATATCAAATGCAAGGATTACTATTATTGTTTTTGTTACTGACAATCAACCATCGTGACACAGTTACTTTACCTGTGTTTCTATAGTTTTAAGCCTGGCTTTTAGTTTTTCATTCTCATCTTGGAGTCTTGCAATTTCCTGCACAAGGTACATAAAATGATAGTATTATTGTACTAACGCACATTAAATAGTACAACATATCTAATCTCTTTCCTCCCACCGCATGAGGGATAGTGTGGCCTATATTCCACCGGAATACAAGTAATAATTCTATTTAAACTCCAACCTCAACTCAACTCCAACTCAACTAAATCCTTGTAAGAACAGAGCTGTGAGTTTTTCTTCTGAATTCAACAAATCAGATATTATACTTTGTTAGTTGTAGTGCAACATCAATTATATTTTTAAACTGAAAACCTAGATTACTTAAATTAGATTACATTGGAAGATTCTCCTCATTTATTCACTTTCCTTTCTTTTACAGTCTCTAAATTTGTCACGCACTGGGAGATACCAAGTACTGTAATTATAAGAAGAGGAGGGAATCTTTTGCAGGGAGTAGAGACTCCAGGTGCCAGGATTGATCTATCAAACTGTCATTTTGCGGCATTAATATTTTGTAAAGGTGTAATCTATTGAACATTGTTTCAACAAACAAAAGGATTGGTTGTTAATTATACAATTCAGACCACCTATATACAAAAGTGTTGATAAATGTGTTGACACATGGTTTACACAACTTGCAAATCAGATTCCTCGGCAGAGATTATTTATTCAGGCTTTACACAACTTTCATACTGCACAAGTTTTTGCATGGTTCACGCAACTTGGAAAATAGATTTTGAAGACATATAATAGCTTGCTTTAGGTAGCAATCTGGCAAACATTATCAAGTGATATTTTTCTTCGTGCTGGCCAAGACTTGGTTGTAAAATGAGTTGATTCAGTTACTCTTTACTGAGCCAAGTAAATCTTAAATCTGCTAATTAATAGGCATGTAGCATACAATCTCCTTTTACCAATCTTTGCCAGGAAATTGTGTTGCCCTCTGTTCTAGGGCCACAGGATGTAGGGCCACAGAACTGTATTCTGTGAAGAAATGCTAAAATTCTGACTCACCATTCAGCTAAAACCGTTTTGACTACCCCTGAATAGCAAACATTTTTCAAGTTGTACCTTGCTTAAGAGTCCAGATGATCCTCCTTCGTTCAGTGGAGCAAGCTTTGGCTTCATGGCTTCAGAGTTTGTCTGTGCAAAAGTAAAACAACAAAAATCAATCCTGATATTATGGTACTAGGTAACATTGCTATACAAAATGCTTCAATCTCAGTTTTCAGCTAATAGTGAGCTTGAAGCAGGTCAAGGCAGGCATTGAGAAATGTTTGAAACAATTACTATCAATTGTGCTATAATAATAATAAACCATTTCTGTAGTTGGGATGTCCTCCCAACGTGAGAGATGCTATACAAATGTTATTTTGTTCTTAAGAGATTTTCCACTCTGATCAGTAACCTTCCTCTGCTTTGCACATTATCAATATATTTAGAGCATGGAATAAGAAAAGATCATTTGGCTAAATATTCCTATTACGTTCACATTTGTTTAATGTGTTCAATCTGGTGAAGAAAGTTTCTTCAAATACTGCCCCTCAAAGAACAAGTACAACAAGCACCAGCAAACCTATCTATTATCACATTCTACAGCTATAATGATTAATGGAAAGTATGTCATCTAATTAGACTAGTGCACACTAAATTTTCTTTGAAAGCATTATTTAAAGAATTTATAGAATTACGTAGCATAATATTCAATGGGCCCAATTAGACTGTGCCATTCAGTCCAGTTCCATTTCAGGATTATAATTAATTTGCGAAGCATTCAATCAATTTCAGTTCAGGCATCAAATAAGGCAGTAGCTATTTTACTGAGCTCCTGATCAATTATCTAAGCACAGTATTCAATGCCATTAAAAATTTAATATTTTAATAAGGAAATAGTCTGAAATTAGATTGTCAGATTCCTTCCTGTATATCACAGGAAGTATGTCACTCCAATCTGCGGATTGATCTACTTTAGAGTGTGAGTTTCCTGTGATATACTTCAGGCTACCACAAGAAGTCACCATTGGTAATTATTATTAACAAATCTCTGTGTCGAGAGCCACCCTAACGTAGTAATAAATAATAATATGGATAGAATTGCAGCTTATGGACCAAGACCTTGCTGCTTCAAATCCAGGTCAATGTTGAGATTGTTGAGTCTGTTCTGTGTGAAACTTTCCATGAAATTTATATGCTGTGTATTTTCTCTTTGCTAGAATGCTCTGGATTCACGGTTAATTTGTGCACCTACATTGAAAACAAACGAGACATAATAAATAATTTCTTTCATTTACACTAATTTGAGCTCACTTTCTTTCCTGAAGTAAATTCTGCCTTTTCAAATTCTGCCACTTGCTCCAAGAGTTCTCTGAAATAAAAAAAAGGAAAAGAATACATGAGCATATGAGTATTTTTTTAATAAGCAAATTCATTTGTAGGATTTTCCAAATACATTTCTATGCCATATAACAGCTATCAAATAAGCTGTTGTAAACATGCAATGCCAACTTTATGCATTACAATGCAAATACAATGCATAACCAATTATGAAATATATATTATATATAGATATCTTCCCACTTGTGGGATGAGGGAAAGCACTGTAGTTCTAAATGATTTATTCATACCGTACCTAAAAGTGGGAATAAATCGACAATCAATATGTACTTTACTTTTTAATTCCACACAGCAGAATAACGTAATGATAGTATTGGCAAGAGTAGACTAAATGGTCTATCTAGCCATGCAATTATATTACCAAAAGGTTTCTATGCCCATTTAATACATTGTCATCTAAGTCATCTAATCTTTGCACAGTAGTCCATGTGCAATATTGTCAAATGCCTTTCTAAAATCCAGAGAAATAAAATCCATCATTTCGCCTTCTCTAGATTTGGTCTATAATTTCTTCAAAGAAATCTAATAAATTTGTAAAGTGATATCTTCCATTTCTAAAGGTGTACTAACTGGCTCTGATTAACATTTGCACATCAAGATGTCTCTTACACCATCATTTCAAACATTTTTCCTACAATTCTTGAGTCTCCGTGGTCTGTTGTTTGATTGGTTCATTCCTACATTTTTTTAAAAATGGGATTTGCATTTGCTATTTTCCACTTCTCCAGAATTAGCTTTGACAAGAGCAATCAGTTCAAAAGCTTTTTATTTAATTTTTAAAAATTATTATGAACAGAAGAACTTACTAGAGAATAACCCCATTATAATGCAATCATCCTGGTCAAATATCTCAACGGCCCTGTTAAAACTATGCGGAAAAAGTACACATTTTGGGCTGTCAGAGAGCTGTGTGCACGATTTTAATGACTTTATTGATTGCTAGCATACTTCCTGCAATGCTGCATCCGAGCTGGGAGTTGGGATCGGGGAGGGTGGAGGGCAGGGGGTGGGGGAAGGAGTATGACCAAAGGTACGGTTGAAGAGGAGGTTCTGGAGACGGGTCTTGAAGGAGGCAAGGGAGTGGGCGAGGCGGAGAGACGGCAGGATGGAGCTTCAGAGGGTGGGAGCAGAGTGGCTGAAGGCCCGCCCACCAATGGTAGGGCAGGCAAGCCGGGGGACGTGAAGCAGGTCGGAGCCCACTGAGCAGAGGGAGCAGACATGTTGGTAGGGGGTTAGGAGGTCACAGAGGTAGGGAGGAGCAAGACTGTGAAGGGCTTTGAAGGTGAGGACCAGGATCTTGAACTGTGGGTGGGGGCAGAATGGCTGAAAGCCCATCATGGGGGATGATGGCAAGTATACTGGACTTCCACATGAAAAATAAACCTGAACTCTAGTAAAGCACATTATAACAGAATACTATTAACAGAGTAATTGGGGAACAGATGCTGATGGTATGAAGCCACTGAAAACCATGGAGAAGAAGTTCCAACAAAGAAATCAAACAAATTTGAAAGGATAGTTTCAGAATTTTGCTGAATCACTGTAGAGGTAAGACTGTTTTTTTTCCAGGATCATGAAAGTGCTTAAAGATTTGTTAACCTATGCCTGAAATGATGGCTAAATAAAGATTATGTTGATGAAAAAGCTTGATGATATTGATCAAATATTTACAATTATGTTTATTTAATTATTAAGTATTGAAATATACATTTTATTTGTGTATAGTTCATTGGTCACGGTGAAATTATACATAAAACACTGTGTACAAAAAATTCAACTGGCAAGGTCAATTGTGCAGTTTAGGCATCCAATCTGCAAAGGACTTTAAAACTTTAGAGAGGTATTAGGTAACACTGCACCCAAAGCAGCAAAGGTTGCACACAGAAGACAACCACTTCACAAATGAAATGACGTTTAAAAACTATATGGAGGACTTCAGGTTAACGTCTCATCTAAAGGATGGCACCTCCAAAAATGCAAAATAACCCCAGTACTGCATTGGAGTGTCAGCTCAGGGTTCCAACTCCTGACATGAAGCTTAAATTAACAACTTTCTGACTCAGGCGAGAATGCTATCAGCTGCGTCGGGCTAACATATGGAAGCTATCAGGTTAGTTGACATTTGGATATCATAGAACTGCACACAGCTTGATAGATTGTTAATGAAGTGATGAAGCAGCTTCACACGCTCCTCCAGTACGCTTTGAGATGACATCAGTCTTGCACAGGTGATAAACCCATAGTCAGATTTTCTGGGATATACATTGTACACAGGCATGGGATCCAGCAACAAGAAAAAGGTCTTCCTGTCATGCAGTGCTGGTTCTAATCCAGGTGGTAAATCTTCATTAGTTGAATCAGATTCCTTTTTTCCTACGAATTTTAAATTCCTCTTCACCTAGTTAGGGTCCTCCTCCAAAATGGTTATTGCCTCAGAAATGGGCAGAACGAGATGAATTTATCTGTGGACATTGGACATAAGGATATCGTTCTATTAGCAGCTTTAGACTAAGCATGTATTGGAAATATAGGATAGCTATGGTTACAAAATGCATGAATGTGTAAAGTCCAAATTCAGTTGAGGATTTTTTTTACAGAGCTTTCAGGTTCCTCAATAAATTTAGAACAGTAAGCTAATTAAGGTAGATATATTGAAAGGCCAAACAAAATATTTTAAAAGTTGTTTTCAAACTTACCAGACTCCTCAGCCTCTAAGGAAGTGCCGTCTTCCCGGTAAAACAGTAGTAATGTTTAGGTAGTGATACACAGCAAGCAAAGGCTGAAAGGAAGTATTAGCCCACTTAAAAAATAATAATGGAAAGCTAGAATCCAGAAACATTGGAGAAGAATGATTAAATATTTATCTCTTATTCATCTTAACTCAGAAAGAAGTGGGAAAGATGCCTTAAGGCATAAACCGTATTCTGAGCACAATAGAGAAGCACAACAGCATACAACTGTGAATACTATTGTGAGAAGGGCAGGTGAGCTTAAACTACACAATGTACAAAGTGCCAATAACAAGGTGCAGATGCATCCAGAATTTTTTTTTGAAGAAAAATGTGTAAAATTCGAAACTCTTTAATTGATATTTTTGTATGTTCATATAGACTTGAAAAGCAGCTAATGTAACTTATTTACTTAAAATGATCACAAGACATACCAGAAAATTAGCAGACCAATAAATGACACGTCAGCTTGGCTCGGATGGTAGCACTCTTGCCTCTGGGGTAGAAGGTTATGAATTCAAGTCCCATGCTGGAATGTTTATAGTCCAGAGCTCACTGTCTGGGCTGACACTGCAGTACAGTTTTGTAGGGAGAGCATAGTATTGTTGCAGGTACCATCTATCACATGATATTTATCTGTCTGTCTTCAAGTGACATTAAAGATCCCAAACACTATTCAAAAAAAGTTTCTCCCAATGCCCTGGGCAACAGGTCCTCATGATAATTAGATATTCACCTCATCACTGTTTTCAGAGCTTTTCTGATACAAATTCTGCTCCACGTGCCTACAAACAGTCTACTACACTTGAGAGTAATTAATGTGAAGCTCTTTGATATTTCGACTTGATAAGGCGCTATAAAAATATATGTTCTATTTTCTTTCTAAATGTACCTTAATTTGTTGGAAATTAAGGTACATTTCATTTCGCCTCTCCTCTGACCTCAATCTTCACGGCTCTGTCCTTGACTGGTTCAGATCATATCTCTCACACCGCCTCCACTTCATCTCCACAAATGGTTTCTTTTCTAGCCCCCGCACAATCTCATGCAGCATTCCTCAGGGCTCTGTCCTCGGTCCCCTCCTCTTCAATATCCATATGCTCCTTCTTGGTGACATCATCCGCAGACATGGGGTCAACTTCCACATGTATGCGGATGACACCCAACTGTACCTCTCTGCCTCCACCCTTCCCATCCTTGCCCGACTCCACTGGCTCCCCATCACACAGAGGATACAGTTCAAGATCCTGGTCCTCATCTTCAAAGCCCTCCATGGTTTTGCTTCCCCTACCTCTGTGACCTCCTAACTCCCTACCATCCTACCCACTCCCTACGCTCAGTGGGCTCCAGCCTGCTTCATGTCCCCCGCCTCGCTCTCCCCACTATTGGCAGGCAGGCCTTCTGCCACTCTGCCCCCACCCCCTGGAACTCCATCCCACAGTCCCTAAACCTCGCCCCCCTCCGTTGCCTCCTTCAAGACCCATCTCAAGGCCCTCTTCGACCGTGCTTTCAATCACTCTGCTTTCCCTGCCCTCCACCCTCCCCGATCCCGACCCCCAGCTCCGGTCCGAAACACTGACTGTCCAGCGCCTTGGGACGTCCTCCTGACATGAAAGGCTCTACACAAATGTAATTTTGTTGTTGTTGTTGTAAAAACATCTTTAAAAGTATATTGAGATAATTCATGAGTTAACACTGTAATACGTAACTAAGGACATCGTAGACCCAGAAAAGAGAGCTAATGGTTAACCTGCTTGAATATTTCACAAACATTGCTGATTGAAGAATATAGTTGTTAGAGACTTACATTTTCAGAAAGAGCTTAAGTTTCGACATTGATTTTCAACCATATTTTTGGTCACCATCCCCCCGACCCCATCCCTCACCTTCCTCAGCTGCCCCCATCCCCAGATCGTGCTCCCAGTCAGCTCTGTAAAATACTTTGAGACATCTTCCGAAGTGAAAGGGGCTATATAAATGTAAAATGGTAACTGTTGGTGATTAATGGCTACGGTAAAGGTCAATGTGTGATGCTGAATGATCATCTTAAAAACTTTTGCTGCTTCCCATAACACATGACACCAGAGTGGCCTTGCAAGAAAGGAGGCAATTCACAGATCTTGTATTTGTTGCCATATAGGAAAAGTACTGTTTTGTTACTTTAGGGTTGCAGCAATTTGAACGGCATTGATCACATTACAATTCCCGTCAATCCTAGATAAACTCAGGGCAGAGCTCTTGCTGATTATTATGACATATTTCTAGTTGCCAGGGGCAGTTGCCATTTGCACAATTCAGTTTCCTAATTAAAGAATCCCACTAAGAAATATTGCAAATTATACTCCAGTCACTTTTCTTAACTTCTAATAGAAGTACTTTGAGGAAAGGAACACCCTCTGGAGTCCTGTAGCTCAGTGGGTAGAGCATTCGCTTTGCAAGCGAGAGACCCGAGTTCAATTCCAGGCAGAGGGCGAAACCTTGGGCAAGTTTCCTTACTCCACACAGAGCCTAATAATAATCCCTCCAAAACCAAAAACAATAATAAATTGGTCATTTTCAATCTACGACTGTTTGTGGGACATTGCTGTGCGCAATTGGCTGCCGTGTTTGCCCACAAATATACAGTCAATTCACTTTACAGTGTGTTCTGTGAAGCGCTTTGGGACGTCCTCCCGATGTGAAAAGCGCTATATCAAATGCAAGGATTATTATTATTATACTTATTTCCCCTTCAAAGTGTAATTTAATCTGTAAATGAACAGTAATTGCTGTGAATGAAAGGTGCAAGTCCTCAGCATTATAAACATTTGATAGCAGGTTTTTTTAACCTTGGTGCGTTTTAATCTGGTAAATCAATTGCAGCAACTGTTGTTCCTCTTCACTATGCTTTAAATAGCTATGACTTCAAGTAGAAGCCCTACAACAGGGTCAAATCCTATGCCAAATCTGAGTCTGGAGGTCTCTTACAACATTGGCTGAAGACTTAAAAATCTGAAGAACCAAAGAGGATAACCTCACAAAGGTGGCACTGGGTTGAGTAATTCAAGGAAATAAAGAGAGAAGGGAAGGAAAATCACACCTAAAATACTGAAGGAAGCATACTGAATTGCTCCATTGGATGACTAGCTGAAATTCAAAGGTACAATATATAATATATATAAAATAAACAAGAGCGGATAATACAAAGAGAATTGAATATGAGGTCTGAACAAAAGGTATACTAGTTATTATTCCATATATATTATGACGTGCCCATGGGCAACACCAAGCAAGAGCTTTTGCAGGGCCTTGCACACTGCTATTCAAATCCGTTGATCAAGTATCAATGTGCTGATAGTTAATTTTATAATGTCCAAAACATTAAAAACAATTATTACTTATTAAATACATTTCAATGTCTAGATTACAAACAATAAAATTTGAATGAACTGTTTTTCAAACAAACTTACAACTCTCTTTGAAATAAAATGACTCCAAAGTGATTTACCTGTTTTCCAGCTCAGAGATATCTGTTTGTAGTTTCAGGTACCATTTCTCAGATTGAGATAAGAGTTGGCGTAGAAGCAGCACATTAGTGTAGGCAGTGTTGATGAGCTCTGACTCCACCTCACTGTGAACCACAACCTGTAGTCCATCTAACATCTCTGTCAGTTCATCCACTGTGAACGTGTCTTCTGTCAGCCTGGCACATACAAAAAGTCACTAAGAGGCTGAATGGAGAACAATTCAAGAGCGCAAATCAATTATCTCTTTTTTCCCCAGAGCCGCTCTAGATGAGCATTTCATAAACACCTCAAGTCAGAAGACAGGCTGAAGGGGAGCATTCTGTATTGAGAGCTAAAGCCTGGAAATAGTTACCAATGTGTTTTTTGTGGGGTGGACAGATGGTGATATAAAAATAGATAGCCTTGGAAATAGATTTTTTTTAGGTCTATTGTATGGAATCTTTAGGTCGATCGCTGCCACAGTGCCAGATTTATCCAAAATAGTGAATATCTTAGCTAATCTTAAATATTTCTCATTTATCACATTGAATCCCTTTAAATCTAAAATGTGACAATAACCATTAGATTTTTTTAAGTACTATGAAACGACTGAACAGTACCCTTCTTCTCTGTCATTGTGCTGCTCTTTCCTAGTTCGGTGGAGTGCAGATGCTTTCTGTCAGAAACTGTGACAGATGAGGTTATGCTGAGGTTTGATTTGAAAATCAGGGTGACATTCCTCAACAATGAAGGGAATATCCCCTGCTAATTCAATAACAACTTGCATTTATATAGCGCTTTCCATGCCAATTGACATCTCGGAGGACTTAATGGATTTGGTTGCAATTTTCTCCCAGGTGGCTGCAAAATAAATCAATTGAATATTCAGTGGAACCAGGCTGAGGAAATCGCTGTGGGGATGAGGAAACAACAACAACAAAATTACATTTGTATAGTGCCTTTCACGTCAGGAGGATCTTCCAAGGCGCTGGACAGTCAGTGTTTCGGCCCCATGTTGGGGGTCAGGATTCGGGAGCAAGAAGGGCGGGGGGAGAAGGAAGGTGATCAATAGATCGGTTGAAGAGGAGGGTCTTGAGATGGGTTTTGAGGAGGCAAAGGAGGCGACAGGACTGTGGTATGGAGTTTCAGCAAAGGGTAGCTGTAAAGGCAGAGTTTGTATACTGCCATTAAAGACAATGAAAAGTCATTATGGCTGTCTTGTAATCCACAACAGGGCTGCTGAAATAAATATACGCGCCTCTGCAGTGTCCAGGGAAAGTAAAATTATCCTCTGAACAACAATCTCCCACAAGGGACTGTACCAAGGACAATTATCAGGCACTGACTCTTAAAGCTTTCAAGTACTGTACTGTAGTTCTTTCGGATTCCCCAATAACCTTTTCCTTCAGAGTGCATTTGTAACAGATTAAGTAATTCTTCAGGGACCTTTTAAACTGCAACCAGGTCCAACTTCAATGGATCCTGTTCCCATGTCTGGGATATTCACAACTGCCTTCAGTTATACCAATGTTACTATATGAGCTCCTCTTTGCGGGTAAGGAGAGGCAGTCGTGTCAGTTGCTGCGATCCTGACAGATGAGGTTATGGTGCGAAACCTGTGTCTGGTAAAACATGTCACATATTGGCATCCTAATGGTCAAATATACTTTCCCCACAAGGATAATGTTAAATTTTCTCTCATGGGATATGGCTCGTGACAGGAATATTATTATACTCAGACAAGAACTTTAAAACTTCAGAATATGGTCCTATAGTAATTCCGCTCAGGCTCTGGGACTTCATATGCTTTCTATACATAGGCCATTAATGAAAATTGCTTAGACCAGTCCAGGGAGGCAACTTGTGTGAATATCCGTAGATAGTTAGAAGTACAAACACTTAAAATCTCTCTTGTAAAGTTGACAATATCTCATAGAGCCTAAGGTACCTCACTTTGCTTTCTGCCACATTAACATTGGGCTTAACCCTGAACTCATGCCCTTGGTTGCAAGATCAGCAACCGTTTCAAGGTCCTCCCTCTGAATATTCAATATCTCACACCTGAGTATCTAATTGGCAAGGTGAAAGGTCCTGCCAATAGTTAATTGACCAGTGAGCAGACTGAATGTTCAAGGTAATTTATTGTGGTGGAGGTAAGTGCAGCTACACCTTGGGCATATCTGCCCAGAGGAACTGACGTTCAGAATTCAGTGTTCAGTTTACTTTGTTGCAGTGAACAGTTCTCTCAGTTAATTATGATGACTGTGATGGGTGGACAGTAGGGTAGAAGGATGGACGAGATCAAATGGGCCGAAGGGCTTTCTTCACCTTGTGATACACAAACATTGCCTCGTGTTGCTTCTTCTAATCAAGCAATATTCTCACCTGCTGTCTTTAAGGTCCTGAAAGCAGGAGTCAACAGTTTTCAGCCTCACTGTTCGTTTTGAACGAGCAAAGCGCATGTAGTTGATTACTTCATTTTGATGGTGTTCATTTAGCCCTAGTTCAGCCTAAAACAAACAATTTTAAAAAAAATCTGAACTATCAAAATAAATGTTCAACATTTAGCAAATCATTTAAATTTGAAACTTAATCTCAAAATCAGGAGTACGGGGAAAAAAACTAAAACTGTTATACAGAATTATAATTGAACACTTTCATATATTGTTTATGTTGCACGTTTTGAGGACTGCAGAATATTGGCTTCCAGGATTTATTCATCCCATGAAGGAGCTGAATGAAGATCACTTGATACCACAAATAACCAGGAGATTTCAGCCATGTGTACACATACATTAACTGAGCTTCATGTCACATACACAACAACATCAGTTGATGCAGGTTTCATTGTTTCTAAATTTAACCCTTGCTAACAATTCATTATATTCTCTGCACTTCAGCTCCAAATCTCCAACGTTTTTCCTTTTTCTGAATAAGATAGATTGCCTTTCTCTTCTAAAGGAACATGAATGCCAGGTCAGATACACCAGTTCAGTGGCTATTATTCACATGTAAGCCTGGAAGTGCGTGACCAATGAGGGGGTGTGGTGGGGGGGGGGGGTTGTGGGGGAGTAAGGTCTGATCTGGGGAGCCAGAATTTCTGGTTGTGTAATTACAATGCCGGAACCATCGGAAAAATCCTTGCATTTGATATAGTACGTTATCACATCTTCAAGACGTCTCAAAACGCTCCACAGACGATACTGTAAAGTGATTTAACTGTATATTTTGTGGGCAAAACGCAGCAGCCAATTGCTGGACATCAGTGTCCCACAAACAGTCGTAGAATTTTTTAAAGGATTATAGCTCCCAGAAAAGCGATCCGTCAATCGACTAACAAGCGGGTTCCTACTGACTGCTGGGTAAATAGAGGCGTGTAGAGTAAGGAAACTTGCCTAATGTTTTGCCTTGCCGGGAATTAAACCTGCTTGCGAGTCGAGTGCTCTAACCAATATGCTACAGGACACCACAAATGTCTGTACAGGCAGTGTAATTGTGTGAATCGTGTAAGCAGAAGATAGCAAATAAGCTTCTCTCAGGATTCAAACTGAATCAAAGTCGGTCCCTTGCCAGTAGAATAGCGAGGTGGGTGCTGCTAGGAGAGTGGCCGGTGGGAGTAACGGTCCTGGGGATTTTGTTTTGTTAAATTTTGTGTGTCCGGCCTGGTCCAGTTACATCCGAATTCCAGATACCCGAGGATTTACTGTATGTACATAAATCACAGCTATATGACCATGGAAAGCAAGGCAGTCAAACCCGATCCCTCTCTCCTTATGTTCACGACAAACCCAATCCTTTTTCTCCGAGTGTTCATGAGAGATCACTGGATGGAGATCAGGAGAGACAACTAGGTGATATTCATGTCCCTAACAAGGGGCACTGAGGCAAACTGCAGTAGTATTCATACTCTTAAACTGGAACGAATGAATCAATTCAGCAAAGACCAGTGATTGAATTAAGATCTTCCTAGGTTGCGAGGCTCAATTCCTCACTCAATAATCTTGTTGAGTCCATCAGAGGCATTTCTCTGCACTTTATATATGAACATTCGTTCAAAAATAGCCTTTACAATTTACAGTAAATACTGTGAAGTGCTTTGATATGTCCTGCCAATACGTAAAATGATATATCAAATGCAAGATTTTATAGGATTATTAGATCTCATAAAATGCTCTTTAGCACTTCCCCACTACAGATATGTAGTCTAACTGTTCCATAATTGCTGACTTCATGTTTTATGCTAGTTTTGAAAAAATTAGGAGATTAATTGCTTTCCCGAAGCATCCGGTCCGAACAATATTTCAAAGCTTAACCTTAACTAGTTGTTAAGGGCCAACTTTCTCCAACTCAACGTTAACAAGACTGAGGCCCTCCTGATTGCCAGGCGCTGGCAGCATCAGCCTCCACGGCTGCACACTCAACCTCACTAAGCCAGTCAGGAACCTGGGTGTCTTGTTTGACTCTGAACTGTCCTTTCTCCCCCACATCTGCGCAATGACCGTCACTGCTCACCACCACCTCCGCAACATTGCCAGACTCCGCCACTGCCTCACCCCTCAGGCTGCCAAAACCCTCATCCACGCATTCGTCACATCAAGGCTCGATTACGGGAACTCCCTCCTCATCGGCCTTCCCAACTCTTCCCTTCACAAGCTGCAGGTCATCCAAAACTCTGCAGCTCGTGTACTCTCACGCACCAGGCTCCGTGACCCCATCACTCCCACCCTCGCCCGACTCCACTGGCTCCCCATCCCCCAGAGGATCAAGTTCAAGATCCTCGTCCTCACCTTTAAGGCCATCCATGGCCTTGCTCCCTCCTACCTCTCTGACCTGCTGACTCCCTACCAACCTGCCCGCTCACTCCGTTCAGTGGGCCCCGGTCTGCTCCATGTCTCCTGCCTTACCATCAGTGGCCGAGCTTTCAGCCTCTCTGCCCCCACACTCTGGAACTCCATCCCACGGTCCCTTCGCCTCACTTCCTCCTTTGCCTCCTTCAAGGCCGGTCTCAAGACCCTTCTCTTCGACCGTGCCTTTGGTCTCCCTCCCACCTGTCTGCCTTCCCTCACCCCTACACCACCCCTCCCCCATTGCTCGAGCTCCGACATCTGACTGTTCAGAGCTTTGGGACGTCCTCCCGACGTGAAAGGCGCTCTATAAATGTAATTTTGTTGTTGTTATTAATTTAATCTAGAATTTATGCTAAATAATTCAGATGCTCTATAAAAATTTCAATTCTTAACTTTTTCCCCCCATAAGATATACTCACTGTCCTCTACATAGCTAATAGATTCCTGAATTGAAATGACTGGATCTGAAATTCAACTTGGATTCACAGTTCATTAACATGTTTACATTTTCCCGATTCTGTGCAATATTTATTACCCATTTGTATCTTAAAGGACTGATCTAATCTTTAGTACTTTTGCCTACTCCTTTACATGGTTCTTACAAAAATCGATGGGATCACACTTTTTATGATTTACATTCTGTCTTCAATTAATTGTCCTCTTGACACCTTGCAATACGCTCACTTATCCTGAACTGGTTTTAACTCTTAGACCTCATCACTTTCTGCTTGTTTACATTATTTAAAAACACTTTAAACTTCATTCTGGCTTTGCAATCTAGGTTTCTTCCCATTCCAAACGCTTACCGCAGAAAAGCTTTGAAACAATCCTTTGTTTCGCTTCTATTTTCCAGTCTGGGCTCTCACTTGAGTTACAACAAGAGTGTTTTTTCGCAGCCCCAAACTTTCGCCGCCAGCATCTTTTGACCACAGCAAGTGCTGCTGCATCTTAATTGAGGATGTTGTTGCATTGATAATAATAACCTCTGCAGTTGGTATAGCACTTATCACGTTGTGGAAACGTCTCAAAGTGCTTCAGAGGATATATGTAAAGTGTATATATATATATATATGTAAAATATGTAAAGACTGTTGTGCTAAACACAGCAGCCAATTGCAAATTGGCACAACAATGTCCCATAAACAACCACGGAGTGAGGGACGGATTTTATTGGGAGGGATTTGCTGACCAATATTTGAATACAATATTAAATCTAATTATAGCCTTCACTCCGCGCTAACTACTGAACCCAGTGAAGCATCTGCTGTGCCTCACGCACTGAAAGCGGAGGCTCACAGCCTCAATGCGGGGAGTGCCGAGCCAGGCCAGGCCAGGCCCAGACAGTGCCCCGGGCCGGCCTGCCCTGCCCTGCCCAGCCCTGCCTCCCTGCCCCGCCAGCCCTGCCCAGCCCTGCCCTCCCTGCCCCGCCAGCCCTGCCCCGCCAGCCCTGCCCTCCCTCCCTCCCTGCCAGCCCTGCCCCGCCAGCCCTGCCCTCCCTCCCTGCCAGCCCTACCCTCCCTCCCCTGCCAGCCCTGCCCTCCCTCCCCTGCCAGCCCTGCCCTCCCTCCCTGCCAGCCCTACCCTCCCTCCCCTGCCAGCCCTGCCCTGCCCTGCCCTGCCCGCCAGCCCTGCCCTGCCCTGCCCCGCCAGCCCTGCCCTCCCTCCCTGCCCCGCCAGCCCTGCCCTCCCTGCCCTGCCTGGGGACTGAACAAAGCCACAGCTTGGGGCACTCACCATGGCCGGGCTTCAGGCGCTGCAGAGTGACTCCTCACGCGAGCCGCCCTGACCGTTACAGCGCAGCCTCTCCCCCCCCCCCGTGTGTACTGTGCACAGCTCCAGCCTCCTCACCGCCGCCGCCTCTCGTCGCCCAGGAAACGGCCCTCACAGCCACTGCGCATGTCACGCCAGACAAACCATTCCGCCCAATACTCCCCCTGAAGTAGCCCAATGTGAGGCATTGATCCAACGGTGTCCATCCCGCACCTCCAATGGGGCAGCGGAGCAGATCAGAGCGGCCGATTAGGTCCTAATACATTTGCAAAGGTGTAAGAAAGCGTCTCCACGAAATCTGTTTCGCAGGTTTCAACTCTCGACGTGTTTTTTTCTTTAAAAAAATTAGCACGCGATTTTTTTTTACACACGCGCCGCGCGTGCGCGCGCAGCCAAAAAACACAAAAAAAACCGCCCAATTTGGGCGTGAATCCGCCCGACCTGGACACGTCGTGCACGTCATTCCTCGGACCAGACACCCACGTGACCACACGCAACAATCGCTGCCCCCCCCCCCCCCACCACGTGTGTTGGTCACACAGGGTCACTTTGGATCATGAAGGCTCCTTTGGTCCCAACCTCTGAGACCCTCCGCCCTCACCTCCTTCTCTCACCTCCTTCAGTGTCCGTCTCAAGACCTTCCTCTTTGACCACACGTTCATAGAATCCTAGAACTATGCAGCGCAGAAGGAGGCCATTCGGCCCACCGTGTCTGTCGCCGGCTCTTTCAAAAGAGCTGTCCAAATCAATCCCACTCCCCCGCGCTCTCCCCAGAGCCCTGCAAACCTGTCCTCCCCCAACCATCCTCGATCATCTTCACCACCCATCTGGGCTCCCATCTGCCCCAAATCCAATCCCCAGCTCGGATCCACCAATCAACTAACAACCGGGTTCCTACTTACTGCTTGGTAAACAGGAGTGTGGAGTAAGGAAACTTGCCTAATCTTTTGACCTGCCCGGGAATTGAACCCAGGTCCTCTCACTTGCGAGCAGAGTGCTCTAACCACTATACTACAGGACTCCACAGTTACATATAGATCCCATGGCACTATTCAAAAAGTGAAGGGAGTTTGACCTAGTGTCCTGGCTAACAATACCCTCAAAATAAAAATTGGTGATTCACTTCATTCATGGTTGCCCTCTTCACCTCACCTAGTTAATAAGAAACCTTGGTGTCCTTTTCAACCATCAGCTATCCTTCGAACCCCACATTTGTACCGTGACCCATTCCACCTTTCCCCACTTCTGCAACATTGCCCGCCTCCGCCACTGCCTCTCACCGCAAGCCGCAGAGACCCTGATCCACGCTTTCATCATGTCCCGGCTTGCCTCCGCCAACTGCCTGCTCACTGGACTTCCCAACTCTTCCCTTCACAAGCTGCAGATTATTCAGAATTCTGTAGCTTGTGTCCTCTCCCACACCAGGCTCCTTGAACCAATCTCCCCCGTTCTGGCCTGGCTTCACTAGATCCCCATCCCTCAGAGAATCAAGGTCAAAATCCTTGTTCTTACCTTCAAAATCCTCCACAATCTTGCTCACTCCACCTCTCCGACCTCCTAACCCCATATCAGCCTGTCCGCTCCCTCTGCTCAGCGGACACCGGTTTGCTTCAGGTGCCCTGGAATTTTTCCACCCCACCATTGGCGAT
The DNA here is from genome assembly GCF_018977255.1 of Callorhinchus milii. Taxonomy (NCBI): domain Eukaryota; kingdom Metazoa; phylum Chordata; class Chondrichthyes; order Chimaeriformes; family Callorhinchidae; genus Callorhinchus; species Callorhinchus milii. Next base: position 74,876,287 of record NW_024704743.1, read on the forward strand.
CGGGCATTCAGCTTCTCCGTCGGCACATGGCCTCCTTCTGTGTTGTATAATTCAATGATTCTATGATCTCAGCCCTCACACTCTGGAACTCTATCCCACAATCTCTCCTCCTCACCCCGTCTCTTGCCGCCTTCGAGTGCCATCTAAAGATCTTCCTCTTTGACCGTGCCTTTATTGATGAAATACCTTCAAATAAATAATATTTTTTTAACAATTTGATCACTCAATCCATGACTGTGGGACACTACTGTGCGCAATTGGCTGCCAAGTTTCGCCCACAAAATGTACAGTCGATACACTTTACAGTATATTCTGTGAAACACTCTGAGACATCTCAACGACGTGATAAAGCGCTATATCAAATGCAAGGATTATTATTATTATACTGCTTCTTCAGATACTGGGAGTCCATGTTACTAAAGTAGCAAAAAATCAAGTCTTCAACTGGGACATGAATGTTACATTCCAGACAAGTCCAAGCACGCTGTGCTACAGTATTAGTGTTAGGTCTTCCAAGTTCTATGATTGTTGACATCATGAACAAACAAAAATGTTCTTACAAATGAGGTAATGATATTCTGCATCTCCAACACTGTTGTATTCGGTGTCTATTCTCAACAAACTTTACACTTGAATTGTAAAAAAATTAGCAATGTTTCTTTTTTCTCGGGTGAGACAACAGAACGGAGATTTACAGATTAAGCAGTGGTTTGTTCACATCCATCAAAATGAGAACTGAACTCTGTTTTTGTGAGGCAACCTCATTTGTTAATAAAATTAATAAGACTGGTTTACAAAACAAATAAGATACTAGCTGGATTAAGTTAGGAACATGGTACCTGAAAAGTGATCACCTCATCCAATTACAATATTATATTTCCTTTAAAAGTGAGCAACGAAGATGCCAAATTCTGAGAGCCTAAATTACAAGGAAAAGTTACGAAAGTTAAGTTCCTAATGTGATGACCTAATTAAAAGGATATTGTTAGCAAACAGGAATCAGGAAACCATAGTTGGTTGAGTTGCTTGCACTGTTGCCTCTGAGTAAAAAGGTTGTGGGACCGAGCCCCATGTTGGTAATTGGAGCTTATGTAATACATAGTGACACTTCAATGTGGTGCTAGGGAGGTGTTGAACTGTTGGACATGCCATTCTTCAGATATGCTGTCCTTCAGATGAGAGATTAAACCAAGGTCCTATCTGCCTAATAGGGTGGATAATAAAGATCTCATGGCACTAGTTGAAAAGAGAACAACAACAAGATTACATTCGTATAGCGCCTTTCACGTCGGGAGGACGTCCCAAGGCACTAGACAATGTACAGCATTTCAGACCCGAGTTGTGTAACATCAATTTCTCTGGCATTCTAACCAGTATGACAACAGGAGTTGAGAATCAATTCAGAAGTTTTCTACAAGATCAACTGTAAATTTGGATCTGCAATGTTCTGTACATATTGTTCTGTAAGGAGCTTAGAGAAGCTTAAATTTCACACATCAAATTTTCTATTTTGCTTTGGCTTTTAATTACTTTCACTCTCTCCCCAAGCAGTTTCTTAGAATTTTTGATTAATCTCTGGCTTGCTCATTTTCACAGGTTGAACATTACAATATTTCACTCTGTCACTGAAATATGGAATTTCCTATTTCCTTACTGTTGTCTGAAATTCATCTTCAAAATTGAAATCTATTGTGCACATATTGTAATACAAACCAATTACCTATTCACAATGCATCTTTCATTCTCTCATTATTAAAAATAATAATTGCATTTGATGTAGTGCCTTCCACATCAAGAGGACATCTCAAATGACATGATTTACTGTGAAGTATAGTTGCTGTATATTTTGCAGGAGAGCACGACAGCCAATTTGTGCACAGTAATGTCCCACAAACAGCTATTAAGTGAATGACCAATCACCACTGTGTTGGTAACAGCATGTATTATGCATTTGCGTTTTCCTTCATTTATGACCACTTAGTAATTACTTGTTCTAGCAGTCCATTGCATCAAGGCTTTCGAAAAGATGAGTACAATTTTGTAATTTGTACCTGCTGAGTTAATCTTGGAGATTGAAAAAAATAATTAAAAATTTTATAACTTTATACATTGGCCCTCAGCTTAAAACCCCAAAACCTGTACAATTTTTACAGAATAGTTTATTTCACCCAAATGTTGCTTACATATGTTTGTAAACAGTTTTCACTTCAGGAAAAAAACAAAACAAAACAAAATCTAAGCCAAACAGATTTGTGACTTGTGACACAAATCAGCTACTTAGGGAGCCTGAAGACTGATGGGGCTTTGTACTTTGAAAGGAAGTCATATGAAAAGAAGCGTTTGTCATTCTAATTTACTAATTTAAATATTAATTTATCAGCTAGCTTGCTCACTTATGAAAGTCAGATGTTGTTCAGAGCACATGACATTCTTTTTTTGCAAAATCTTCTGAGAAGCAGGAGTATACTGAGGATCTGGGCGCTGCTTCAATCAACATTAACACGTTTGCTTTAATCATGAGGTCTGGGTAAGTACTTATTTCTGCTTGGGTTTATCAACATTTTATGTTCTACTTATTCTTAGTATTTAATGCATTTTGTTTTACATTAGGTAAAGCAAAAAGGAAAAAATAGGATGTTCTGAATCACCATGTACATTCGATTTTCTCATGTTCAACTGAGTAGAATAATCTTTCCTTTTAAATAAACTATTGATATATCAAAATGTTTTACAAGATTTACAACGATCTGAAACTTTAACATAATTGATATCAATATGGCTGTTGAGTTGAATCAAATTAAGATCATATATCAGTGGCTCTTAAAATAAAACCTTGAAGCAATGGTCGATAATTGTCAAACATACCTTTATATTCCCTCGTGCATGCAGTTGTCACCTCCCGCTTGGATTACTCCAACGCACTCCTCGTAGGTCTCCCCAGCTCCACTATTCACAAGATCCACCTCATTCAAAACTCTGCGGCCCCATACTGACCAGCACCAAACTCCGTACCCACATCTCACCAGTTCTGTCCGGGCTCCACTGGCTCCCCATCACCAAACGGATCGACTTCAAGATTCTCATAATCGTGTTCCAATCCATTCACTCTCTGGCACCTCCCTACCAGCGCCTCTGCTCAACTGGCACCGGCCTTCTGCTTGTCCCTCACACCCTCCGCCCTATCATTGGAGGTTGCGCTTTCAGCCATTACGCCCCAAAACTCTGGAACACTCTCCCTCAATCCCTCCACATTGCCCCCTCTCTCCTCCTTTCAAGTCCCGCCTGAAAACTTTCCTCTTCGATCGTCCTAACGGCCACCTTCCACCTCCACGGCTCGGAGTCAAGCTCCGCCACTGTTAAGCGCTCTGAGACGCTACCCTGCGTGGAGAGCACCATATAAGCATGTTGTTGTATATATGACAATAATCTTGAGGTATAGTTTTCTTGTCTGTCAAACATCAAGTCCTGGATGAGAGGCAATTTCCTACAGTTGAATGTCAATAAGACCGAGGCTCTCCTGCTTGGCTCCCGTCAGCGCCCCCTCACCCTAGGCACTGACAGCATCACTATTCAAGGATCAAGTTTGTAGAATTTGCTGGGTGAAAGAAGACCAAGGTCCATCTAGTTCACCATCCACGATCCTGGAGTTGCTTGACATATCTTGTCCCAAACTATAGACTATATTGTGAGATATTATTTTCTAGCAGAAATCTATCTAATTTGTCCTTGAAACAAATGACATTCCACTGACTCCCTAGGGAGCCTGTTCCATACATTTATTGCTCACGCACTGAAGTAGTGTTTCCGCAGATTTGTTCTTGAGTTTGCCCCATTGTTGGGATAGTTTCAATGTATTCTCAATCAGGATCCCCAGGGCCTTTTCATTTTCCATACAGATTATTTTCTTAGCATTTAAATGCTAAGTCCCTTCTTGGACTTTTTGCCCCCATGTGAAGCACTTTGAATTTCTCTACGTTGATTTCAGCTGCCATCGATCTGCCCAATTCCCAAGAATGTTCAAGTCCTCCTGTAATAATAATAATATAATATAATCTTTGCATTTGATATAGCACTCTTCACATCTTATCGACGTCTCAAAGTACTTCACAGAATATGCTGTGAAGTGAATTGACCAAATATTTGTGGGCGAAACGCGGCAGCCAATTGCACACAGCAGTGTCCCACAAACAGTTGTGGATTGAAATGACCAATTTATTATTTATTGATGGAGTATTAGTGGGGTATTAATGGTTATTTATGGGGTATTAATGGGTATTAATGAAAATGTAACCTATCCTGTTCATCTTTGCAGCCTACCATCTACACTAGCTTTGCGTCATCTGCAAATCAACTGTACTTGTGATGCCTAGCTCCAGGTTGTTTATGAAGATGTTAAATAAAAGAGGTCCCTCAAGATCCTTGTCCTCATCTTAAAAGCCCTCCAAGGTCTTGCTCCTACCTACCTCTGCAAGCTATTAAAACTTCAACAATCCGTTGGCTACCTCTGCTCTGTAGGGACTGCCTGCTCCACATCCCTCACCCTACCTGCTCCTCTTTTGGCGGTCAGACTTTCAGCCTTTCTGCACCCACCTTTTGCAACTCCATCCCGGAGTCCCTCCATCTTACCCCCTCCCTTGCCTCCTTTAGGACTCATCTCAAGTCCTTCCTTTTCAACTGTGCCTTTAGTCATCTTCCCTCCTCCACCCTCATTGCCCTCACCGCTCTTTGATCCCAACCCACAGCTCGGGTACAAACCAGTGTCTTGGGATGTCCTCCCCTATTTCCATTTCAGATACACTTCAGCACACACCAAGGACATGAAAAATCTATCGAAAACCTCCCTTCTATTGAGGTATCAGAAAACAACAACAAACTGCATTTATATAACGATGTGAAAGTCATTATTTAAATGCAATTTGTTGTTTTTTCTGATAACTCAATAGAAGGGAGCTTGTCGATAGATTTAGTGGTGTGTGCTGAAGTATTTCTGAAATGGGCATAGTTTTAGATTTAGATAGTAGTGGAGTAGGGTTCCACATTACAACAAAAAACAGGACACAACACCATTCTGAAAATACTGAGAGAAGTAGATAATTTAATAATGAGGAAACGACTGAACTTGGATTGTGAATGCTGAACAGGATTAGAGGGATCTTTCTATATATGTGGCGGAGGAGCTCCAAAGGGCGGGGGCAGAAAGCCCGATTAGAGCATAAGTTTACTCAGAGTGGTCAAGATGCTGAATAGGTATTCATCTTGATTAATACCTTTAATAAGGACTGGTTAAATATCATTTTTCATTGGCTTTAAGGACAAACTTTTGCCCTCCTCTTCGACCGTGTCTTCGATCATCTTCCCTCCCTCCCTGCCTGCCCTCCAGCCTCCCCCATTCCGACCCCCAGCTCGGGTCCGAAACACTGGAACGTCTTCCCGACATGAAAGGAGCTGTACAAATGTAATTTTGTTGTTATATAAATGCAAATTGTAGTTGTTGTTGAACTGCAACATTTAAAAGGACAATATCACTCGGTGAGGCAGTTTGGGATCCTGGATCATTGGAAAACAGTGCACATTCCTTTAATAATAATAATAATAATCCTTGCATTTGATATAGTGCTTTTCACGTCGGGAGGACGTCCCAAAGCGCTTCACAGAACACAGTGTAAAGTGAATTGACTGTATGTTTGTGGGCGAACGCGGCAGCCAATTGCGCACAGCAATGTCCACAAACAGTCGTAGATTGAAAATGACCAATTTATTATTGTTTTTGGTTTTGGAGGGATTATTATTAGGGCTCTGTGTGGAGTAAGGAAACTTGCCCAAGGTTTCGCCCTCTGCCTGGAATTGAACTCAGGTCTGTCTCTCACTTGCAAAGCGAGTGCTCTAACCACTGAGCTACAGGACTCCAGGCACAGAGACATTTCCAACGTGTGTCAGTCAGGTGGCATATTCAGTCTGTCTGGGATCACACCAGTGATGGGGTTCCTCATGTACCACACGTGACCAAAACAGACACCCGCCAATCTCCTCCTCCTCTCCCAGTCAGTACTGATGACGTTGTCTCCGATTCAAATCTGGCGCCATTCCCCCCCCCCACCGCCCGCCCGCCTCGCGCTTCCTGTTTCCGGTCAGTTGTCAGGTGAGGGTCGCGTGACGGCGCGTGCGCGGTGTCTGGGTCTGTGGCTGAAGATGGCAGCGACCTGAGAGCGAGAGGCACCCACAGCGACACAGCCCGAGCGGCTCACTGCAGGTCAGCCCGGCCCGGCCCGGCCCCGGACACTGCGGCCGCCAGCGGTTGTGTGTGTGGGGGAGAGAGAGAGAGAGAGAGAGGGTGTGACAGGGCTTCGGCCTCGGCCGCCCGGGCAGCAGCGGACTTCAGTGCGGCTCGGGCGGAGGCCGGCGGGGGTCGGGCCGGCAGGCAGGCAGGCAGGCAGGCCGGGGCGCTCAGTGCTGCCCGCCTCCGGGGCCTCGGCCTGGCTGCAGCTGTTGTTGTTGTTGTTGTGCCGGGACCCCACCCTGTCTCGCGCGAGGAGTTTGTCTCCAGGGCTGGTGCCGTGCCTGCCCTGCCCTGCCTGCCTGCCCCGCCCTGCAGTGTGTGTGTGTCACTGGCTGAGCAGCGGCGGGGCACCGGCAGTCGCTATACATTTTGCATTACATTTAGTTGAACTCGCACTTCAGGCGAGTACCGTTTCGTCACTTGCAGCGGTGGATGGGGTGAGTCGCCGCTGTGTTATTGCCCGACGCCGCCGTGGACTTCGTTCGCTGAGAGGTTCAGTGTCGGGACTGTGGTGTCAGCTGTTTAAAGCGATATTCCAGGAGGAGACCGATTCGATCGAGACCGCCTCTGATTTATCCCTCCCGCAGTTTTGCTCAGAAAGCACAGGCGAACGATAAAGAAAGTCGCTTTTGAACCCTGACTTCCCAACTTACTTACACATCAGTGTTCAGCAGAGCGGCGCTCGGATTTCAATTGGCACTGAAATTACACAGTCGTCCAAAGGGAAGTGTGTGCGAAACGCAACAATACTGCAAATCTGAAACACAAACAGAAGTCGCCGGGAACAGTCAGCACAGCACAGCTCAGCTCAGCACAGCTCAGCTCAGGGCAGTGCAGGGCAGCAGCTATGGAGAAAGGAAAGTGAGTCAACGTTTCGGGTCCACGACCCTTCGTCAGAACTGGGGCACGTTGGGAGGGAGAGGCTTTTAAGGAGAGGGAGGAGGCAGGGCAAGGAATACAGAGGGAACAGGGGGTAGAGGACAGGGGGTGGTGGATTAAGGGGGTGTTAATGATGCAAATCAACAACAACAGCAACAAGATTGTATTTACAGAGCGCCTTTCACGTCGGGAGGACGTACCAAAGGCGCTGGACAGTTGGGTCAGGACCCGAGCAGGGGGGCAATGGTCAGGGTGAGGGGAGGGAAGGGAGGGAGCGAGGAGGGGGATTGCCACTAAACGGGGCGAAAGGGGGTGTTAATGATGCAAAACAAAGTGGGGTGGGGGGAATTGCAACAAACAGGCAGACCAGAGAGAGGAAAGGTGTGTCTAGGATCTAGATGTTGTGGTAATGGTTACAGAAGAGGGGAAGGTGAGCTCTTATGGTCTGAAATTATTGAAATCAATATTGAGGCCAGAGGGCTGTAAGGTGAAGTAGATGTGTGTGTATAAGAGTTGGAGGAGGAGGACCACCCTTTTAAGATCTGTAAGATGGCCTTAAATGTGTGACAGTGACTGAAGAATAATTGTATATACTCTTCAGGTATAATTGTATATACTCTTCAGGTAGAGCATGTTAAATGATTGTTCCTGCTATAGATGTCTTTGGGTGCTGTGAATTTGGAAATGAGGACTCAGCAACAGGTTAACATTGTACGGTACTTGTAATTTTAACTAAAAATAACTCAAATCAGGGAATTCTACACCTAATTGTGTTCAGTCTATACAACAGCTTTCTTAAATTTAATTAATAGTGTGAATGTAAAATAGGGCTTTTCTTTGAACACAGGATTCCTTGTGACCTTGTTTTATCTTCAATTATTGCAGAGTGATTACTGGACCAAATCATCTGGAGTATTTGGGATCTTTACCATCAGTACTAAGATGTATTTTAAAATGTTTAAGCAGTGCAGACATCTGTGGACAGTATAAATCTGCCCAATATCTGAGTATATTGGAGAGTATTCATTTTATACACTATCTTCTCCCTTTTCTATGATCTTTTTCCTATGGTCCTTTTTGAATTTGGCACTTTCACCTTATGTCCAATTGATTCTATCGATTTTTCAATATGGCTTCTAACTATTATATGATTATATTGCAACTAGGCTTCTTAAGAATGGGCTATATACAAAACCAGCACAGCAATGCTTATTAGCTATGTAGTAGTAATAATAATAATTGTTACATAATTGCAAAATATTTGTTTTATTCACTGAGCCGTATTAATTCTAACTTTCTGTCTTATAGTGCATTTATTTGTTCACCAAAAGTTGCTAAATGTTGGATTTCATTTGAGAATTTTTTTAATAGTAGAAATTTTAGCTTTTTCTGCATCCTGTGAATGTTTTCATGCTAGGATTTTTTTCTCATGCTGGATTTTTCCATGTGCTGGGAGTTTTGTAGCTCAGTGAATATAGCACTCGCCTTGCAAGTGAGAGACCTGGGTTTGATTCTTGATAGGGCGAAACCTTGGGCAAGTTTCTTTACTCCACACACCTGATAATAATCCCTCAAGAAAAAAAAACAATAATAAAATTGGTCACTTCGATCCATGACTGTTTGTGGGACACTGCTGTGCGCAATTGGCTGCTGGGTTTTGCCCAAAATATACAGTCAATTTTAATATTGCGCTTCCCAGACAAGGCGAAACGTTGGACAAGTTTCCACACTCCCCGTGCCTCTATTTACCTAGCACAAGTAGGAACCCGATTATTAGTCAATTGGTGGATCGCTTTTCCGGAGGTAATAAACCCTAAAAAAATAATAGATTGGTCACTCAATCCAAGTCTGTTTGTGGGACACTGCTGTGAGCAATTGGCTGCTGCCTTTTGCCCACAAAATATATAGTCCATTCACTTTACAGTATATTCTGTGAAGCGCTTTGAGATGTCTTGAAGACGTGATAAGGCTCTATTATCAAATGCAATGATTATTAAATCTAGGTTATTAAATAAGCACAAGTTTCAATACTTGCTTTTAAATTCAATGTTGTCTTTGTCAGCAGTTCTTGATTATGTGTTAACTGCTTTAGTCAATGAATTTATTCTTCTATAACATAATCTTTTAGTTTTAAATTAGTCTTCATCCCAATGCTTTCTGACTAAAATGTCAAATTTGAAACCGTTTAAGCCTTTCCTGACGCTGCAAAATTAAATTTGGTGGATTGTTTTTCCATGGTAAAATGAAGCTTGCATTCTTTAAACACAGCATACTGGTTATGCACTTTGTTTTAGATGGCATGATCAATATAGCTAAGTGCATATTGTTAGAGCAAGTCACATAAGATGTTTTTAAGTGCATTGCATTGATCAACAGAATAGGCTTGCTTAATGCCTACGTTCTGTTTGATTTAGTTGCAAGTTATGTAATGTTAAAGCTTTAGTTGATAGAATATTAGTTGTCTAAATATTAAAAAACAGTGCAGATCTGAACTTGGTCAAAATTAATTACCAGAAATTTATAACTAACTCTACATGATTTAAGTGTACAGTTCTTTCCACCATCTATCCGTAAGAGTTGCAGCCTCAGTCCTAAGCTTTGTTTATTAACATGGTATGTAAAAAAATGAAATTGAGAAGCTCAAGTCTGCTGATGACAAATTGACCTGTTGAAAGGGTTTCTTTTCACAACTAAGCATGTAAGTGAGTGCAAAATGGAGATTTGCCAATGGAATCTTTTAAGTGTGTGTGCGTGCACAGAAAATAGTGTAGAACTACTATACGTTTGTGGAATAGGTATGTAGAACTAAGTGCACATTATTCCAATTTGAAAACAATACAGTACAGTACATTTGTTAGGCTTTGGAGTGTTTTAACTTTGATTAACTTTTTTTATTTGAGGATTTTTCTTGTGTGTAGCCTTGGTCAGATCAAATCTGCGTTATTTAGTGGCTATGAATATTTTGTACTCCCAATTTTTTTAGGGGCATTTATAAAAAGTACCTTCACTGAATTAACTGGCAGAGGACTGACAACTCATCGCAAGTAAGTTAGTCTTCATTTCAGTCATGCATGTTCATTCAGTTAGTTCAGGCATGTTTATACATTATAAAAAGATGCGGAACACCATTTGGGGTCTCTGTTGCCTTTGGGTCTTGTTTCGTTCCTTCCCTTTATACCTATACTGACCACTTTTTATTTAAAACATGCTCTCATTAATTCTCCCTTTCGTGCAGAAAGAAAACTGAAAGCTGGAAGTCTGAAATAAGTTTCAGATTCACCATAGAAGGAGGTTTATTCCATAGTTTACCAGTTTTTCTCCCATGTCTGAACAGTATACCAGTAAAACCACCCCTTCTGTTTTTGCTTTTAAAACGTTTCTGTGGATTACTGTGCTTACTCTTATTGTTTTGTGTTGGAATAAACTAAACCCTTGTTTGTTGCTCACAGAAAAAAAGTTCCAGGATGGTAGTTGTGCTGGCTTGACTTTTTTTCCAGTGCCTGTACTCAACAAGGCATAAGGATCAGAATAGCAAATGCAGCCAGTTTAAGCTTCTGTGTTAAATATTCAATTCTTAGTTATTGTAAATTCATACCCTTTCCCCAGGTAGCGCAGAGAATGTATTTTGGAGTAATTGGACATAGTGACTGGTGTTCTGAGCTGCATGTGTTTTTGTATTTGTGATTCAGTAACTTAGAAGTATGAGACAATTTATTATTTTCTGGAACTAAAAGAAACAAAGTTTCCCCCCCCCCCCCAACAGTTGTAGAGAAATTTTAAAGAATTAGATGAGCATTCACTTAACTGTTTATCATATGCCTTCAGAAATGATTTTGTAAAAGACTGCTTACAAAGAATTTCCGTGTGGAAACGGGCCACTTGGTGTTTATACGCCACACAAATCTTCACCTGTTCCTTACTGCACTCCCGTATCCTTCTCTCCCATTTGAATGCATCTATACTAACTGATTCAAGCACTGCTTCAGGCAGCGCGTTCCATAATCTAGTGAACAGTCGTGGTCCTAACACGGATCGCTGCCGAAAACCACTTCCTTTTGCCAGCCTGAGAAGATGCCCTTAACTCCTACCTTTTCCTTTCAGTTTTCCAATCATTCTTTAATCCATTCTGCTACCTCACCCACAAATTCACATTACCCTATTTTAGTCATGGACCTCTTTTGTAGCATTTTATCAAAGGCCTTTTGGAAATCCAGATACACTACAGCCATTGCAGTTCCCTTGTCTACTTTATTGGATTTGATGAGGTTGGTCAAGCATGACCTCCTTTTATAAATTTGTGCTGACTGCTCTTAATTATATTCTCCTTCTACAGATAACTGGTTAAGTTCATCTTTTATTCTAATAACTTTCCCAGACCTGATGTTAAGCTGACTTTTCTTTTAACTATCACTTGTTCACCTATCTCATCCAAATTGTCGGAGGCAAAAAAATTGCAGGGACAGCAGTCCTTTTCAGTATTTGGTGCTGCATAGGAGCAAAGTGTGTACATAGTTTTCTCTGAGCATGGCTGGTTGTGAGTGTGGATATTATAATCTTTATATTTGATACGTTTAGACTAAACTAAATTTAGGTTTGTTCGATTATAATTTCAAAACCCCCAACATGTGCCTTGAACCCACAAACTGATTGAGAAGGGGATGCTATCATCTGAGCTTGGCTGACGCTTGTTAACATATTTAGTATTTCACATAGTTTATCTTGGGATAGAATATTTATAGCCCAGTTATCAGACAAGAGAAGGGAAATAATCCAAATGCTGAGCTGCAGAAAGACAGTCGGGTAAGTAGATAGAAAGTGCCAAATGGAATTCAATGTAGTCAAATGCAAAGTAGTGTGTTTTGGGTGGAAGAGCAAATAAATGTGTGTCCTAAATTGTAATGACTTTGATACTGGAAACTAAAGAGCACAGGAACAAAAATACCGGAGGGCAAGTAAACCGGTCCATTAAAACAGTAAATTAAATTCTAGATTTTATATATTATGGCAGTTGAATGCAGGAAGGCAAAATAATAAACTTGTTTGTTGGAGTTAGAGAATTGTTCTATTTGGACACTGCATTAGAGAAAGGATATCATAGACTTGTGCTAGGAAGATAACCAGGGATGAAATGTTAGATCTGTGTGGAGAGGTAAAGGTGGGCTTTATAAAGCTTTAGCAGATAAGGTTAAGGAGAGGGTTCAAAATGATGACTGGCTTCAAATGGAGCTAAATTAGACTTTCAACTGAATTGATAACAAGGATATAAATTGAGGATCATCAACATTGGAATGTCTTAACAATGATTCTTGAAGCCAAGTCCTTAATGATATTTCAGTAGATTGGAAAATTACTTGAGTAAAATACTGAAGGAATGAGGAGGTGGGAAGGGGATGAGGTGGGGCTTGTTATCACCTTTATGGACCTGATAGGCTGAATGCTCCCATTCTGTAACCATTCTGTAATTTCTATGACACTTGAAAGTCATAGAGAGAGTTGATTTAATGAGACTTGCCTATACTCCATGTCAGACTAAACCTTCAAACGTTGTATAGACATGTTTAGGCTCTTAGTCACAATAAGAGTTGATTGTGCTTAAACCAGGGCAGATTAATTCCAGCTGCTACACCCCATCAACAATCTGTATAACACGTGCAAAGAATGTCAGTTGTGAAGCGTCAGGTGTTGCTTGTACATGTGCAGAGCTGGAATTTTTTTGTTTACAGAAGCTAAATTATGGAAGCTTCTGGACAAGAATTGCTGGAACACCAATTGAACCTCATGAAAATATCTAAAAATGAAAATCAACACTTGCCTGACCAGTCTCGCTTTTTGAGATGATATCTCAAATTGACAATAATTTTAGAAATGACAGATGTTAGGAAATTTCACACTTGAGTACTTGGGTTTGGAGTTGTGAAATGCCACTAGAAAGTGTTTTTTTTAGATTTTTTAGCTGGAAAGTAATATCTATAGCAAATCTATCTGCAGCTCTAGAGCAGACCATAACACATTTTGTTAAGGTCTTGTTAATAACCTTACTTTTTGTAAGGTTATTATGCTTAATTCGCCCACAAAATATACAGTCAATTCACTTTACAGTATATTCTGTGAAGCACTTTGAGATGCCTCAGTGTTGTCCAGTCTTCAAAATGAAGATTAGGTATTGGAAGGCTGGCAATCTCTGCATAACTATATCCCAAATTAAATCTCTGACTTCAGGAGCAGAACAGTGAGGAACGTGATTGGGGAGGGAGGCCAGAGGAAGAGGTCAGAGGCCAGAGGAAGGCTTCATTGCTTAGAAGTAGAGAAAGTATAACCCAAGATACACTTCAAGCAATCAGATGGCTTTAATGAATTGTGCCACTCTGGGTTGCTTGAAGTGTATCCTCGTAGTAAGTTACTGAATTTATCCTGGGGCAGTGGGAGATGGCTCCCAACTCATTAGAAAAAATGAGGAATGTTTTCTCATAAGCAAAATATGTTGTAGGTTCCTGAATACAGAATGAAAGTTCACCAATTATTTTTTGACTTCCTACCTGTTAATCTTTGGTGTATGTTATTTTTGCGTTTGTCATTGGATACCTTTGGAGCATCCTACTCGCTGGGTAATGCCTTGGTTAGCAAAGCTCTTGCAGATTGATAATCAAATCTTTTAATTTGTTGCATTTTCCCTGGCTATCTACTTATATTTAGCATGTTATTCTTAATTTTGCGTCAGTTTGTATTCATAGACTCATTTTTCAACTCAGGAGGAGGCCATTAGGTCCATTGTGTCTATCCTTGCTGTAAGAGCATTCTGTTTAGTCCCCACTCCCCTGTCTTTTTCCCTCCAATCCAGTATACAACATTTACATTTATATAGCATTTTTCGCAGCGGGAGGTTGTCTCAAAGCGATTGTCAGTGCATCATGTAATTTGAGCGGGCGCTGGGCTGGTTGCTCCAGAGCGGGTGAGCCATACTAATGGCTTCCAGGAAGCGCCACAAGGTTGTTGAGTCAGGCATGCGAGTGCTTTCTCATTCTGCTACAAGAAATGTATTAGTACCTCATCACTTCACTTGTTGCCTTGTTTGAATAGCCTGTATAGAGATCATGTTGCATTAACTTTACAATATCTCTGCAGGATTATGATGTTATTTCTCTCTCTCCCTCCAGGTCTCGCATCAAAATGAATATTATTAAGGAAAACAAGGACTTAGCCTGTTTTTATACAACAAAACACTCATGGAGAGGAAAGTAAGTATTCCTCCTTTATTAGATCTTGATAGCGGTTTGGTGTAAATCATGAAGCAAAATTTTGTGTAGCTGTGGTTATTATTTACTTTTTTTGTAAAAATGGCCTCTTGATTTTTCAAGCACTCTGCAAAAATCCTCTGTTGGTCTCAGAGTTGCCAGGGTTAAATGAGACAAATATTGCAAAGGTGCTATCCATGTCCTAGGAGAGCAAAAGGAAGACTGAATTGCTGAATGGAATTGTCCACTCAGAATTTAAATTGGTCCTGAAAAATATGCAGGGCAAGTTCTAGGATTATTTCCTTCCTGAATATAGCTCTACTCATTTGAAACTTTCATTGTGATAAGAATGGGAAGTGAAAAATGCTTGCTAAATGGCAGGATGACGCCTTAATGCTTTCATACTTTATTTTAGTTTAAGTTTAGGTTTAAGTGATGAAAGACTCAGCATGTACCTAAGATGAAAACATGATTCAATTGTGTGTTTGTGTGACAGGAAATTACTTCAGTTGGAGTTTGCAATTTTTATCCTCAAAACACTTTGTTTATTTTCTCATTTATAAAATAGAATGCACATACTGACTTATATAACCTGCCAGTCAATGCTAAATACATTAAAACATAGACTGTTTTTTTTTAGTGAACAACTGCATGGCATCTCTTAAAACATAGTAGTCACTACAATTGTCCCAACAATATTGCTCATAGCCACAATAAGAATAATTGACCACGTATAGTGGTGACACATGTACCATTTATCTCTTACATTCCCAAAATACTAGCTTTCAAGAAAAGATTCAGTGCTATTCTGCCGAGTCTCAAACTACATTGAAGCAAGGTGCAATTGGCTTTGGGTGATGCATCCATCCTCAGGCAATCAAAAAATCTGGCAAAGTTAGATCTTCACCAAATTGATCCCATGCTGCCTGGAGTGTTAGCTCATTACCATTCTAGCTACAGTTTGGTGGGTGAACACCCTTCAGCTGCTATGCCCTTAACCTCTGGAACTCCCTTCCTCTACCCCTCAGTCTTGCCCATGCCCTTTATCCGACTTTAACTCTTGCCTTAAAAAAACACTACGGTCACCTTTTCTCTGCTATGCCTCTAGCCCCAGACCTGTGAAGCTCAGAAGTTTATCCTGAAGGGCACCATATAAACACAAGTGTTTTTGCTTTTCCATTGATGACTTTCTTTTATGAATGCTGATTTCTGCGGAAGTTGTAAAAATGAATGTAACAACAACAACAAGCTTCATTTATAGAGCGCCTTTCATGTCGGGAGGAGGTCCCAGCAACTACCCAGCAGTTCAATCTCTGTAATGTGAATCATTATTGTGCCTCTGTTAGGTTCATTTTCCATGTTATTTCATAAGTCAAATGGATACTGCAACATTTCACTTGGGTGGGGTAATCCTTTACAGATTGTGACGTAAGTCTGCTTCCTTGTTCAAAGTACTATATAAACAATGCTAATTATAGAACCTAATGAGTTATAGTGTGGAGATTGTATTATGTACTTTCATACAATAAAAATGCTTGATTACAGTACCGTATTGCAAACATGATGAGTTAGGCATTTATGAATATTTTGGGTTCTCTTGAATGAGACTGCCATATCTAGATGGTTTCATCTCTGAGCTGAATGGTATTTTCCATTTATTCTACCTTTTTCAAACTAATTGAAGTTTTTTCTGCTTTAAAATCTCATCTTTTCAAATTCTTGCTTGCATTTCATTTTTTTCCAGTTATTGTTCATTTTGGAAGGTGAGAGGGAATTTAAGATGATTGGTATTGTTTTGACTGTATGGTTCTCAAGGAGTGACAGATTGTGACACCTTTTTGATTTTTTGTGTAAAAGAGTATATTGATCCATAAATAGCACCTTGGGCAGCACTTGATCTTTTTGTGTGCAGTTTGTATATATTCTTTAAAAACATGTGTGCTTTCAAAAAAAAAAAAAAATCCTTGTGAAATTAGTTCTGTTGGACCACGAGAGGGAGACTAGCACAGTTGTCGGTGCAAACAAAACATTATTTACAACTATTTTGAATCCTCAAACTTATCTTCATTTCTCATATCTTGTTTTCTGAGGTGGTTTGTTTTCTTAGATGCTTTCCAGAGCTGTTTAAAAGGGAGATTGCTTGGGTGGGAGGGTGTCAGAAATTGTATGTAGACTAATTTTCATTGTGCCATTTGGAGCAGTAATATTATGAAATTCTTGGTTTCTGATCGTTTGGGAAATTCAGACAAGCAGCGGAGTACATAAGCAGAATTGAAATGTGCTTTCGCAAGCAGTCTTGAGCAGCTCTTCAACAGCTGTGTGGCAAACTTCCTGTGCGAATTGATTGACATTATGGTTGGAAGAAAACATTGAGCTGAATCAGCTGATATTTGAGGATTGTAAACTTTCAGTATTGAAATGATTTAAGTTGATGGAATTGTGCAAACTATGTGTTAGTAAAATAACTAAAACTTGATTTAAGGCCACTTATTAATAAAATGTAAGGTTAAAAACAAATCTTGATTTTATTCTTTGTGTTGCTTAAAGTGACTGATTCTGCAGTTTTCCTGTGGATGAATGAATCTTGTCTGTCAAAGTAAATTTGTTTCTATTGGAAACGATAGATTTTGTAAAATGTCTCTTCTGACATGTGTTCTGCTCAAAAAAATCAGATCTTCAAGTTCAGAATTAATATGCATTGACCCCAGATTTGCAACTTTCCAGCTAATGAAATATAATTTCTATATGTAGATCAACTCGTGGTCAGGCAGCCCTACCACAAGAGCTGGTTGCTGTCCAAATCTACTTTCTGGAACAGTGGATTTCAAAATCTTCACTCTGAGAATAAATTAATTCTTGTGTCAGTCCAAATTCCTTACAGGCCTCATTTTAAGATTGTGACTTCGACTACATATAGGTGAAGTTTGGAACAAATCTCGGTTTATTTTCATTTATCATAACCAGAGTAGAGGAATTGGGATGCAAAGAGTAGATTGTAAGGACTGTAAGGACTTTGACCTATGTTAATTGAGAGAAGGGAACCAAGTACACTGGAATATGTTTGATCAGTATCATCACAGATAGCATTATGAGCTCGCCTCCAATGCCTGTTGAATTGGCTGGACAGTGGGTGCATTCCCATCTGGTGTCAGGAAAACAAAATTAGGCAAGCAGATTGCAAACAGCAAGAAATCAATTATGGTCAATTTGTTCCTGGCTACTGTGTGATCTGAATGAACCTGGAGCCTCACAGCCAAAAATTCAATTCAATTGCCTTGTTGCATGCTCCTCAGCAGCTCAAATTGTGATGAGGTGAATCTGTGTACTGATACATTTCCCTACATGTGTAGATAAGTATAGAGATTAAGTAATTTTTAAAATTGGGATAAAAATTGATGATGCCGAATCCCACGTGTTCCAGTGCTGCTTTCAAGAAAGGCATCCTTTATTCCAGAGGACATACTAAGTTAAAGCATTCATCTGGCTTGTTCACCTAATCACTGACTTGGTTTGAAAAATTATTTAACTTGAAGCTTCTTGTTTTTCACATCCATGTATTGAGATTAATGTTTGCTTTTGCCTTAGGTACAAACGTGTCTTCTCGATTGGTTCACATGCTGTAACCACATACAATCCGAGTACCCTAGAAGTTACCAACCAGGTAATAAACAACATTGTTGTCTTAATATTTTGATAAATACAATAAAACTTTGAAACAAATTGTTGCATTGCCTAAGAACTAATATTCATTGCATTAAGAAAATGTCTCCAGGAAGACTGACTTGATGGGCCAGTTGAGTTGTTGAGCTTCTATAAATTTTTCGGTCCTGAGTTTCTCTTTCCTTCTCCCTTGAAGGTAGACTCCTCCACTAGTTTGTTGTTCATGGGCACAAACACTCTTCACTGGCTTGTCCAAGTGGCAATACATCATTGTATCCTATTTAATCATAAAATGCTGGTTTCAGTAGAAATGATATTTCTGCATAAATAAGCTTAGATTTAACATATTCCAGATGTTTGCAAATTGTTTCCACTTTTCGTTCCCTTAATTTAGTTGTGCTTTTAACTGAAAGGAAATAGCAATTGCAATAAGTTGTACTGAAGTTCAGGAGGATTTGAATGTTTATTCTGTTTACAAAACCACATGTTGCACAAGCTCTTGTCTTTAAGAACGACTTAACATTCCATAAAAAAGCCACAGAACATTTTGTAATTGAAGTAAACCTCTTTCTTATAGTGGCCTTATGGTGAGATATGTAGCATCGGGCCAGTTGGGAAAGGACAAGGCACTGAATTCAATTTAAGTTTTCGTAAAGGAAGTGGAAAGAAGTCTGAAACCCTAAAATTTTCTACAGAGCATAGAACAGAGTTGCTGACAGAGGCACTGGTAAGATTTCAACTTTTTATCTAATACAGTATTTATCAAAGTGTGGGAAATCACTTCAATGTGTAGTAACTTACTGGTTGTAAACCAAATCAAATGGATTTGACTTAGCATTATTTATCTTGTGCATGTAATTGTCCAGCTAGTTTGATCAAATGATGAGCTGGACCTTTTCTCTGTTTCAGGTGTTCTGCTACTTAACTGCCTCAGTTCAGCATGTAAATTAACTGCTGTGTGTACATGTGCTAGAGGATTAAAAAACTATTGCTTTGTGTCTGAGTCAAGGTCAGATTGGTGGGATGAAAAGTTCTGTTATCTGTTAGGCCGCTTGAAGTTCATGCAAATCATATTATGTACAAGTCCAATGTTCCCTGTACTTTGTTTTGGTTAGAAGTGTTTACACTTTTGGAAGTAATGGTTTTCAAGGCTTTTTAATTTGTTCCTTTAACTGGCATCAAACACTATAGTTGGGGGCAGACTTCTTGCTAAGTGTATAAATGTTTTTCTTAAATATACTTGTGAGGCTATTCAAATCTGAACCTTCATAGTTAATTAAATTCTGTTTGAGTGAGATAGTTTGGGAGTACAAATTCTGGTGAATTACCTCTCTCAAATCTTGAGATGCTATGACTAATTCTGCAATATTTATTGGTACTATTGAGTTTGACTAATACAGAATTTGAAGTTTTCTAGTATATTCTGCACGTGAGGCCTTCTGGAGCAGTACATTATCACAATCTTCTCTGTAAAGAAATGTTTCTTCATTTCACTTTTAACTAGCTGTAAGCGTATGCCCCCCTTGAATTGGATCTGTCTATCAGTAATGCCAGTGAAGATCACATTTACTTTTACAATTAGGTTCTCTGGTTTCCTTTGAAATTTAAGAGTGTAACTTCAAATGCATCTGCACGTGCACAATCGCACTGTTTGGATGAAACTAGAATACATTGTGTGGTCATATTTGTCTGCTCTCCTCATTTTAAATGCTGCAATCAGATGACCCTTTAACCTCACTGATTCTGGGGAATATAAACCCAAATTCGGGTAGATTGCCCCCAAGTAATCATTGGAAAAATAAGCCTTCCGGTACTGTCAGCAAGTGGAAAAATGCATGGTGTCTGCAAACACCCTGAATTTCTTACTATCTTTGCATGTCAGCATTATAACTCCCCCTTCCTACCCCATATAGTTTTTTGATGTCTAAAGTAAATAGCGGATTACTCTCATGGGCAATCTACATTGAAGTAATAGATTATGGAATGTTTTAATTTGTAAATTATTTTGCATGTTAAACTAGAACCTGCTTGCATTTGAACAAACTTCCCACATCAGCTGTGTAGACAGTTGATTTCAAGAGGGACATGGTGAAGATTGTAAATTTGTAAACTGTAACATAGTTTTGTATAGTTGCAGTCTTGACTTAAGCTGATAGAAGAACACCAACTTTTAAGAAAATAGGACTTCTCAATAAGCCTTTATTTTATGGGTTGTATATAGCAATTACAGTGATGGCATATACTAAACACTAATGTGCCATCTTTGATGCAGATTTAACTTTTGCTGTTAAATGTTTTAAAATTTCTTGACTAGAGTATCTTATTTCCTTTTTTAGAGATTCAGGACAGAATTTTCAGAGGGTAAAATCACTGGAAGGGTGAGTTGCTAAAGATTTCCTCAGATTCCAAACCCTTAACCGGCTGACTTGTCAAGTTTTGCAACCGTTTCTTTGTTTATAGATTTGAGCTATGGCTTATCACTGAAAAGTACAGTTGACATTAGGTACCCCTTCACCATACTTAGACTCTATTTTTCGTTGGAGTTTATCTTGTATTTTAGTTTCTAGCTCACTGGATCTTTCCTGTTTGTGATTGAGAACATAACCTTACAATCTGCCTAAACTTCCTGAGTTTGAAAGGCTTCAATGGAAGTTATATTTGACCGTTGCAGATGAATAGCAATTGTTTTTGTTTTTTGTCGTGTGGAAGTCTGGTTCGTTGCATTTCATGTTTTAATGAATCTTAGTCCACATAGAAGATATGGTTTACAATTCATTACTCTGTTGCTAGTCTCGTACAAGACCCACATGATGGAATGGTATGTGAAATGAAAACTTCTTAGTTTGAGATTGAAGATAATTCATTGCATTACGCTTCTGACGGCAGATTCAGTCACTTCAGTAATGTGTAGGTGCTTTGGCTTCCTTTAAAATGTAAGTAACTTCACATATACAATGGTATTATTTTGGATGAAGCTAGAGTGCATTGTGTGGTCAGATAATCTAATCTAAAATGCATACATGTTGGTTTGAGAGGCAGTTGCATTCAACAACTTTTCGTAGTGTTTCATATAAGAAAAATTCTGCCCATTTCTTCCATCCTGGTATTTAATTTTGTTGTTGTTGATACCACACACAGCCTTTCTATGCCTCAATTGATTTGTAATGTAAATGCAGCAGAGACTTGGTTACAATGCTGTAGTGTAGAAGGTATACTATATGTAGGGTGAGTTGACCCCAGATTCCATGGTAGCAAAATTAGTGGGATCCTGTATCTCAGTGGTTAGAGCACTTGCAAGCGAGAGACCTGAGTTCGATTCTCAGCAGGGCAAACCTTGGGTAAGTTTCCTTACTCCACGCACCTGATAATAATCCCTCAAGAAAAAAACAATTATAAATTGGTCACGTTAAACCATGACTGTTTGTGGGACACTGCTGTGCGCAATTAGCTGCCGCGTTTCACCCACAACTATACAGTCACTTTACAGTATATTCTGTGAAGCGCTTTGAGACATCTAGAAGATGTGAAAAGCACTATATCAAATACAAGGATTATATTGTTGAAACCAGTACTGACATCCCTTTTTCTTCAATGCAAAAACGTCTCCCACAGATTAACTTTCACACTAGTCACTTGACTACACTTGAACAATTTAAATCCTGTTTCCACATCTTGTGTAAAACAAATTGCAAGACTTTGTACAAACACGAACCTTTTGGATGTATTAAAATTGCAGGTGTAATAGCTTTGCAATCCAGGTATAAACATTTTTACAGGTGATTGGGATTTCAGCAATCCAGACTGATATGTCTGCCTGGACCTTTAGGAAGAGAAAATATTGGTGAGATGTAAAATTTTTAAGGATCTGATAGAACTATGATCAGCATTATGAATACTATCTGTTTCACTTTTTTTAGCGATATAACTGTTACAAGCATCACTGGAGTGAAACCAGAAGTCTGTGGCCCTTGAAGTTACACCTGGAGGCATTGATCAAATTGATCCTTCAACTAATAAAATCCTCTGCTCCTATGACTACAAAAATATTGAAGGATTTGCAGAGGTTTCAGATTATCAGGGAGGGTTTTGTATAATTCATGGAGGATTTAGTCGACTGGTAAGTAACCTTTTTCACAATAGCTTTACTTTGTCTGCTAAAAGCCTAGTTTCAATATTTAATGTGTTAGACTAATTTGTAATGTCAAATTGTCTGTATTGCAAAATTGATGGTTACATTTGCAGCTAATAATAATAATAATAACAATCCTTGCATTTGATATACCGCTTTTCACATCGGGAGGACGTCCCAAAGCGCTTCACAGAACACACTGTAAAGTGAATTGACTGTATTTGTGTAATTTATTATCAGTCTGTATGCTTACTGTAAACTGCCCCTCAAAATTTCAGCATCTTTTTGCATCTGAACAAAGGGACGAAATCATCAAAAGTGCAATAGACCATGCAGGCAACTTCATAGGTATCTCCCTGCGTATCAGGAAAGAGCCACTCGTGTTTGATTTGTATCAGAATTATCGTTTTGGAAAGTACAGCAATGATGAATCAATTACATCACTAGCAGAATTCATTGTACAAAAAATTACACCTAGACATCTGGTAAGAATTTATTTTTGGATTACTATATTTAAGATTTTTAAAAAAATGTAATCTAGAGATATTAGATTTAGAAAGCAGTGCAATTATTTGACCAATAACTGCATTGATGTTTTTATAATTGTTTTGTATTGTGTGTAACAGCATAGAAGGTGGTTGTGTCTGTTATGAAGCATGCCCACAATTTCTAATTGAGCAGGTCACAATTTAATTATTTTTTTCCTTTTCAGGATCCAGTAAAGAGAGTATTAGCACTTACAGAAACCTGTTTAGTGGAGAGAGATCCAGCCACTTACAATATTGTCACGCTTAAACCTTTGGGAGAGGTTTGTATGATTTTTTTTTAAGAAGTTTAGCTTCTTAAGAGTTTGCTGTGTTTTCTTAATTTTAAGGTACAGGAATCGTGCTGTACACTTGGCAAAGAAGTGGGCAAATCCTTAATAGCTCACTTAGATGTAGGGCCAGAAGGTTCAGAGTTTGATTCCAAATGTATTCCTTTGGACAAATTGATTTTATTAATGTGTTTGCATTTGCCATATTTCAAAAACAATATTGTTATGATTGTTTGAAGGATTAGCTAAAAAAAATGAAATAACTAATTGGGAACTACCATACATTTGAGAAGCACAGCATGAGGTGTACAAAAACTTCACAGGATATGTTGGGTGCTGTGTTAGTGGGTCTGTGTGACATCCTGAGGGAAGTAGGCCAGGATTGAATAGAAGTGGATTAATATTCAGAAATGTTTGTTTAAAAGTAGCATACGTGCAAAACGATTTCATACCCAAAAGGAGGTTTGGTGCGGATGAAGTATGTGTTAAGGTGTAGGATACATTGAATTAGTTGGCTCAAATAGCCTTTTCTTGTTTTATTTGCTTTCTGATCTTCTAAGTATTTTCTACACTTCTGCAAAATTGAGGAACAAGTGAAGGGTAATTGTTAAGTTTTCGGTACAGCTTGTATTTTGTTATTATGTCATTTTAAACATACTGAAATGAAACGTATTTCAAGCAGGAGTAGACTATCAGTTCATCTAACTTACTCATCTATTTTTGCCACAAGATTCCTTTTGATGTGAATTATTTTAGTTAACAGGAACTTGTATAGTTCCCTTTTAAGATTCTTTGCTAGTAAATGGGTCAAAAATAGTCAAGAAGGGACTATTTTTCTTACAATACTGTACCTCTACTTCAGTAATCTTTTTCTTGCAGATATTTGCTCTGGTACGAGATTCTGAAAACCCTCAGCAATTTACCGTAGAGTATATTAAAGGGCAGATTCACAAATACGCATCCACCGAAAGGTAACTGATTTCAAGTATGCTAAACTAACAAAGGGAAAAAAATAGATGGAAACTTAATGCATAGAGAAACCAATCTAATATTATGACAAGAATGGAGACCATGTCATCCAGTAATGTGATTAAATCTCTTGTAAGACTATTTTGATCCTTAATTTATGAAAACGGGGATTCTAGTCTTCCTGGGCTAATTTTGACTCTCCAGTTTGCATGTTGAGAGTTCCATTGCAATAAAATGACCTATCAGTAATATTGTAATAACTGCACAACTAATGAACTAAACTTGTGCTGTATTAGTTCTGCTTGCTTAATCTTCCCTCACGTCGTCCATTTCTCATCAAGATTTGGGTTCACATTCAGATTATAAATATTGTTAAAAATGCAAATCTTAACTGGTTCCTGATTTTCTTGCCAGTTGGAGTGCAGCAGTGTGGCTTCTGATTGCCTGAATTTCAGTTTCAAAGTTTTTTTTTTTTTTTTTTGCTGTGCTGTATTTATTTTGTCTTTTTTTTCCACATAGTTTGAGTATCAAATACGATTATCCATCACATCTCATCTATGGTATCAACAGCTGTATGAAAAATCAGCTGACAAGTTTAAGCTTGTTTTGATGCATTTTTATGCTTGTCTAGGAGAGCGACGATGCTGGAAATTGAGTATTTTTGGTGTTGATCCAGTACTCAATCAGATGTGCAGACATGCACCAAACAATATATTGCACGTTTATATCATGCCTTTCACGACTTCTCAAAAGGCTCAATCCATCTGACTGAGCACCTGAGCTGGGAGTAGGAGCTGAGGTCGGTAGGCAGGAGAAAAGTGACCAAAGCTCATCCAAGACTTTATCTGATAAGTATTCAGTCAGATTAGCAGTGGTCTTGGAAACAAAGGTACAGGACGAGAGAGCAATGAGTGTCAACCATGTACATGTGGAAGTGAACTCCCACGACAATCAATAATGAGTGGGAACATTTAGATGGTGAAGACGAGAGGACCAAGGATAGAGCCTTGTGGAAAGCTGCATGTGATAGTATGGGAGGACGAGGGGAGAAACCATTTGATACCAAGTAGAGATGCGCGGACAGATGAGTGAAACCAGCGTAGGACAGAGCCATGAATGTGGAGATGAGAGCTGTTCTGAACCTGTATCCATTATTAAATAAACCAGGTTTATTTTTCATATGTCCCTTTCAGTCCACTGAGGATATTTTCATCTATTTAGTCTGCAGTAATTTCTCTTTTACAAAGTTGTAATTGAATTACCAGACTTTTGTTGAAAGCCTTTGCAGCTTCAGCTATTGATTTTTAAAGTACTGGATTTTAGGGTTCATAACCTGTGCACAGTATAAATATTTAGGTCGTATATTTTATGCCTTGTATTTATGTAGAGATGATTTGATTATTTTAAAGATATGGGCATATGAAATTGATTGACTGGTGCCCATGATTACTAATTTGTACATACCATGAATTAAACCAAGTAATCTAATGTGGGGAAATAACTAGGGAATGTTTTCTAATTTTTTGTAAACTTATTTCATACTCTTAATTAGGGTTGTGATTGAACACAATCTGATTTTATCTGAAGTAACTTGTGCTGAGACTGATTTAAGCAAATTAGATGCATTTTTGAATAATCTGAACACATTTTCATATTCAGAGATTCTCTACTGGCTAGCCTGCTGGATGGAGTGAGAGCCTCTGGTAACCGAGATGTATGTGTGAAGATGACACCAACTCACAAGGGGCAGAGATGGGGGTTAATGAGTATGCCAGTAGATGAGGAAGTAGAAAGTTTACATCTTCGGTTTCTAAATGCCCCACCAAGTAAGTGTTTGAATTCATGTGCATAATTATTTTTTTGAAAATGTTTGAATTATATTCATTAATAATAATAATCCTTGCTTTTGATAAAGCGCCTTATGTAATCAAAATGTCTCAAAGCACTTCACAGCATATACTGTGAAATGCATTGACTATGTATTTTGTGGGAGAAATTTTAAGTGTACTATTTACTGCATTAACACATCAGATGTTTTGCTTAATTGACTATTCAGATTTGAACAAAATTAAGTGGACTAATATACTGGTAGTTTTGATTTTGAATATAACTTTAGACTTTACAATTGAAAGATGCAGTTTTACATAGTAATACACTATTAAAAGCATTCTTTTTTAATTTGGTGGACAGACTCTTCATCACTTCATCATAAGGATTTTGAAAACCTAGCATTGTGTCAGCTTGCCCATTGCCTTTAAAAAATGGGTCTGTAGCTTCTTGAAAAGTAGAATTAAAATGTGCACAAAGTCAACAAGGAAGAAAGTACACTTTGGCAGCTGATAATCTACGTCTGGATGAAAACCTCATTGTAATAAGTTTCATTTCAACTTGTGTTTCAGATGGCAACTTTGCAGATGCTGTATTCAGGTTTAATGCTAATGTCTCATATAGTGGAGTTCTGCATGCAGTGACTCAAGATGTGAGTATTGTTTTCTTAAAAGCCTTACAAATCTTCACTTTCTACAAGTTTTTTTTCTTCTAGTTCTGAACATGTTATTTATTTTCTGCAGGGCCTGTTTTCTGAGAACAAAGAAAAACTGATTAATAATGCTGTCATAGCATTACTATCTCAAGAAGGAGATCAAACATCTAATAACACAGAACTAGAGAGCCAGTTTCAGGCTATAAGACGACTTGTTGCTTCAAAGGCAGGCTTTCAAGCATTTACACAGCTACCTAAGTAAGCAATCTAATGTCTAAATCGGATGGTAACCTGTCTTGTAAGTGTTGTAAATTAGCCAAGCCTGGAAGTTCTAGCACTCGTTCCTCATTTATTTCTGTTTCATTGGATTTAGTTTAAAAGCCTCAGAGAGAATATAAGTAAAAGTTTTCACAAGATCAGTTTTCTCCTGATAAGGGAAAGCAGTGGAGACTGAGGAGGCAGTTTTGTCAAGTTTCATTCTTCACACTGCCTTGTGGTCAGATGATATCGTAGGAAGTGTTGATTCCATGTTCCCTTAAACCTCAAGGTGAACCAAGCTAAAAGTAAAGGACTGATTACATGGATTTGTTTTCAGGATTTGACTGCCTTTAATCTTTTTGCTTCCATCTGGATGCTTTATCCCTGATAATTTAACAGTAGAAAGCATCCTACAAGCTTTCTGCTGTTAAATTATCATGGATGTTATTTTGTTGGATGTGCATGTACATTAATAATGATTATTATAATAAGTATTATAATAATAATTATAACAATAATAATTGTTATAATAATCATTATCAATTAACAATAGCAATAATCATTATTATTAATGGACTCAGCAAGTACATATTCCAGCTATAATGCATTTGATCACTTAGAAATTAATAGAAAATTTGTAAATTTCTTTTAATGTCAAATTAATAAATATCCACTCCCAGTGGATAATTGACTATCTATTATTCTGCCAAAGACTATTCTTTAATGCTGTAAGGATTCAGACTAAAGAAAATCTTTCAATCAATGAATGTCTCATTGATCTTGATATGCATTCTCTAGTAAAACACCATTTCGTGCATCAAAATGGCAGAGATTTAAAAAAAAAGCTGCAAATTCTTTTCTCCAATTTTGTGACTGACTGCTAAGTGGAATAATCTGAAATATGGTGATATGAAAATATTTACTTCAAATTGTAGAAATTGGAAAACGACCATTAACATTTTAAGCTTAATTGTTTAAGCTTAACTGATTTTGTTATTCTGGTGGATGCACTTTAAAGATGTAAACTATTTTGTGCAGATTTCGGGAACGATTGGGTGTGAAGACAGTCAAGGCTTTAAAAAGAAACCATGATGGTGTTAATCATTCTGCTATTGACATGCTCTGTGCCCTTATGTGTGTAAGTACAAGATCACTGTACTTGATTTCATTCAGTGTTGATTATAGTAATGTTTTAAACTTTAGGTGTACCTAATTACAGCATTTTGAGCATCAAAATGGTTTCATGGACATTTGATAATTGCAAAGTTGCTCCACTTTACAGTTTATCATGTGAAATACTTTGAGACAATCTCCTGATGTGAAAGGTGCTATGCCAAATGAAAGTTGGCTTGGTAGGAACTCAGTGAATATCTCTTTTGTTTGTCACAAAACACAGTCACTCCACTTTGCAGTATATTCTGTGAAGCGCTTTGAGACATTCTCCCAATGTGCAAGTTGCTATATCAATTGTAAATATTAATAATAATTCTTCCATGGATATTGGAGCTGGACCACAGATCATGGATAAAATCCAAGGTTTGATTTGGCTTTCAGCTTCTTCATGAGGAACTAGACCTTGTGGAAATCAAAGAATGTCGATGTAGGTGGATTTCCCCCGGGTCTTGCAATGTTCCACAATCTCGTGTAAAACCACAATCTGCGACACATGCTCTTCATGAGAACAGAATCCACTCTGTTCCTTCCAGGCCTCCAATGCGTGCTGTTACTGCTTGAAGCACGCACCACTTTAAGAATCCTGAATACAGTGAAATTTTGCTGTAGTTGTTTACCATTGTTTGATGGATAACATAATTTCAGTCTGGTACGCTTGCTGGGTATACTGTTGTACAGGATCCTTTTGATCAACTTTAGGAAAGGCAGCTCCAAGTTATTAGTTCCTGGCACGGCTGTCATTATGGTGCTCCCCCTGTTCTTTAGAATCATACAGCACAAAAAGAGGCCATTCGGCCCATCGAGTCTGTGCCGGCTCTTTGAAAAGAGCAATGTAACATCACTGTTTTGCCCCCAATTCTCTGGAGTTCCATTCCTGGAGTCCCTCCAACTCGCTCCCTCCCCTTTGAAGGCATGTCCAAACCTAACTCTCTGACCGCACTTTCGGCCATTTTCCCCCAGGCCTTTCTCAAATAGGTAGCCTTGCCAGCCGAAGATGCCCCCCCCCCCCCCCCCCCACCCGGCCCATACCACAAGGAGCTGCTTACCCATAGTCCATGTGCCATTCACAACCCCTTAATTGCCTCAATGGCTGTTATTGGATGCGATCCTACAATGTAATACGCCGAGCCACCCAGGCCGGCGCCGAGCTGCGCCATGATCCACGTCTTGGTGACACAGTGCTCGCCATCGCCCGCCTCCCAGTAGCCAGTAACATTTAGGAAATGTAATGCCATTTTCATTTAATCTCTGCACTGTTCTGAGTTAATCATACAAAACTCTGGAGAGGCATATAATTATCTATGGAAAATCTAGCATGACAAAATGTCGACTTCATACATTAACGTGCAAGCAAATGATTCCCAATCGAGTTCCTGTCTGATATTGACTCAGACAAAGCTGCACCTTGTGGGTTAACTGACACTTCATATATTGTGAGTGATCCAGACACTCACTATTCAGGAACTTAGAAGTAATTGAACCACTAAATGATAGCAGTTTTACCACTAAACAAAAAAAAACTTCAGACAACCCAATGTCTGGGATGAGGATTGAGTTAAGTGATGTAGATTTGTGGAGTAGGACACCACCAAAGGATAATCATTTGAGAATGAATACAACTAACAATATTCAGTGCGACATATGTTGATGTGTGCTTTGACTGTAACAATCCAGTGGCTACAGCATCTGAAAAAAATTCAGAGTTCCCTCGGGGTATTTAGAGACGACGGAAAAGAATAAAGCTCCAGTGATCATTTGGAGAGTGTCAAATACTGTTCCATTTTTGATGGATAAGCCAGCATACATGTTTTCCATATTTAAGAAGAGTGACAGGTCTGACAACCAATGGCTGTTAGCTTAATTTCAATATCTGGAAAATGATTAGAAACAAAATGGATGGTTACCCCGAAATGGAAATACAGTAACCCCCCGACTTACCCTCGGGTATCTGGAATTCATATCTAGATGGACTGGCCCCCATGAAAAAAAAATCCTTGTGTCTGTGTGTGGACTCCTGCTGACTCACTCTTCCAGCATGTGCCCCCACCTCACCATCCTCGCTAACAGCAGTGGCCACAGATATTGACTTGAACTCAGTTTGAATCCCGCAAGCAGAAGACAGCTTATTCGCTATTCTGTGCTTGCAAGATTCAAATGATTATAGTGCTGATCCTGGCATTTTTGATAAATGACGGCACTAGCATTGTAATTACACTTGGCTGGAATTTCCAGATGGCCAGAAGGTTCTGGCTAGCTGGGGTTTTCACCCAATAAATAAAGCTATTAATGGGTTTGTTGGTTACCAATTGAAATATCCTGACTAGCACTATCTAAACGTGAAAATGGGTTTAGATATGGCTTTCAGCTTCTTCATGAGCAATATGAAGGAATCCCAGAGCGCATTCAGCTTTGGATACTAGGTTTTCTAATTCCCTTATTCATTAATCTATTAACAAATGGTTTTCTTGGACTAATTGTGTAATTAGTTCTCAGAGTAACATGAATCTTCTATTTCATTGTAGCCTATGCATGATGACTATGACTTGAGGCAAGAACAGCTGAACAAAGCTTCCCTTCTTTCTTCAAAGAAGTTCTTAGAAAATTTGCTTGATAAGTTCAATAGCCATGTGGTAGGTATATTTACTCGGGAAATATTACTTTTGCTGATGTCATATATAGTAATAATATGACTTAAGTGAACTGGATTTCCACTAAGGTGAGATAATACAAGGATTATTAAATCAATTGTTAAATAAACAATTGTATATTTCTGGAATGTCTTTTTAAACTTGAAACTGACAGCTTATAGTGAAAGGATACATTTAAATAGTATTCATCTATCAGGTGTATTTGTTGAAAATTTTGCCGTAGGTTGATATTACCATTAATTGAGTGAGTCGCAGACTTCGGTGTGTGCATAATTATGGTCATTGGTTGTGCACTAGACTGGAAGTAAAACTATCTGTCCATTCTTTCTTCAGCACTGAGACTCCAAATACCACTTAATTTTTTTAGTTCCCAAGTGCGTGTTGTGGAAATTAAGGACTTGAACGCATGGCTAAAAGAGTGGTGCGGAACTCAGGGGTTTCTTTTTATGGGCCATTGGCATGAGTATTGGGGGGAAAAGAGAGCTCTTTCAGAGAAATGGGCTGCATTTAAATCGGGCTGGGACAAATGTCCTAGCTAAACAAATTAATAGGGAGGTAAATAAGAATTTAAACTAGTAAAGGTGGGGGAATGTATAGGTAAGAGAAACCATAAGTTAGCGTTAGAAAAAGTAAAGATGACAGTGCAGAATAGCATGCCAGATAATAGGAATATGTTAACTAGGGGTAAGAAGCTTGGCAAAGTAGATAAGGAATCAGAGAGTAGAGGAAATGGTAGGAAATTAAAAATGTTATATCTGAATGCACGAAGCATTCGGAATAAAACTGATAAATTAAAAGCACAGATAGACACATATGGATACGATCTAGTAGCCATCAATGAAACATGGTTACAAGGAGATCTAGGATGGTAGTTAAATATTCCAGGGTTTTCAGTTTAGAGGAAAGATAGACACTGTGGGAAAAAAGGTGGGGGGTGTAGCCCTGTTAATTAGGGATGAAATAAAAGCAATGGAGAGGAAGGATCTGAAATCCGATGACCAGGAGGTCGAGACAATATGGGTGGAAATAAAAAATAATAAGGGGCAGAAAATATTAATGGGAGTGGTTTATAGACCCCCAAACAATGATCACAATATAGCACAAGGTATTAATCAAGAAATCAGTGGAGCATGTAGGAAAGGTAAAGCGATAATAGTGGGTGATTTCAATCTCCACATAGATTGGGAAAACCAAATCGGCAAAAGTAGGTTAGAAGAAGAGTTCATTGAGTGTATGAGAGATAACTTTCTAGAGCAGCATACCGAGGAACCAACTAGGGGACAGGCCATCCTAGACCTTGTTTTGTGTAACGAAACAGGGCTAGTTGGCAGTGTAGGTATTAAAAATCCTTTAGGGCAGAGTGATCACAATATGATTGAATTCTGCATTAAGTTAGAGAGGGATATAGTTAAATCCGAGGCAAGTATTCTGAATTTAATTAGGGCTAATTTTGTAGGTATGAGGAAAGATTTAGGTAAAATAGACGGGAGAATCAGGTTAAGGGGTAAAAGTGTAGACCAACAGTGGCAAATATTTAAGAATGCAGTGCATAATTCTCAGCAGTCGCATATTCCCTTGTGGAATAAGAGTACCTTATGAGATAGTGGAGGCCTTGTGTCTGATCTTCCAAAATTCCTTGGATTCTGGAACAGTCCCCATGGATTGGAAGATCGCAAATGTCACACCACTATTTAAAAAAGGTGGAAAGGAAAAGATGGGGAACTATAGATTAAGGATGTGGTAGTGAGGTATTTAGAGGAGCACAATATAATTAGGCCAAGTCAACATGGCTTTACAAAAGGGAAATCATGTTTGACAAATCTCATAGAATTTTTTGAGGATATTTTGAGTAAACGAGATAAGGGTGAATCAGTGGATGTGGTCTATTTGGACTTCCAGAAGGCATTCGATAAGGTGTCGCATAAAAGGTTAGTCCAAAAGATAGGGTCCCACGGAATTGGAGGGAGCATATTAACATGGATTGGGGAATGGTTAATGGGTGGGAAACGAAAGAGTAGGGATAAATGGGTCCTTTTCAGATTGGCGGGAAGTGACTAGTGGAGTGCCACAAGGATCAGTCCTTGGGTCTTCTTAGCTATTTACCATCTACATCAACGATCTGGATGAGGACATTGAAGTTAATATATCTACAACACCAACAAGAAGATTCCATTTAGAGAGCGCCTTTCACGTCGGGAGGACGTCCCAAGGCGCTGGACGGTTGGGTCAGGACCCGAGCAGGGGGGAACAACAACAACAACAACAACAACAAGATTCCATTTATAAAGCGCCTTTCACGTCAGGAGGACGTCCCAAGGCGCTGCACAGTTGGGTCATGACCCGAGCAGGGGGGAAATGGTCAGGGTGAGGGGAGGGGAGGGAGGGAGCAAGGAGGGGGAAATGGTCAGGGTGAGGGAGGGAAGGGAGGGAGCGAGCAGGGGGGAAATGGTCAGGATGAGGGGAGGGAAGGGAGGGAGCAAGGAGGGGGGAATGGTCAGGGTGAGGGGAGGGAAGGGAGGGAGCGAGGAAGGGGAAATGGTCAGGGTGAGGGGAGGGAAGGGAGGGAGCGAGGAGGGGGTAGAGAGTCGAGAGGGGAGCTGAAGGCACGGTCAAAGAGAAAGGTTTTGAGACCGGCCTTGAAGGAGGAAAGGGAGGAGGCGGCGAAGGCACTGGGGGTGGAGTTCCAGAGCCTGGGGGCTGAGAGGCTGAAGGCCCGGCCACCGATGGTAGGGCGGTTGGGGCGGGGGACGTGGAGCAGACCAGAGCCTGAGGAACGGAGGGTACGGGCGGGTAGGTAGGGGGATAGTAGGTCGGAGAGGTAGGAGGGAGCAAGGCCGTGAATGGCCTTGTAGGTGAGGATGAGGTTCTTGAATTCATCCTCTGGGGGATGGGAATCTAAATTTGTGGATGACACAAAACTAGGAGGAAATGTCAAGAGGTTGATATTAGTCAACCTCTAACCTCAAGTGCAGTGCGATATAGATAGGTTAGGTGATTGGGCAGGTAGATGGCAGATGAAGTATAACGTAGGGAAGTGCTACGTTAAACGTTAGCACTTGTAGTGCTACGTTACTACACCAAAGTGCTAAATTGGTGGGATGTGACTAGTGGAGTGCCACAAGGATCAGTCCTTGGGCCTCAGCTATTTACCATCTACATCAACGATCTAGATGAGGACATCAAAGTTAATATATCTAAATTCACGGATGACACAAAACTAGGAGGAAGTGTCAACACAGAGGACGACATTAAAAAATGCAGCGAGACATAGATAGGTTAGGTGATTGGGCAGGTAGGTGGCAGATGAAGTATAATGTAGGGAAGTGCGAAGTCATCCACCTAGGTAGCAAAAACAGTAGAGCGGGTTATTTTTTAGAAGGGGAGAGATTGGAATGTGTTAGTGTCCAGAGGGACTTGGGTGCCTTGTACTCCAATCACAGAAAGTTAGTCTGCAGGCGCAGCAGCAATTAGGAAGGCGAACGGATTAGAGTATAAGAGTAGGGAAGTCTTGCTGCAACTGTATAGGGCCCTGGTAGGACCACACCTGGATAGGCTGACCAATTTGGGCCTATATTCTCTAGAATATAGAAGAATTAGAGGGGATCTTATAGAAACCTATAAGATCATCAATGGGCATGATAGAGTAGATAGTGGGAGATTGTTTCCCCTGGTTGGAGAAACTAAAACCAGGGGTCACAACCTTAAAATCAGAGACCAGCCCTTTCGCACTGAGTTGAGGAAGAACTTCTTCACTCAAAGGGTGGGGAATGTATGGAACTCACTACCCCAAAGGGCTGTTGATGCTCAGTCCTTGAACATATTCAAGACTGAGATAGATAGATTTCTTATTGCAAAAGGGATTAAGGAATATGGGGATAAGGCAGGGTTAGGTTATTAGCTGGAGTTAGATTAGAAGATCAGCCATGATTGAATGGCGGGGCAGGCTCAAAGGGCCAAATGGCCTACTCCTGCATGTTATGTGCAGGGCTAGTCTAAACCACCAAATCTCTGTATTCATTGGAATCGTAGTGCTTCTGTACACATTTTCCCCAGAGGGTTACCTGACTTTCATTTTTACTTTTCTTCATATCTGTATAATTTAGACACTGATTGTTCAGTTAGTGGGTAGTTTCATTCAGGTATCTCATAATGTTGGGCTTAGTAACTGCATGTACACTAATTCCAGATGTTTTCACTGATTACTATTAGGTACAGTTGCAGTACCCAAATTTTTCCTCAGGAGATTTATGAATATGTTAAGATCATTATTCACAGATTATTATTCAGAGGAAAGAAATCTAATTAGAAAAAAAATGCATCCAGCCATAATTAAGCCCACATCCACACTTTCATGTTTCTCTTTGCTGTTGTTGAGATGGTTTAAAATTAAGTTATGTTAACATAGTTTTATCCTTGTTTGGACATGATAGTTCAGAGGTAAATGAAGATGCCATATTCTTCTTGGTATAGTTTATTTGTATCCTATCAATGGAAATTTTGGGTTTGCATTGCTTAATAGACCAGAGCAATGAAGTTTGGAACTGATCGATTGTCTGCCTCCAAGGTGAAAATTCATTCATTTTTCTTGCAGGATCATGGAACAGGTGCCCTAGTGATCAGTTCCCTTTTGGACTTCCTTACCTTTGCACTCTGTGCTCCGTATAGTGAGACAACTGAAGGACAACAGTTTGATATGTTGCTGGAAATGGTGGCAGCTGTTGGAAGAACTCTTTTTAAACTTTTCCAGGTATGTTTTTAAACTTGCCTTGGAGTTCACCAAATTACACTGAGTTTGAAGGAGACCAGATGATTGGTTTGACCTGTGCAAAAATCAAATTGTTGACTTAAATTGGAGGTTTATACGGATCCAACCTCCCAAGAGTCTGACCCATATACTGCACTGTATTTTCTCAACCTTGACGGTGTAGATGTCAATGTACATTAGCTTGGTTCCATTTTTTAAAAAATGTTGTGCAAAAATGGGAGTCTCTTTACAAGGTAAGAAGGACAGTTAATTTTGCAACATCATGTAAGATCAATTTGCAACATCATATGCATAAAATTCCTTTTGAGACTTGCGCTCATGATTATCGCTTGATTGCACAACCCTATCTTAATGTTTCGTGGGAGATGTTCAGTAGTTTTTCTGTATGAAAACTATTTGTTGTACTTGCTTTCAGCACCCTTCGATGGCTATTGTGAAAGGAGCTGGCTTAGTTATGAAGGCAATAATAGAGGTAAGCTTTATAATAGATTCTCCAAAGGAGTTAGTTTTGTAAATTAAGAATTGATTGGGTCACTGAGTTTATACTATGAATACCAGAGGTTTAACAATCTTTTGTCTGGTTAGTTAGCTGATCTCAACTAGGACATCATAATGGATGCCATGAATATTCTTGACTTGCTGATATTTGAGGGAAGGAGAAGAAAGTAGTTGAACTAGCTCCTACTCCTAATTTCTATTTAATGACCTTTACTGAAATGTAAATGCATGACTGTTTAGTCTCGGTTGATAATGACAACTGGGCTCCAGTCACCTTGAGGTAACTTGCCCATTGAACCAAAGCTATAAACTCTCCTCATCTGAGAAATGGATCGTATGTCTTTAAATATGGGAATGTAAATAGACAAGGCCATTAAATATGCAGATTCAATAGCATAGCTTTTATATTATGGGCATTGAATATAAGAGCAAGAAGTTGATAAACTTTTACAAGTCATTGCCTTGGCTACAATTTTACTGAACCATCTCTATTTCTTCCTAATAAGGAAGGTGACAAAGAGATAGCTGCAAAAATGCAGGAGCTTGCCTTGAGTGAAGGTGCCCTACCACGTCATTTACACACCTCAATGTTTACAATTAGCACAGATCAGCGGATGCTGACGAACAGGTATGTACAATTGAATCAAAGAATCGTACAGCACAAAAAGAGGCCATTCGACCCATCGAGTTTGTGCCGGCTCTTTGAATAGAGCAATCAATGTCAATTCCACTCCCCAGCCCTTTCCCCATAACCCTGCAAACCTGTCCTCCTCAAATACCCGTCCACCGCGTTTTTAAAAGTTTTTATCGAATCGGCCTCCACCACCCTTTCAGGCAATGAGTTTCAGATTCGAACAACTCGCTGCGTGGAAACATTTCTTCTCACCTCCCCCTCTGCTTTTTTTAGAGACTATTTTGAATCTGTGACCTTGAGTCACCGACACACCCACCAGTGGAAACAGTTTTTCTCTTTCTAACCTATCAAATCCCCTCATGATTTTGAAGACCTCTATTAGGTCTCCTCGTAACCTTCTCTGCTCCAGTGAGAATAATCCCAGGCTCTCTAGCCTTTCCTCATAATCAAGGTCCCTCATTCCTGGTACCATCCTTGTAAATCTCCTCTACATCCTTTCCAATGCCTTAACATCCTTCCTATAGTGTGGTGCCCAGATCTTGTTTCACTAGATTGTGTTTCCAGCTATAAAATCTGAAAACAAAATATTAATGATGGAAAATTGTTTCTATTCAGGCAGTTAAGTAGGCATTTGGTGGGACTTTGGACTGCAGAAAATCTTACAGCATTAAATTTGCTAAAACGTATTTTGGTAAGTGAAAATTTAAATTGATCTCGAAGTCGTGTTTATGTTCAAGCTTTTTAAAGCATAATACTTTGGTGTTAATACTGAACAAATTAGCAGGTATTTTTGCTTGACAAAAGATACCAAATTCTGAAAAAACATTTCATTTGATATAGTGCCTGAATGTCAGGACAATGTGGCAAAGTTCTTCACAAAATTGACTTTAAACTAGTGATTTTTTTTGTAGGCAAATAATTCACTTGTGTCTCAGATCCCTCTCGTGAGCTAATTATATCTAATTTTCTAATACAATCCGCATCCTTGGAGTGGACTAGTCTTGATATTCATTACTTTGTTTAAAGTAGGAACCCATAACGGGAGAACTGGTGATATCCGAATTGAAACACTTAAGGGACTTAATCACTTAATCTCTGATAAACTACTATTTTCAGAAAGTTTTAAATTGAAATAGGATATGTCAGTATCCAATACCAGCAGTGAGAGTTTGAGGTTCTGCCTTTTGACATTTGGTCTCCTAAACCTACAAAGTAATAAATATCAAGAATAAGCCACTGTAATATCAGAGACAGTAGAAGTCTTGGTTTCCAGTTGAGAGTAGTTGTGTCAGATATGTTGTTGCTGGCATTTTGACTAGATTCTCATCTGGGAAAGCCCCTGGTTACTTAATTATTTGGCATTTTTACCAATTACTTGGCTGTAAATTACCAAGCAGTAAATAGGAACTGGTTGTTAGTCGATTGGCGAATCGCTTTTCCAGGGTTAAGAATTCCTTCAAAAAAAAAAAAAAAATCGGTCACTTCAACCCACTACTGTTTGTGGGACACTGCTGTCTGAAATGGACTGTCGTGTTTCACCCACAAAATATACAGTCAATTCACTTTACAGTATATTCTGTGAAGCGCTTTTAGACATCTTGAAGACATGATAAGGTGCTATATCAACTGCAAGGATTATTATTATTATTTCAGCAGGCTGTTCTATATATGGACCACTTCTATAAACAAAAAAAAAACTCTGTTCACTTTCCCTTATCTGAGCTTGAATCAACATCCAGAACAGGTTACCAAGAAGGGTGATGGAGGCTGGATTGCTGGACTGACTGCTTTAAGAATCGGGTTAATGTCAAAGTTATTGTTGATTGTCATTGGTAAAACAGCCATTGATCAACCAGCAGCTACTAATATGAACCTAATGTTGGGAAAAAGATCATTGACCATCTCCAGACTACAGCATGTTGTTGCAGACATTTTTTTCCCATCCTGGCTTTCTTTTGAATTCAGTGTATTCTTTACGAAAGTGCCTTGCTTGACCAGTTCTGCCTTTTGATGGTGGATTCTTAAATCTGGTGAAGGTCTGCATTTGCAAATCTATTAATTTTCCTGCAACCAGCAGTATTAGGTCCATATTGTAAATCAAAGTCCCTTGCAATCTAGGAAAAGTAACTATGGTGCTAAAATTTTGCCAGCTGGTTTGTTGTGTGATGTGGGTGAAAAATGTATTTAAAATGCAACCAAAGAAATGTACTTCTCATTTTAATAATGCCACAAATCCTCTGCAGAAATAAACCAAGTGTAAAATGTTTGACCAGTTATAGCTTATAACTGTAGCCATGCTCTCCAGCCAAGTTCAAACTTCAGTAGCTGTCTTAACTTCAAACCTTACTACTTCAAAGCTCCTCTCCGTTTCCCCCCTTCATTAATGCCTATTAACTTCTTATAACTTCCTAATGTCTTGGTTTTCTTGGTATGGCAATACTTTTTCCATTTCTCCCCACCCCTCCACACACCTAAAAATAATTTTCTTTTGTTTTCAGCCAACAGGTTTGCTGGCATATCTCGATAGCACAGAGCAAGTACCAGAAAAAGACATTGACAGGATGCACATCAGGGACAATGTAAAAATTGCAACGGTAAGTTGAAGGTTTATTTTTGCGATAGTGGTGCTGTGGCCATAATTTATGTGAGCATGGAGTGAGTTACTGGAGAGCAGCCAGTATTTCAGGGGTGCAGGAGAAGAGAAACTGGTCAATAATATTTCAGCTTGACTACAGTATTGGTTACGTGAAAGAGCTGTGCTTCCTTTAGGTTGAGAATATAATAATATAATCCTTGCATTTGATATAGCGCTTTTCACATCTTCTCGACGTCTCAAAGCGCTTCACAGAATATGCTGTGAAGTGAATGTATATTTGTGGGGGAACGCGGCAGCCAATTGCGCACAGCAATGTCCCACAAACAGTCGTAGATTGAAAATGACCAATTTATTATTGTTTTGGAGAGATTATTATTAGGCGTGTGGAGTAAGGAAACTTACCAAGGTTTCGCCGACACAACAAATTGCATTTATGCAGCATCTTTCATGTCAGGAGGTTGTCCCAAGCGCTGGAAATTTGAGGGTTTGAACCTGAGCTGGGGGCTGATCTGCGCCCTCTGAATTGAGCCTTTGAATTATTGAAACTAAATGAATAGAAAACTTTTTAGGTGCATATTTTTAAGCTTGCTTCATCCTTTTTAATTTTTTCTGCAATCGTGTGCTCCAGGTTTCTAATTCATTTTGTGCAAGAACCATAGATGTTTAAATGTACATTTCCTTTTGAATTCAATAGGATCAGTATGGTAAATTCGGTAAGGTCCCAGACTGGCAACGACTAGCTGGAAAAGCCGCTAAAGAAGTAGAAAAATTTGCCAAAGAGAAGGTTGATTTGCTTCTGTTGCACTGGAGAGACAGGATGGGTATTGCTCAAAAGGAGGTAAGGGGAGTTTAATTATACCACTGTATATTAGCTGTGAAATGTCCTGCTTGGTCTCGGATATTTTTAATACAGTATGTGAACAAAATAAACATTCTTGTATTGTGTGTAAACTAAATAAAATTCACCTTACAAAATGCAAATGAGATTTGCACCCAAATTCTTATTTATCCCCACTACTTGAATTATAATGTATTACTTAAATGCCATCATATTGTTTGGATGTTGCCTTTTGAGAGCTTGGTGTTTTGTACTCACTTTGGTCAGATATTTACATGGACTTTCATAGTACTATTTCTTTCCCTATTCTGCCCCCAAAAAAGCAACAGTTAGGAATTTTGCTATTCTTACCTTAAGAAGTATTCTTATGCTCAAACAAGCAGTTGATGTCATTTATAAAAAAAATGCATTGTGAAGTTTCAAAGTCTTATTCAAGATTTCAATCAGTTTTGACATATGGTGTCAGTTGCTTGAGAATTCACTATCTCAAACTGCCTAGTCATTCTACCAGAGGGAACTATAATAGAAAATGCAGATGCAAATTGCTATTCACAGGGCATTGATATATGTGGATAATGCGTAAAACAAAAAGTATCAATAATAATAATCCTTGCATTTGATGTAGCGCCTTATCACGTCTTCATGACGTCCCAAAGTGCTTCACAGAATATACTGTAAAGTGAATGGCCGTTTTTTTAAAAAAATAATGTGCTGAGGATGATCATGTAGTCTTTAAGCCTGTGTCCATATTTCATTGAAACGAATCCATGTTTTATTGAAACCAATCCTATAAATTGAAGGATTGGTGTATTTGAAATTTGTTTTAAGAATGCTGTGTTATGGTTAACTGGTGTTTGCAGGCAGTCACACTTTCAATGTAACATTCTGGTATTTAATGATGTGGATCTTCATTGGAAGTTGGATGTGTGGCTTCAGTTATGACATGATAAAACTGGCATGGCTTGGTGTTTTTTCTTGCAATATGGCAGCAAATAAATACTAACCAATGCCGTTAGAAATGTTGGTTTCCTCTTTGCTTTAAAGTTTACTTTGGCTTTCTTTTTATTCTTGCTGTCAAACAAAAGCAGGACAGGAACAGTCTGGTAAGTAGAAGCTGTTTTCTTGAGTTTGTTGACCTTGCTTGTTGTCCTATCTCCTGCCTGTCTTCACTTGGTGGTGTTGTGGTGTAATACATTGGGCTGGAGTTTCTGTCGTGTTATTCTGGGATGATGTTTAAACCTGTAGGTAATCTTATATTGTAAAGAACAACTGCAATCAGGATAAGAATTGGTCTGGCTTTCACCTTTTCATCTCTTTCTTTCCACCCACCAAAAATCTGCACGAAGCAACAAAACTATGGGAAATGTAACAGTGACATTTCTACCTGTTTTTTCCCATGCTAGATTATTGCTGTTTTTTTTTGATGGGTGGCGGGGCAGTTAAGTTGTTTCTTGTTCACCTGGCCAATGCTAGTGTTCGCCTACAAATGTCGACAACTACACTTCACAAGACTGGCAAAGAGGGAGCAAGGCAGAGTGATTAAAGCAGGCAGAGTTTAGGGTTGATGTGGCTCAAGGCACAACTGCCACCGAAAGCATTGATGTTTTGAATCAATTGCATTTGTGAATAGTGGCGCTGGGGAGACCAGCAAACAACAACAAAATTACATTTATAGAGCGCCTCTCACGTCGGGAGGAGGTCCAGAAGGACATTGGAGAAATCCAGACAGCAGGTGATGAAAGCGTAACTGAGAGTTTTAGCGATGTTGAGTATGGTTGGACGTGGGTGGTGTGGTGGTGGAGGAAAGCGGTCCTGGTTAGTTACTGGATGTAGGGTAGGAAGCACAACTGGGTATTGAGCCAGAAGCTTAGGTTGCAAACAAGTGCTGGAAGTCTGAGGGATAGGCAAGGGAAATTAAGGAGGTCAGAACTGCAGGTGAGAAGAAGTTGACAGGAGCCAAAGAGGTATAGCTTCCGTCTTATACATGTTCCGCTGCAGAAAGTTGGTGCTCATCCAGGCCTTGATGTCTGACAAGTAGACAGAACATTGGTGGACCGTGGATCATGGCTAGAGGAGGAAAGGTTGATTTGGATGTCATCTGCATG
Organism: Callorhinchus milii; assembly: GCF_018977255.1. Lineage (NCBI taxonomy): Eukaryota > Metazoa > Chordata > Chondrichthyes > Chimaeriformes > Callorhinchidae > Callorhinchus > Callorhinchus milii. The sequence continues at coordinate 74,918,244 of NW_024704743.1, forward strand.
CGTGTGGAATTTGACCCCGTGTCTGACAATGATACATACCTCTAGTAGGGAGATGCAGTACATTCTAAATCTGGTTTATTTGACTAATGCTTTGCATAGCTGTGCTCTGAGATAGTAAATTTAAGATCAGTTTGTTTTTCCTCTAAATCCTCCTTGACTACTGTTTTGGTATAATTCAACTTGACTGAAGTTGGCTGAGAAAAAAAATGATGGATTCCTTACTGTAGATGGTAATATTTATTATCTGAATGTTAGTTTTCTCGTATTCCAAATTTCCCAATATACAATTGGTGAGGGGAAGATTGCTAGTCTGCAAATTGTTATATGCTGCCAGGATTAGACATATATTCCACTGTTTGGAATATTGATTGGTATTCAGTGGTTATATTGTATTAAATGAATGAGGAAATACAATGTCTGCCTGTTGTTTTCTTGGTTACAAATGTCCCACAATCCCAGGATCTGTTGACTTAATTCCTTTTTGTGTAAAGCAAAACTGATTGATTTGTTAGAAAAATGGAAAGTAGAAATGTTAAGCCCCTGAAGGATCTGGATCTAGTGTTTTCTAGATTATGCTAAGAATGAGGACTACTTCAGGCAGTATAAAAGTGTGTATTCTAATGAAAGGCTTTCGTTCCTTTCAATAAATTCAAGCATTTAAGTCTAGATTGAAAGGAATGTTTTATTAACTGTGTAACACAGGAACCATATTGAAACTGGCAATGTTACTAGGTTAATCCAAGCTAACCGCATGGACTCGTATTGCCTCACAAAGCAAGTGATGTTAGCAGCAACCTAATGACCTGGATTTTGGCCACATTGGAACTCATTCATTTGATACAGTATAACTAATGTGGGTCTGATCTTGTGGAGCGCACGTCCCATGAGTTTCTGGAACTATTTAGTGATTTATTCTATTAATTTAATGTTGCAAGGCATTGTGGTGATTGTAAGATTGCTTTGGAAGCAAACATATAGCTGGTATCATGCAACACAGTAATATGATCTTGAGTATCCCATTGGAGGAAGATTTTAATATTGGAGAATTAGTATTTCAGTTAACTGATGATTATAAAGGAATCCCATGTTTTTCTCCATAATCCCTAAAAATGCTTATTTTCCATCCATCTATCTCTTTTGTACTCAAAGTTTTCTGATTTCACTTTTAACTGGCACTTGTTTTAAATTCCACGATCGGAGAGTCTCCCTATCTGACATATCAATTTGCCTGAATTAAATAGCCCTCAACTCTATGGAATATATTAAGCTTATCAAGATCCTATTCATTGCTTGCATCCTTTTGGTAGACTTTTCTATTAAAAAAAACTTGCCATATGTTGTTATTTTATTGTCTCTTGATTGGAAATATTCCATCCCTTCAGAGAATGTTGGGCACTGAGGGTGACACTTTCAGCACCTAGTTCAGGGCTTCCATATCTAATCGCCTGCCCATTGCTCAAGGTGTTTTGATTTCAGTAGAGCAGCTTTGAGGTGCTTTGGCATTTGGTAATTTTGACAAATTATACTTAATATAGTGTAAACTACTAGGGGGGAGTGGATTACATCAAGCATTTCTTAGAATTTTTGGTGATTTGCAGTTTTTCTGACCTATAAGTGTTATGAAACGTCCTGATAATGGTTTCATATTTGTAGATGTTTCCAGACATGGGTTTTGTTTGTAATATTGGAAGTTTGAAATACAAGTTGCATTTGAATTTTTTTTTCTGTCGCGTACAAAGCATAGGCCTTTATGCATAGTAGTTCCATTGATGTGCCTGGCTTTGAAAATTAATAGGTGGTATGAATTGGAACTAGACTACAGATATTATTGTTGTATTTTAATTTATTGTTTATCCTCCATATATGCCAATGGATTGGCCCAGTTGCCTAATGAGGTGCTGTTGCAACGACCAAGTACCTTGCATTCCTGGTCTACTCCCATGTTCACAATCCTTTATCTGCAATTTCTCAGTAATACCTCAAGATCCTGGTGGAATACAATTCAGTCAATTCCATTACTTTTTTTTCCACATTTGTTTTGCCCAGAATATTTTAACAAAATATTGTTTGAAAAATTAAAATCTCTGTACAAGATATTGTGTTTAAAGGGAGCATCTTATGGTTTCTCGTCATGACTTTCCATCAGTATACATATATAGGTTAAATTACAATTGGCAATAAACTACAATTGTGGAGTCCTGTAGCTCATGGTTAGAGCACTCGCCTCACAAGCGAGAGACCTGGGTTCGATTCCTGGCAGGGTGAAACCTTAGGCAAGTTTCCTTACTCTACACACCTGATCATAATCCCTCAAGAAAAAAAGCAATAATAAATTGGTCACTTTAATCCACAACTGTGTGGGGGACACTGCTGTATGCAATTGGCTGCCGCAATTCGCCCACAAATATACAGTCAATTCACTTTACAGTCTATTTTGTGAAGCGCTTTGAGACGTCTTGAAGACGTGAAAAGCGCTATATCAAATGCAAGGATTATTATATTATGTTGAAAAATATATAGATGTAATTTAGTCTAATCTAGTCTAATTGTGAGCCAATTATTAGTGCAGGGAATAATTTATTTTGCAGGTTAGTCAGTTGGAATATTTTCCTCTTTCCCAAAATAGTTATCGACATGCATCTTAAGTGTTTTCAGGAAGAAGTCTGATATCTTGGCATACTCTGAGTTCTGTGTACCAAATAGATACAGTTTTTATGCAAATAAAATATTGTGGAAAAGCTAGGAGCTTCTGCATTTTGAGCATTGACAGAAAAGGTTCTCTACATGTACCCCAGCAAATATGGCTTGATCTTAACCTACGAATGCAATTCTATAATTGTACTAAAAAAAATTAAAGAAGGAATACTCAACTTTCTGATAGAAAAGCAATTAATTTGGGATTTTATTGTTAAAAGTAAATTCCATGAACCTGACATGTGATGGCTGAGAGATGGAATGACAGTACATTCCTGATAACTTAACCATGGCTTAATTTGTCACTATTACTTAAATCATGATGTCAATATCCTGGCCATATTTATTTATCTGTTTGTACATATGCCTCACTCACCATTCTAGATAACTTGTCATTGGGCCGTTTTACCTTAGTGTGATGAGAAGCGCTTTGAGAAGTCTCAAAGACAAGACGCTATGTGAAATGAAAGGATTATTATTAAGAGTTTACTTTAACTACTGTACAATGCTTAGTTTCTTTGTTCTCTTCAGTCTCACTATCTCTCTGCCCAAAACTCTCTTACGTTGTATCTGGTTGCTTTTTGTCTCCAATTTTATTGATTTATCTTCATGTTATTTGATTGATATATACATTTCTAATTCTATCCTGTATACTCTCTTGTTTCACATGGAGCACCTTTTCAAATATACCAATTTTTTCATGTATTCTGTATGCAACAAAGCAAAATGTCTTGATTTTCTGAGCTGCTAGGATGTGGCAAACAAGCTGCTAATTCTCTGCAAGTTTCAGAATCGAGAGGAATTTATTTTCCTTCACAACTGTGCATATTTGTGTCGGCGTCTACTTGGTCAAACTGCATTTTTGTTTATCGAGTATTGGAATGTCTGTTGGTAGCGAGCTGAAAGCCATCAGTAGTAAGATTCAAGCGGGATTTCTGAAATGTCTTTAGTCAGAGAATAACTTTCTGTTGTCCATAGTTTTTAATGTTGAATCCAGTTCCTTTTGATTAGTAAATCCTTTAAATGCAGCCATTTTTAAAATTATTTTTTGGATGATACTTTAAACTGAGGCCCAATCTGCCTGTTCAGGTGGATGTTAAAGATCCCATGGTACTGCTTGAAAAGAGAAGGGAGTTTATCTCAGGCTTCTGGCCTGCAATCCCCCAAATAAAATGATCATTCACTTCTTGGCAGTTTTGTGGAGCACTCCTATGTGCAAATTGGCTGCTGCATTCACCCAAAATAAGGTCACAATGCTTTAAACTATAACCTGTTTGGGATGTCCTCTTGACATGAAAGGCACTATATCAAATGTAAGGATTATTATTATTGCTCATAATTCTGGTTAGTCCACATTCTAAAATTCCTCTGATGAAATTTTAGAATTCAGAATTGGTTTGGCTTTAGCTCAGATGTGAAAGCTTTACATTTGAGTTGCAATTGAAAAATGTAGTTCTTCATCTCAACTCATGTATTTATGCACAATCTCAGGAAATTGAGAAATCAATTTTGGTGGCATTTGAATTTAAATGCAACAGTTATTCAAGGTGTTGTACCTATCTCTAGCCAGGAATGCAGAAAATCTACAAATAGAGCTCTGCAAAAAAAAAAACTGAGTTAGGGTTACCTCTACTGATTCTCCAACTTTTTTTTCTTCTCTTGCTATCGATTTTTATCTCATGATTTCTTTCAATTTTACTTTCAGCCATCAATCTATTTTTGTTCTGGATTTCCTACATTTACCTAATATTTCAGTGCTCCTGTACATATTTTTTGCTGTGCAGCCAGCAGGCTGCCATTTCCCTTGTTCTGTTCCTGTCAAAGGAACTTGCTGGCACATGGAGGGGAACTAAACTGAACCTCAAACGAGAGGTTGGAAATCTGTCATCATTTTACAAGTTGACCATTGGTGAGATACACACAATTTCCTAACATGCACACAAATCTGATTAGAGCATCAAATATTTTGGATTTTTCTGTTGAATAGCTTTTTCTTCTGTTAAATATTGTAGCTCCTTCAACTGACTTTTTATATATTTATTTTAATGCATACCCCAGAAAGTATCAAATCTTGCACCATAGCATAAGGTACAAAATATATTTTTGTCGAAGCAAATCCATTAAATCCATTAAAGTGCTTTAAACTGATTTTAAAGGCTGCACGGGTACTCAGAAGCTATAAGTTGAAAAGAAGAATCAATGAATGTTTGTGTTGTTGAGGTTTTGAATCCCTGGCTGTAAGTGATCTTTTGGGCAGCTGCAAGTGGTAATTTAAGTAGGCTGAAGAACGGATATGAAATTGCTCTGTGCTATTCTTCCTTTTCTTTCTCCCTGGAATAGCATAGCTGGGATGTCAGATGAAAGGTTCGAACCAGTGGTGTTAGGTTTGCAATATAAAAGCTAAGAGTTGGAGGGACTTGCCTGGGAGTGGGAGATTTACAAATCATAGTATAGTGAGAGTTCACTGAGAGATAATTGGAATAGATTTGTGTATACGTAGTATGAATGTGTGAAACATTGGGTGTAGAGATCAGATCTAAGTAGCAGTTACTTGGGGGGAACGTCATAGTTTTTATTGGAAATTTTCCTTCATGCAAAACACAATGGAACTGAATATCCTTGGATATAAAATTTCAGAATAAAAAGGAAAAGAATAAGGGGAGGAAGATAGAATTAAGGTTATGATTATAACATTGGAAAGGAAGGATATTGTAAAAGTTATGTCAGGCAATGTAAAGATTGAAGCAAGAACTAAATTGCCTAATCCCATTACACACCACCCAGTAGTAGAAAGAAATAGAAGAAGAAAATTGTAAACAATTCTGAGTTTTCCAGAAATCAAACTAATAATGGGAGATTTTATATCGAGGTAGACTGGGTTGGGAGTAAGTTGCTAGGCAAGATGAGTAGCAAATCATAAAATGCAACAGCTGAGAATTGGACCCAAGCAGTGGGTTGGAATTAGGAAGGGTGGAGGGCAGGAAAGGTAGGGGTAAGAACTGTTTTCTGGATCAGCCTGCCAATGCCATTGTCAAAGCCATGAACAGAGTCCAATATGGATTCATTAGATGCTACGTAAAATGGTTATGGGGGGAAAAAAATAGGTCCAAGGTCACTGTCAAAGCAGGTTAAGACAGGGATTGAACAGTATTGTAATGAACTTTTTTGATGATAGGTAGTAGTCTGTCATTGATGAAATTAAGTTGCAGTAAAATAAGCTAGTCACAAAGTGCAGTGTTTGCACAAACAAAGGGTTATCTCCACACGACCTAAAAGCAAATTTCTGATTCTTCTATAATTGGACAATCTTTTTTCCAGGCCTTTACTAAATAACTTTGGGTTATTGATAGATGGTGCCTTGGCACTATAGCTAAAGTTCTTCAACTTTTTACAGGGCAAGGATCTGATGTCTAATGGTGCAGAAATAAATTTCCCTTGATAGGCTTCTTGGTCTAGAGTGCTGACATTAAGATCTTGGATATTGCTGATGTCCGCTTGTTTTTAAGGCTCAAATAGGGCCAAATTACCTGAACCAGATGTACCAGAGATTTCAGTGTAGTCCCTTAGCTGAATCATTGGTTCCAACAGAAATATCTCGGCAACAAAGAGGTAAGATTAGCTTTGGGAAGCAAATGAACAGATTAGCTATCAATTTAAAATGTATGCTTCTGTGCTGAACATTGCTGGTCCGGTCTGACCGTACTTGTCTTTAAATCGTGTTTATCCTTGGGGCATTTTTGTTTAGATATGCCTGGGTTGTTTGGGAAACAATACTTTCTAGTGTTTGTCATTCTGATGTGAAAGGCGCTATACAAATGTAATTTGTTGTTTTGTATGATTGTATGGTGGACATTAGCTACTAATGATCATGTTTGGGTCTATCCTTACTTGTCATCTTTTCAGCTTAAGTAAAACTTCCATCAAAAATGTATTGGTGTGCCCAGAGACTGTCCTTCTTCCACTTTGTTCTGCCATTTAGTTTAAAGTTAATTTGTGAAAGTGTAAGTCAACATTAGTTGCAGTATAGATGACTAATCTTAGTGGAAGCTCCTAAGAAGTCCCCTTTTCATCCCAGGTTTCACAGTGATATTTGCCTTTTTGTTCAGGTAGATCTTAAAGATCCCATGGCACTATTCAAAATAAATATTCGAAAAATACTGCTTATAGGAAATTGCTGTGTTCACCCTACACTACACAGTACAGCCACTACACAGAAATCCTGTGAAGTGCTTTGATACATCCTGATGTGAAAGGGACTATATCAAATGCAAATATTATACTTCTAAATTACAGGACTCTGCACTCCTTGAATGGATCCAAGAAAAAGTTTCAAAAGGAAACCTCATTAACCTTCAGGACATTTTACAAATAAAATAGCTGCATTTCTAATGCAGTGGGAAAAATTGCAAATTCCATCAATTTTTAGGAAGGTCTAGGCTGTTTTGAGGTATAACTTGTTTGTTCAAATTCTTTCTACAAATGGGGCAGAAAAAGGGAGCCATTGGCATTATGTACCTATTAAAATTGTACTCTTTACAGGAGCCATAGTAATTTACCATTGAGAAACACAACTCCGTTCTTTCTTTTGGCAATAATTTGACTAGTGTGCAGAACCTTGCACCATTTTTACTTTTTGTTCCAGTTCAGCAGAGTTTTGCGGAGAAGTCTTCAATTTCTGACAAAAACACATTTCTTGTTCTAGCACCCTCTACTGGTTTGAGATAGTTAATTTTCATGGCAAAATGTCTGGATATTGAACTTGTTATCCTAAATCTAAGGTCTTAAATATTCCTTTTTGCAGGAATTTATCTCTTGGAAGAAGCGCTTATCCCTCTTGATCATTGTGGAATCACCTAAACAATGTCATTTATAATTTCTCAGGATATTTCACTTTCTCTGGGCACCTTATTGGCCAATATTCAAGTTGTCCCAGACTACATTTATATCCTGGCCAAATCAAGTAGTATCCCTTGTCCCTTTTACTAATTGTCTGTTTGGGTTTGCACTGTTCTTCTTGACACATTAACACTTAAGGTATAAGGCACTGTGGCATAATCCATTCCTGTGGAGGGTAAACACTCTCTGATTTGGTATGTGAATAACATTTAATTTTGAGAATGTAAATGTTCTCAATTGAAATGAAAAAAACTGATCAATATAGAAGGTTTTTCTGTGGTATTGGGATAGATAATATAATGTCATGAATTGAGAATATTTTCAATGAGCATGGTTTTGGGCATGTAGAGGATAAACTATTCAGAAAAAATACCTATTTGAGTAGGTAATATAGCATTGCACTTGAAGAACTATGTAAATGAGCTCTTGATCAACTTTAACTATTTTGTACAATTCAATTGGCACTTCTGACGCAAGTTGATATTCAATGAAGCTGTGTTTGGGACTGGAAGGTGTTTGCAGGGTTATGGGGAGAAAGCTGGTGATTGGGGTTAGTGAAAGTGACTTGCTCTGTCAAGGAACTGGCACAGACTCGATGGGCTGAATGGCCTCCTGTGCCGTAACATTCTATGAATCTATGAATGAATCTATGAAGATGGGGCATTAAATTGTTTTCTTAGCATTTTAAAATGTGTGCAGCCTTTAAATGGAGTTGTTGCTTCATCTACTAGCATGCAAGGTTATTTTGTGCAGTGTATCTGTATATTGTAGAATTTGACTGTCTTTAATTATTACAAGGTAATCTGGTGGTGTGGATGTAATATATTATATATAGTAAAACTCACATAAGTCATATCAGTTGGGACCATAATTTTAATTTTCTTATTTAAAAACTAATTTGTTTAAAAGCTATTTCATTTCTTGTAGAATCCAAACCAAAAACCAGTTGTTTTGAGAAAGAGACGACAAAGGATTAAAATTGAAGCTAACTGGGAACTCTTCTACTACAAGTAAGGCCTTTGCAGTTTTGTTTGCTTGTACTAATCCTTCAGATATCTCATGACTGTCGGATTTTGCTGTGCACAAATGGGTGCCATGTTGTCGGCAAGTTATCACTATACCTGATACCAATTACATATGAATCATTTGAGATCTTTCCAAATTACTGATTCTATTACTGTCACAGGTGTCACAATGGGTCAGTTGTGAAGGACTTATCATAGGAGCTGCTCTTTGAAGTGTATAGATGGTTTGGTAGGCAAATTTGGTAGCCAATCTTCATAAGCAATGTTACACAATGACCGATCAATCATTTGTTTGAAATTTGGCTGGGGAATTGGTACCTTGCAATTTAAGAGTGCACTGATGATGGATTCTAGTAATTTTTTCATTGCTGATTTTAAATTCGCCTGACTGCGGATAAATTGCTTCTTTCTCTCTTTAATAATTGTATTTTTTCTACTTTTAATCCTTTGATTTTAACACTGAATTTATACAGTTGTGGAGATTCTGTGATAACTCCATGGAAAGAGAGGATAATTTAATCTTTGCCCTGGTACAAATACTTTATTTAAAATGGATTACGTTGAAATGTTACTTTTCCCACCCTTTAAGATTTTTCATTTAAAAAAACTAGTCTAAATTGTATGTTTTAAATATCTTGCAAACTGATATTTCCCCCCCTCTTACAGATTTCAGATGGATCATGCCAAGTCCAACTTGATTTGGAATTACAAGACAAGAGAAGAATTGAGAGATGCATTTGAGGCGGAGATGAGGGCATTTAACATTGACCGAGAACTTGGTAGCGTTAGTGTCATTTCTTGGAATCACCAAGAATTTGAAGTAAGAAAAATTTAATTGCTGTCCTAGTTGAAGTTTGTAACAACCACAGCAACTTGCATTTATAGAGTCCTGTGGAGTCCTGTAGTTCAGTGGTAGAGCACTTGCCTCTCAAGCGAGAGACCTGGGTTCGATTCCCGGCAGGGCGAAACCTTGGGCAAGTTTCCTTACTCCAACATACGCCTGATAATAATCCCTAAAGAAAAAAACCAATAATAAATTGGTCACTTCAATCCACGACTGTTTGTGGGACACTGCTGCGCGCAATTTGACTGCCGCATTTCGTCCACGAGTATACAGTTAAGTCACTTTATAGTATATTCTGTGAAGTGTTTTGAGACATCTAGAAGACGTAAAAAGTGCTATATCAAATGCAAGGATTATTATTATCTAGTGCCCTTCATGCAGGGCAGCCTCAGAACATAGAAGTGGTGTAGCCTTACGCTGAGCCGGAGGGAGGGAGGAGGTGACCGTAAGCAGCAATAACAACAACTTGGATTTATATAGTGCCCTCCACGCCAGACGGCGTCTCACAGTGCTTCACATTAACGGATCCCGGGGCTGAGCCAGGGGGAGGGGGATGAAGGTGACCAAAGGCGCGGTCGAAAAGAGAGGTCTTCAGCCGAGACCTGAAAATAGGAAGAGAGGGCGCGAGGCGAAGGGAGTGAGGAAGGGAGTTCCAGAGCATTGGGGAGTAGTGGCTGAAGGCACGGCCGCCTATGGTGGAGTGGAGGATTCGGGGGACAAGGAGGAGGCCAGACCTGGTGGAGCGAAGACAACGGGCACTATTGTGAGGAGAGAAGTCAGAGAGATAGGGGGGGTGCAGAGGAGTGAAGGGATTTGAAGATAAGAGTGAGGATCTTGAAGTCGATCCTCTCTGGGACAGGCACCCAGTGCAGTCTGGCAAGGACTGGGGTAATCGGGGAGCAGAGTTTGGTGCGGGTAAGAATGCGGGCGGCAGAGTTTTGGATTGATCTGGATTTTATGAATGGTAGTGGAGGAGAGAGACCGGCGAGGAGGGCATTTGAATAGTCCAGCCAAGAGGTGACAAAGGCATGGACCAGGGTTTCGGCGGCTTTTGGAGTGAGGTATTGGCAGAGACGGGCGATGCGTCAGAGGTGGAAGAAAGCGGTGCTGGTGAGGGACCGGATGTGGGGGAGGAAGGATAATTGGAGTTTGAACCTGACGTCTAGGTTTGTCGTGGAATAAAACCATAGACCACACAAACAATGAACAGTAATCAGTACAGGCTTTATTACAAGCTTAATTACAAGCTTACCGGTAAAGGGAAGCACCCAATCAGGTTCCCAAGTCATCCGAGATGGTACTTCCACCGAGTGAATAAGGACAAATCTTATATCTTGTCTGATTATGCGGCATTTTACAACCGATCATAATTCCTTACTATAACCCGTGACAATTCTGCAGCATTTTTACATCCAATTATAACAATGAACAGTTTTCCTTTGTCTGCTATAGTTTCACACACTCATATCAGTCATGTGATCTTACCCAACCCTGAAGAGTGGAGCCATCTGGTTTTAAGCAATCATCTCTTCTAGTCTGGGAAAAGGTTAGAATGTCTGAGACTTTGTGTAAAGACCTTGAATAAGACCACTGTATAAGACTATGTGGCAACACTGTGTACATGCTTCAATTATCTATCACGTGAACCAACCATGTACGTCGTCAGGGTCGTATAACCTTTGTAGGCTGATGGTACATTTAGTGTCACCTTCCACAGGTTGCGTACGGGTTCGGAGAATTTTTAGGGGGAGGACGGGTAGGTGGAGGAAGTGAGAACCATGCGATTTTAGACGTTGACGAGAGCCAAAGAGTATGGCTTCCATCTTTCCAAAATTACCTGAAGGAAATTCGCGTTCATCCAGCTCCTGATATCTGACAGGCAGGCAGACAGTACATCAGGGACTGGGGGTCGCAAAGTGAGGTGGAAAAAGAGTTGGGAGTCGTCCGCATGCATGTGGAAGTGTACCCCATTTCTGCGGATGACATCCCCAAGAGGGAGCATATAGATTAGGAAGAGGGGGGGGGCCAAGGATGGATCCTTGGGGTACCCCGCAGGTAACCGGGTAAGAGCGGGAGGAAAAGCCGTTTGTGCAGATGTACTGCTGGCGGTTCGTGAGGTAGGACTCGAACCAGGCGAGTGTAGTCCCACTGACGTGGATGACAGAGGAAAGGCAGTGGAGAAGGACGGCATGATTGACTGTCGAAAGTGGCGGAGAGGTCCAGGAGGACAAGGAGGCAGAGGGAGCCCTGGTCACAGATAGAGAGGATGCCATTTGAGACTTTCACAAGTGCAGTCTCTGTATTGTGGGCAGGGAGGAAACCGGAGTGGAGTGGTTCGAAGAGAGAGTGGGAGGAGAGCTGTGCGCGAAGTTGATTGGCAACAACGCGTTCAAGGACTTTGTCAATGAAGGGCAAGTTTGAAATAGAGTGGTAGTGGCTAAAGTCGAAGCAAAGTCGAAGAGGAAGGTTTTCAGTTGTGATCTAAAAGCAGGGATGATGGGGGCATGGTGGAGGAATTGAGGAGCAGAGTTCCAAAGCTTCATGGCCTCATGGCTGAAAGCACGGCTGTTGATGGTGGCGAGGAAGGGATAAGCAGGAGGCCAGAGCCAGCTGAGCAGAGGTAGTGGGTTGTGGAGTGTGGAGAAAGCAGGTCAGAAGGTAGGGAGGTGCAGGGTGTGAAGGGATTTGTAGGCAAGAGAACGGATTCATTTCCAAATCCTCTCAGTGATGAACCAATGGAGCCTGGCAAGGACTGGTATGATTGGGGTTTAGTGTGGGTGAGTAGAACTTGTTCAAAACTCGTGTTATGTTTATGGATAGTGGAGACTGGCAAGGCGGGCATTGGAATAGTCAAGGTGGGAGGTGATGATGGTGTAGATGAAGGTTAATCTGCTTCAAGTCCACCTTGCTTTTAACCATTTGTGGAATCAATTAATAGATTAAACAAGGTAGTGAGTAGATGCTTGGAAAATCGAAAAGGATATGGTAGGAAGGCAGTGAGGTTTGATTACAAGAGGTGATGGAATTTATGTCATGGAATGGTGTGTTGCAGTTTCTGTGACTCAGCAGCATAACTTGTCTATTTGGATTTGGTATGAATTATTAGATCTGAGAAGACTTCTAGTATTGCCTACTTGGTTGCAATCAAATAAGTCATTATTTATGGTTGATCGGCCACAGTAAAGATATCGTGAGTGATCCGATGACCCAGATTCAGTTTAACGGTTAGTTAAAATCACTCTTGAATAACAAGGGGTATAAGCTCACCTAAAATTTGCCAGCCTTCACGTGTCCTTGAAACCCCCCTACCCTCTTATTGGTGTATAGTTCCACAGAGGTGGCTATCACTGGTATCTCTTCTCCTTAATTGCGTACGTTTCACAGGTACTTTCAGTCAATGGTAATCATCCATTTGGCCATTTTTCATCCATGTTAGGGGCATCACATCCATTCTCTAGGCTTAGTTGGTTTTGTATACACACGCACCAGGAACAACAAAATTACATTTATAGAGCGCCTTTCATGCTGGGAGGATGTCCCAAAGCGCTGAACAGTCAGGTGTCGGGGCCTGAGCATGGGGGAGGGATGGTGTAGGGGTGAGGGAAGGCAGAGAGGTGGGAGGGCAACTGAAGGCATGATCGAAGAGAAGGGTCTTGAGACTGGCCTTGAAGAAGGCAAGGGAGGAAGCGAGGCGAAGGGACCATGGGATGGAGTTCCAGAGTGTGGGGGCAGAGAGGCTGAAAGCCCGGCCACCGATGGTCGGGCGGGAGACATGGAGCAGGCCGGAGCCCATTGAACAGAGGGAGTGGGCAGGTTGGTAGGGAGCCAGCAGGTCAGAAAGGTAGGAGGCCATGGATGGCCTTGAAAGTGAGGACCAGGATCTTGAATTCGATCCTTTGGGGGATGGGGAGCCAGTGGAATCGGGCGAGAGTGGGAGTGATGGGGTCACGGAGCCTGGTGCGTGAGAGTACACGAGCTGCAGAGTTTTGAGATCTGTAGCTTATAAAGGGAAGAGTTGGGGAGGCCGATGAGAAAGGAGTTTCTGTAGTCGAGCCTTGATATGACGAATGTGTGGGAGAGGGTTTCTGCAGCCTGAGGGGAAAGGCAGTGATGGAGTCTGGCAATGTTGCGGATCAGAAATCACTGCATTTTGATAACGTTTTTTATATATAGTGTATATATATTCTACTTCTGTAGATGGTAGTGTACAGCAATGCCTGGCCTTTAGCCCGGCTTTGACTTGCTCCTTCCCTTACCTCTTTCGAGGTTGACCTCCATCCATCATCCTCTCTGACTATACTTTTGGCCATTTTTACTCCCTCACCTCAGGTGCAAACCCAGGACTGTCCAGTGCCTTGGGATGTCCTCCCAACATGAAAGCTGCTATGTGAATATATTTGTTACATCTCAGTATACTGCTGCATATTTGCTCTACTATTGTACATGACCTAGTGGACAAGATATGGTTCATCAATGGTGTGAAAATTCAGCATGTTTTTATTTTTATATATCAGGTTAAGTACGAGTGCCTTGTGGATGAAATCAAAATTGGGGATTATTATCTACGCCTTTTGTTAGAAGAAGATGAAAATGAAGAGACTGGTGCAATCAAGAGATCGTAAGACTTGTGTTCCTTCTGACATTGTTCTGCTTCATTACATTGCATGTTTTATCTTGCTCTTTTTCAATATGTGCATTTATTGTTACAGGTATGAATTTTTCAATGAGTTGTATCATCGCTTCTTACTTACCCCTAAAGTGAATATGAAGTGTTTATGTTTACAAGCTTTGACAATTGTTTACGGCAAATGCTATGAGGAAATAGGACCATTCAGTGATACAAAATACATTATTGGAATGTTGGACAGGGTGAGCATTACAAATCTTTCATATTTAATTTGTTTATAGCTTTACAAACTGAGCTGAGCTGCATATTAGGCCGTGTTCTTAGTGAAAATTATACTCTCTCTAAGATTGAAACCAAGGAAGTGCCTGACATATGGTTCTTCAACCGTTTCCCTCTTTCCCTTTGGTCCTACTGTACCCCTGTGTCTCCTCCACTGGAGCTAATCCTATTCCTAACTTCCTGCGCTTTCTCTACATGCTTTTTAGATGTTCAGTTCCCTTTTAAATGTTAAATGGCTCCTGTTGTTGAGATGTACTAATCATGGGTCTTTAATAGTTCTATGATTTTCAATGATGCTGCACCATTTCTGCCTGTTGCTGGGTATCTGCAGTGTTAATTCAATATTCATTGAATTTGTTTAAATGGTTGGCTGTAATTGAGAAAAATTATTGTGTTGGCACAGCGGACAAGTAATAGTAGGAGCATTCTGAACTATAGTCACTCTATTGTACCATTTCAATCTCCTTTAAATTTATAAAGCAAATTGTTCATTAGTTTATAGTTAGAGAAATGGCCAAAATATTGGGTAATTGGATAAGATTATATACCATTAAGGTTCACATGACCAAAAGCTGATATTTTCATCCACACAAATCTGTATTGCCAGATTTCTGGACATTGCACATTAATTCCACATTTCAAGACCTTTGCAGTTTAGGTTATTGTCAAAGTTAGTGTAGTTACCTAGGATAATTCATTCAGTAAAGTGTAGGGCATCAATATGTAGAGAACCCATCTAATTTTCCCACAAGACGTATTTTTGTATCCATCTGTAAGGCTGAACCTTGCTAATCATAAGGTTATGAACCATTTCCTCATGGGCTTATTCATGAAGAAATGGTACAGGGTCTTGATTGAGACCACTAATGAGATGATGATGAATATCAACAGGCTATTTGACCATGGAGGGCAGGCCATCACAGCCAAGCCTGATCCTATCCTTGCCCAGCCTGCACACCTTTAGCAGATGTCTGGATGGTGATGGAACAGGAAATATAGCTCATATTGTCCCATTCCAAAGCTTTTGGCATAGAGTATCAGCTTGTTCAACAAATTAGGATTCAACTCTTTCTAGTTGTATGAACTAGTGCTGCAACAGCCTTACTCACTGGGCTGTAGGGAATTTCTGTCCTTGAGGAATTCCAATGAGCTGGAGTAGTATTTGCCTTGACGTAGATTTGCCTTTCAATCAAGCCTGGTACGCAGTGCAGCTTCAGGCATATTGTAAATGCCATTAGACTGATTCGACATCCCGCAGCTCAATGATTCTTGTTGGAAGCAAGATTCTGGCTGAGTGCTTAGTGTTTTATGTGCTGTTTTACAGAAGGATGTGCATGATTTTGCTGTGCAACATTTTTCTTGAAATCTATTAATCTTTATTAATTGATCATTACATTTGCTACAGCACCTTTCACGTCAGGAGGATGTCTCAAAACACTTCACGATTATACTGTAAAGTGTATTGACAGTATTTTGTAGGTGAACACGTCACTCAATTTGCACGCGGCAATGTGCGACAAACAGCCTTGTACAATTTTATCTGGGGGATTGTTGAAGAAACTTTATTTTTTGAATTGCACACAGAAATGTCCCACAAACTGCTATGAAATTGAATGACCAATTTTATTTGCGGGATTGTCCGCTAGGACACTCGGAGAAACTCCCTTTTCTTTTTGAATATTAGAACAACTTGCATTTATATTGCGCCCCTCACGCAGGGCAGCGTCCCAGAGCGCTTATTACTATGAGATCTTTAGCATCCATCAGAACAGCCAGATGGTTTAATGTTTTATCCCTATAATACAGCACACCCCTAACACTGGATTGTCGGCCTCGATTGAGTGCAAAGTCCTGTCAAAGCTTGAACCCGCAACCTTCTGGCTCTGAGGCAAGAGTGGTACCAATTGAGCCAGATTGACTTGCATTGTAACTGAACTGATTGGCAGATGACCCCTGAGACACACTCCTTGTTCCCAGAATGTTGAACAATTTAATTGGCAACAGTTGCAAATTTAAGAGAGCACTCCTATCGAGTTAGCGAGGATCCATGAGGAAGGGATATGATGAGGACTGATGTGTGGTTAGCTAGTTCAGGGAACATGTTCACAAAAAGATTGCAGGGGTTGAGGGAGTCCTTTAAGAACTATCCTCTCCCGCACCAGGCCCTGTGACCATATCACCCCCATCCCCGCCCAGCTCCACTGGCTCCCCATCACTTAGAGAATACAGTACAATATCATAGTCCTCACCTTCAAAGCCTTCCACGGCCTTGCTCCTTCATACCTTTGTGACCTCCTAAACCCAAACCAATCTGTGCGCTCCCTCCACTCAGCGGGCTCCGGCTTGCTTCACGTTCCCCTTCCTTGCCCGCCTCACCATTGGTGGGTGGGCCTTCAGCCTCTCTGCCCCCAGCCTCTGGGATTCCATCTCACAGTCCCTCTGCCTCGCTCCCTCTCTTGCCTCCTTCAACAACAACAACAACAAGATTCCATTTATAAAGCGCCTTTCACGTCAGGAGGACGTCCCAAGGCGCTGCACAGTTGGGTTATGACCCGAGCAGGGGGGAAATGGTCAGGGTGAGGGGAGGGAAGGGAGGGAGCGAGGAGGGGGAAATGGTCAGGGTGAGGGAAGGGAGGGAGCGAGGAGGGGGAAATGGTCAGGGTGAGGGGAGGGAAGGGAGGGAGCGAGGAGGGGGAAGAGAGTTGAGAGGGGAGCTGAAGGCACGGTCAAAGAGAAAGGTTTTGAGACCGGCCTTGAAGGAGGAAAGGGAGGAGGCGGCGAAGGCACTGGGGATGGAGTTCCAGAGCCTGGGGGCTGAGAGGCTGAAGGCCCGACCACCGATGGTAGGGCGGTTGGGGCGGGGACGTGGAGCAGACCAGAGCCAGAGGAACGGAGGGTACGGGCAGGTAGGTAGGGGGATAGTAGGTTGGAGAGGTAGGAGGGAGCAAGGCCGTGAATGGCCTTGTAGGTGAGGATGAGGATCTTGAATTCGATCCTCTGGGGGATGGGGAGCCAGTGGAGGTGAGCGAGGATGGGAGTGATGTGGTCGCGAAGCCTGGTGCGGGACAGTACACGAGCTGCAGAGTTCTGAATGACCTGCAGCTTGTGGAGGGAGGTGGCAGGAAGGCCCATCTCAAGACCTTCCTCTTCAACCATGCCTTCGGTCACCCTCCTACCCCTATCTTCCACCCCTCCTGATCCCAACCACCAGGTCGGGTCCAGATCCCTGACTGTCCAGTGCCTTGGGATGTCCCCTTGATGTGAAAGTTGCTGTACAAATGTATTTTGTTGTTGCTATTTTGGTCAGGTGATTATCTCCCGCTCAGGTATACTTTGCCTTTCCATCATGCACAATAGTTCTGACCATTAATTTTCTGCCACATTCAATCTGATGATTCATTCATTGTTGTGTACTGTACCTACAGTCTATATAATTCTACGTTTGAAGATTTGCCTTTTTTTTTTGATTGACTCCATCTTGTACTGCTTTTTGCCTGAGTATTGCTCATTTGGCTTCCTGCTGACTTGTCTTTCTATCTCTGGTTGAAACCACCTCTAATTGTCAAATGCTTTGATATTCTGGGTGTTTTTACCATCTTTAAGAGCTTTAAGAATCCAAGATGATTCTTAACATGTTCACTGGAACACTAGCTGTGTCAATGTCTAAATTCTCCAGGTCAGCTGGAGAGTAGAATTTAATATAGTGTTATTAGCATTCCAAGCATGATGTGTAATTATATATTGTTGGGAGTAAGTATTGGGATGCGCAACAATTGGTGATGCTGCTTTTATGCAATTTTCTGCATCATTTATAATGTTTCCGTCAGAGGCTGAGTGCTCATCTGACCACACTTAGTTCAGACTATTCCCCTATTTGCATATCCTATTATAGAACTATGACTAACTGAGATTGGTATAATTATCTGTAGTAAGTTTATGTAACCAGTTATGAAAAAAAATTGAAATAATGCTGCACCAAATCAGTTGTGTTGATAAATTGTCCTAAAAGGATTTCACAAATACAGTTGATCCTAACACAATTCCATGATATTAAATCTACAGTTGTCTAAATTCATGCTGGTATCTCTTGTAAGGTTATATTCAAATTACAAATTATTTGCGAACTTTGCTTTTACAGTGCACAGACCGATTGGAGCGAGACAGACTCATTCTTTTCCTACACAAACTGATTCTTAACAAGGTAAGTATCATATGAGCAAAATTTCAAAGCTATCACTGTTGGTTATTGTGCATAATGTGGACCATTTACTGTCAGAAAGATCATTTAAAATGTGTTGCAAATTATGGTTCAAATGAAAATTGGAAATGTATAATTTTACAGAAAAATGTGAAGGAAATCATGGACTCCAATGGAGTTCGAATTCTTGTGGATTTGCTTACACTGGCTCACCTCCATACCAGCAGAGCTACTGTACCACTGCAGGTAAGGGCTGTTACCTCATGTAATCATGTTTTAAGAATATTTTATTTAAAAAATGATAATCCTTTTTCAATCTTTCAGAGCAATGTTATCGAAGCAGCACCTGATATGAAGAGAGAAAGTGAAAAGGAGTGGTATTTTGGCAATGCAGATAAAGAGAGACTTGGTCCTTATAGCTTTGAAGAGGTATATTTTGGGTTTGCAATTCTGTGGTAGTTGTACAGCATGAGTGAACCTTGTGATTCTTTAGGGTGCGGGGAGGTAAGCAAGGTCTCCTTGGGGCTGAGCTGGCTCCAAGATCATGCACTTTGCAGTAATGTTGGGACTCCAGCCAACCCTCTATGGTGGTCTTGGTGGTAATAATAATAATCCTTACATTTGATATAGCGCTTTTCACATCTTCTAGACGTCCCAAAGCGCTTCACAGAATATACGGTAAAGTGAATTGACTGTATATTTGTGGGCGAACGCAGCAGCCAGTTGCGCACAGCAGTGTCCCACAAACAGTTGTAGATTGAAAATGACCAATTTATTATTGTTTTTTTGGAGGGATTATTATTAGTTGTGTGGAGCAAGGAAACTTGCCCAAGGTTTCGCCCTGCCTGGAATTGAAGTCAGGTCTCTCGCTTGCAAAGCGAGTGCTCTAACCACTGAGCTACAGGACTCCTCAGTCGGGTGGGTCCACAGTTAAGGCACTGCTGATGGCACATTGATTCATTGGCAGGACTTGAAAGGACAGACTGGTTACCTGATGCAGTGATTCTTGCCATTCAGCTCTTGTTAACCCAGAGCTCTAAGTGTGAGGTTAGCACTAACTAGACAAGGTTGTCAGACAATGCTCTTGATGGCAAGCATTGCTGTTTTAGCTAGTTGAACTGCCGCATTACATCAGCACATTCTGGGGTCCCAAGCCTTACCTCTTTGCCAACCTGTGCTAATAGGGTGTCTCCCTCCAGAGAAAATGTGTATTCGATACACAGAGAATTTTTGTGTGCAGGTGGCATGTATGTGTGAAAAACTCAATGTAGTTTAGATACTTGTGTGTGTTAATGTGTTTCTGCATGTATCAGAAGCCTTGCTGATCAAAAAAAATCTTCCTGATTGGAGACCACTTAGTTGACGTAATATTTGCAGTCTTCTGCATCATTTATAACCTTTCCTTCATAAGCTCACCTGACCACACTTAATTCAGACTACTCCCTTGACAATTAAATGGAATATATTCAACCTCCTACTAGAGCAGGGCCAGCTAACTGCGGAACCTGTCTGGCTTGTGGGAAGACTGTCTGATCATCTTTAAACAGGAAGCCACATGTTCTGGGACTATACTCTAGTTTTTGTTTGTGAGAAATATATCCAAATATAAATAAATCAGTTTTTGTTTTATCGTGATTTTTTTCCTGTTTTCTGCCTAGATTCAGGAGTTTTGGAAAACGGGTGTGCTGGTACCAAAGACTCGTTGTTGGGCCCAGGGTATGGATGGCTGGCGGCCACTACAAGCTATTCCACAGCTGAAGTGGTGTCTATTAGCCAGCGGACAGGCTGTACTGAATGAGACTGACCTTGCTACTCTGATTCTTAACATGCTTGTCACCATGTGTGAATATTTCCCCAGCAGGTACAAAGCTTCTATTACACTTATTTTTAAAGCTTCAGAGGCAGTAATGACTTGTATAGTAAGCTTTTGAAAGCTGCTTTTTATTTTTTTTCAATGTATATTCGGTAAAGTAAAACTATTTAGTTTTCTAATTGATGAACAGCAATATATAGAGTAACTGATTCTAATTATTCAAAGCATTTTCTTGAATAATTTTCCTTAATATATTTCAGAGATCAGGATAATGCCATTATTCGACCACTTCCCAAGATAAAGAGGCTACTTACAGACAATACCTGTCTCTCTCACATTGTTCAGGTAGTGTAATTTCTCTTTGGCAACTTGTGCCTAATATTTTATGGAATTGGGTATCTGTCCGGGCATTCCAATAAATATCTCTGAAACGTCCATGTGTAGATGGGATACATGGAACTCTAATTTGGACACCCTTAGGAATGGTGATGGGTTTCTGCCTGTGTCAGACATCTGGCTGATCAAGAAAAAGCTTTCTTTTTTTTCTAACGTAGCAAAATGTCACCTGGTTTGCAGTAATCTTTAATTTTACAAATACGTTTTAGAATTTTGCTCTTTAGGATGCTGACATAAACTTAATTATTCATGTGTTTTCTCTCATAGCTGTTAATAACATTTGATCCTATCCTGGTTGAGAAAGTTGCCAATTTGCTGTACCACATTATGCAAGACAACCCACAATTACCTCGCCTCTACCTTACTGGTGTGTTTTTCTTTATTATGATGTACACGGGTTCAAATGTGCTGCCTATTGCCAGGTGAGTTCATGAAAAAACTTTATAAAGTGGAAACATTTTATTTACTTTCAAATAACACTTTGGTCCAACTCAGACTTACAAAAACATTTAATTTACAAATCTGCACTCTTATCCTCTAGGTTTTTGAAATATACTCACCTGAAACAGGCATTCAGATCTGAAGAGGTCAGTGCAAAGAAGGAACTCACAAGTTGTATCTTAACATTGTATTTGTATTAACAAGCTTCAATACATGTTACCGTTTAAAAAAAATGTTACCGATTTGAAATTTACATGTTAGCTTTGAAATTTGCCATTTTTCTCATAAATGTGACTTGGATGCAAGTCATTTGACAAAAGCAGGAGATCCTGGCCTATTTTAAGAACGTTAGTTGGAATTCATATGACTTTATTTATTACATTTCTTCCCCCCTCCTCAAACAAGCAGAAATTTAGCATGCATACCTGTGAGTTCAAGGGAGGACACATTTAGAAAAATCCTGGTAGTTCATTGCAGAGTATTTCTTAAAATTTACAATGAAATTGTTAATCTTTTAACGTGAATTATCATAGGTATTTTGTCAGACATATGCTATATGGGGGATGTACCTGTATCATGATAGCTCTCTGCTGAATTTATTTCATTTGCTCTTTCCCCAAAGTCTTCACATCCAACTATCTAATTCCATTTTAAGTAACACAATTGAGTGCTTGAATTCAGATCCTTACCTCTCAAATCATCTCCACAAACGGTTTCTCCTCTAACCCCACACCGTCTCATGCGGCGTTCCTCGGTCTCTGTCCTTGGTCCCCTCCTCTTCAAAATCTATTTGCCCCCTCTTGGTGACATAATCTGCAGTGGTCAACTTCCACATGTATGCGGATGACACCCAACTATCTCTCTACCACTGTCTCCCATCGCAGGACGCCAAAACCCTCATACACGCATTCATAACATTCAGGTTTGACTATGCAAACTCCCTGCTTGTTTGTCTCCCCAACTCCTCCGTCCAGAGGCTGCAGATCATCCAGAACTCTGTAGCCCATGTCCTCTCCCACACCAGGCTCTGTGACCCCATCTCCCCCATCCTCTCCCCACTCCACTGACTTTCCATCACACAGAGGATACAGATCAAGATCCTGGTCCTCACCTTCAAAGCCCTCCATGGCCTTGCTCACCCCTAACTCTGCACCTTCTAACCCCTTACCAACCTGCCCTCTCATTCCATTAGCGGGCTCCGGCCTGCTTCACATCCCCCGCCTCACCTGCTCCACCATTGTCGGGCGAGCCCTCTGCCCCCACCATCTGGAACTCCTTCCTGCAGTACCTCCGCCTCGACCCTTCCCTTGCCTCCTTCAAGCCCTCCTGTTTGACCGTGCCTTCAATCACTCTCCTTCCCCCGACGTCCCGCCCTCCACCTTCCCAATCCCGACCCCCCAGTTCGGGTCTGAAACAGACTATCCAGCGCCTTGGGAAGTCCTCCCAACATGAAAGACTCTATACAAATATAATTTTGTTGTTGGTGTAAAATTGTGCTGCAATCAATTTAGGCTATTTGGTATTCGTTAACATTTCGTGGCCATACATCTTAATGTTTGATGTGGATCCTAGTTGATTTTGACTGTTAAACTTGCCCTTATCCTCATGAGTTCATATGTTTTCTTGATTCCTATGGGATTAAAATTGTAGAATTTTTCTTCACTACCTTGGAATTGAGGTGTGTATAGGTTTGGCCCTTTAGAGTGGAAGATTGATTGCCAATATAGATCACTTAAATTTCATGGAATGCCTAGACCATTCTAGTTATGAAACGTAATCTTCCAACTTCTTTTGGTGCTCGATTACCTGTCTTGTTTTGTTTAAAAAAAGGTTTCTTATTGTTCAGCGCTGAATCTCAGAACAAATAATTAATACTGTATTTAATCCTTTTGGATTTATCTTTAGCTCAGTTTCTATAGTTCCATCTCTAGTCTTCATTGATTCCCAGTGCCACATTCAGTGAAAGTTCAGATGTAGTTAATGTTAGAGTTGTAAACTGAGATGGCTCCAGTCAACGCATTTTCCTGCAGAAATCTTTTGGAACCTAAAAGGTTTCATATTATTTCAGCGGATTATTTTCCCAGTCTTGTATATATTTTCATATATTTTGCACAAACTATGGAATGAAAGAAAATTAAGCCTGCTCCTTTGGCTTCAAATAATATTAGTCAAGACTATTTCAAACAACACATCTAATTTCTTGTGGAAAACATTGTGCTGAATTTCTCCTGGTCCTCACTAATAAATGAAAGAAAATTCAGTTATCTAACTTGACATCTTAGATTCTGCATTATTGGAATAACACTTTCATGTTCTTAGAAGCAGGTTTATTTTTCATCTTGTACTGACCAGTATGTCCAGAACCCACATTATAATAATAATCCTTGTATTTGATATAGCATCTTATCACAAGACATCTTCGAGACGTCTCAAAGCACTTCACAGAATATACTGTAAAGTGAATTGACTCTATGTTTTGTGGGAGAGCCACAGCAGTTAATTGCGCACAGCAATGTCCCAAACACAGTTATGGATTGAAGTGACCAATTTATTATTATTATCTTTTCCGGGGTTATAGGAATTATTACCCCAGAAAAGCCATCCATCAATCGACTAACAACCGGGTTCTTACTTACTGCTAGGTAAACAGAGACGTGTGGAATAAGGAAACTTGCCCAACATTTCGCCCTGCTGGCAATGAAACCTAGTTCTCTCGCTTGCCAGGCGAATGCTCTATGATTTATGAAGTTCTTAGCCCTGATTCCAACTGTTTCTTTGATATTTTCAATCATTGAAAGGGATGTCAGATTTTGTATCTTATTACTTAAATCCCTCTTTGGAAAGGTTGGAATATCACAACTTTAACAGAGTGGAAAAAAATTGTAATCCAACTGTTCTCCCCATTCAGACTGTATTCAGAACACCATTTGTAAAATGTCTTAATCCTATATGAGTAGCACTGCATATTGTTTTAATTATTGTGAAAATAGCATTTGAAATGTAACTTTTTTTCCCT
Organism: Callorhinchus milii; assembly: GCF_018977255.1. Lineage (NCBI taxonomy): Eukaryota > Metazoa > Chordata > Chondrichthyes > Chimaeriformes > Callorhinchidae > Callorhinchus > Callorhinchus milii. The sequence continues at coordinate 74,942,473 of NW_024704743.1, forward strand.
CCTGTTTATTCAGGCAAAAGGACAAGACTTGGTGCAGCGAAGTGTTCTGGGGCACATTCTTCCTGAAGCAATGGTCTGTTATTTAGAAAACTATGAACCAGAAAAATTTTCAGAGATTTTTCTAGGTGAATTTGATACTCCAGAAGCAATTTGGAGCAATGAAATGAGGTACTAGCTCAAACTCTTCTTTCGGGCATTCAGCTATATCTGTCACAGTTCATCAATCTGTGGAAATAGACTGAATTTTCTAGCATTGTTTTCTGTGCTACTGACATTTTTTTCTGGAATCCTCAGTTGAAGCAGTAATCTGAGCCATTGCTACCGCACACGCTTCCCACGTGAAGTTAGGACATTTTCTTTAGGATTTATATGGTGGAGCTCTTCAGGATTATAGAGGGCTGTGTTGGGTTACATAATAGGTCATATTTACTCTTTGGCAAGTCAGTAACAAGCGGGCACACATTTAAGTTGGTCAGAAAAAGAATTAAAGGGAAGATTAGAAAACAAATCCTTTACACACCTGGTGAATTGAATGTAGAATTTTGAGAATGTTGAACAAGAGTCTTTAAATTATCTTGAAGGCAATTAGATAAACTCATGAAAAGGAATATTAGAATATGAAAATTGTTTTCTGATGCCTGTCTAAATATTTACCTTGCCAACATTGCCAATATGGACTTGACATTAATATGTTGATCCAACCCTCTTGACTCCAGTCCCCAGCAAACCCTTCACTGTTCAGCTCCTTGGAGTGTCCCCCTGGTGTGAAAGACACTAAATATATGCAAGTTCTTGTTATTGATCCAGTGTATGCAGAAATATTTAACAAAAATGTTGTGTATCCATACTTTCAAAATTGCTGAAGTTTCAGATTACAAATTACAAATCAACAACAAATTGTGTTTAGATAGTACCTTTCACATTGGGAAAACATCCCAAAGCACTTGGTAGTCAGTTTGCATGTGAGCTGGGGTTTGGTTTGGGGAAGGGCGGGGGCCAAGGTATGTTCAAAGAGGAAGGAATTCCTGAGAATGGGATCAGAAAGGCTGAAAGCCTGATTGCCAATGGTGGGGCAGGCAAGGGGGAGGACGTTAAGCAAGGCAGTACCCACAGGATCGAGGGAGTGAGCCAATTGGTAGAGTTTTAGGTGGGGCTGGTCAAGACTGTGAAGGGATTTAAAAGTGAGGATGAGGATCTTGAACTTGATCTTCTGTGGAGGATTACTACTACATTCTGAATTTATTGTGAGTTATTTATATTGCCAACAATTTCTCTTATTTTTAAATGTAAAATAGCTAACTTAGTGTAACATTCCTGTGAAGGTACTGTACATGAAGCTTTTAATGTGTTAAGTCTAATCACAAATTTTTATATCAATTGTAGGCGTCTAATGATTGAGAAGATTGCTGCCCATTTAGCAGACTTCACACCTCGCCTACAAAGCAACACAAGAGCATTGTACCAGTATTGTCCTATACCAGTCATCAGCTATCCCCAGTTGGAGAACGAACTTTTCTGTAATATCTACTATCTTAAGCATCTCTGTGATATTGTTCGGTTCCCCGACTGGCCTATTAAAGATCCTGTAAGTGTTGATAGTTACTTTTCTCAAAGGAAATGTTGTCCTGAAAATGATTTGTAGCAAATAAAGAATGCATAGTACCAGGTCTAGCATATTAGTAATAGTAGTTCCCAGTATATTGGAGCAAGATCAAATTTAAGTTTAGAATAAGTGTCTTATTAGTTAACACCTGCCTGATTTTTATTATTTACAAATCTGCCTTCAGGTAAGATTGCTCAAAGACACTCTGGACGCTTGGAAAAAAGAAGTAGAAAAGAAACCTCCTTCAATGTCCTTGGATGAAGCATTTGACGTTTTAAATCTTCCAAAGGGACAAGGAATGTGAGTATATATTTGGTGATAGATGGAGGTTGAATTTAACATTCTTTATGATGTGTTTAATATCTTCTACTGCCATTGGTTTATACTCTATTGGCTTATATTGAAGTTGTGTCAGATTCATTGAAGGAATATTTGCTTGAGATAAAGACTGGAATCTTTCCTGTAGGATAGATGTCTGACATCATCCAAGTCCATTTGCTCATGTATTATAGTAAGGCAGCACCACTCCCAGACTTTATGGTTTGTTTTCTCCTGGAGGATGACCTCTCTTTTGCAGTTTTTTGTAGTTTTTTTGCTCCCCCCTACCTCTCCGACCTCCTAACCCCCTACTACCCTGTTCGCTCCCTCCACTCAACGGGCTCCGGCCTGTTTCATGACCCCCGCCTTGCTCGCCCCACTATCGGCAGGTGGGCCTTCCGCCACTCTGCACCCACCCTCTGGAAATCCATCCCGCAGTCCCTCTGTCTCGCCCCCTCTCTCGCCACCTTCAAGACCCTCCTCTTCGACCGTGCTTTCGATCTCCCTGCTTCCCCACCCTCCACCCTCCCCCACCCCGACCCCCAACTCGGGTCCGTAACTGTCTGTCCAGCGCCTTGGGACGTCCTCCCGACGTGATAGGCACTTAACAAATGTAATTTTGTTGTTATTTTGCTGAAGTATCTTTAAAATTTGGAATTTTACATTTTCTAGCCCATTGTTAAATGCTTCATTGCTTCATTTTAGAATATTAAAGTGAGTTTCCTAAATGTAACTGTTCCCAACTTTGTTTTGAACTTCTTTGGTAGAAATGATGAAAGCAAGATAAGAAAAGCCTACTTCAGGCTTGCACAGAAATACCATCCGGACAAGAATCCTGAAGGCAGGGTATGTTCTGTGAATAAAATACTTATTTTTATATGTGAAAATGTTTTATTCATTTGAAGTGCAAAATATTACATAAAATATATTACATAGCTAGTATTGATCCCCCACCCTGTGTTTCATATACCATTTAAAATAAGCCAAATTGGTTGGGGAGCATATTGAAACAGATTTTCTTTTATTTTAAATTTGCATGAATTTGTTCTAAGCAAAACAGTCAATTAAAGTATTATGACTATTTTGCTCACAAAACATCAAATGTTTTCTGATCTAATCAAAATATCTGTGTTCTAAAGGATATCTTTGAAAAGGTGAATAAAGCCTATGAATTTCTGTGCTCGAAGTCTATGAAAATGGTGGATGGACCTGATCCAGAAAATATCATTCTCATCCTGAAAACTCAAAGTATTCTTTTCAATGGGCACAAAAAAGGTAACTACACCTCCTCTGCCTTCTTCAGTACATTGTGTAAACACACTTTCTTTAATTTTCATCAGATTGTTAAGACTGTCACCAGAGTAGAAATGGGGAGGGTGCAAAACCTCCCAAGGGTGGTGAGCGATCTTGTGAGGTCAAAGTGCTACCCTGGGTGTTTCTTTTCCTAGGACTGTAGATATAAGGCAGGGATTGTAACCTAATTTACAATCCAGCACATACCAGGAATTAAGTTCCCAAACAGGAGGATGGAGAGGAAGCTCTCATGTAGACCAGGGATGGCCAACTCACATGCTTGATCTGATGACGCAAGTTGGCCATCCCTGCTCTAGACAAATGCCTGATTTCTACCCCATTAGAACAGTTCATGACTGTGCCCAGTCTGTCTTGTCAAATCCTGGACATATTGCAATAGTACAATGCCCAATACACCAGCCTTCTGAAATCATACAAATTAGCTTCACTGACCCATAGCCATCATTTTGCACAGTCGAAGATATAGAATCTGAAAAATGTTAATATAGTGAACCAACTTATGACTGGTTTATGTGCAACTTCAAAATAAATCAGGGTCTCGGAATTCCAGCCTTGAATGTTTCTGCTTTATAACCTCTTTTAATGGTGTACATAATAGCAAACCCAAGATTTGAATTCTGCCACCAGACAAATTCCAGATCTGTGGGACAGACTTGATTCTTTTTCCCCCCAAGACTTGACAAATAATGATGGTGGCTCATTGGGGGAAGAAGCTGTCATTTTGTGAATCTGGCTTGTGATCCTGAATCACTTTGTATTTGAATTCAAGTAGGTTATGCTGGACACTTTGTTCTCACAATTGCATTGCAAGCTAAGATAGCTCCAAGATGGGCTTGGGCACTTACACCATTTGATTGATTTATCAGAACTAGATGTTTCAAGTTTAAATTGCATCAGGTAAATGCAACTGTTAGCAATTTAAGTAGATTATTTTCTAGAAGGGGAGAGACTAGGTAGTGTTAGTGTTCAGAGGCATTTGGGTATCCTTATACACCAGTCACAAAAAGTTAGTATGCAGGTACAGCAAGCAACTAGGAAGGCTAATGGCATGTTGGCGTTCGTTGCAAAAGGGTTAGAGTACAAGTGTAGGGACGTCTTGCTGCAGTTGCATAAGGCCTTGGTGAGACTGCACCTGGAATAATGTGTGCAGTTTTGGTCTCCTCATTTAAGAAAGGACATACTTGTCTTAAAGGGGGTGCATCGTAGATTCACTAAGTTGGTTCCTGGGATGAGGGGGTTGACCTATGAGGAGAGGTTGAATAAACTAGGCCTATATTCTCTAGAATATAGAAGAATTAGAGGTGATCTTATAGAAACCTCTAAGATTCTTAAGGGTCTGGATAGGGTAGATGCCATGAGACTGTTTCCCCTGGTTGAAGAATCTAAAACTAGGGGTCATAGTCTCCAGATTAAGGGTCAGTCTTTTTGAACTGAGTTGAGAAAAACATTTCTTCCCTCAGAGGGTAGTGAATTTGTGGAATTCTCTGCCTCAGAAGGCTGTTAAATAAATGGTTCTGCAGCCAGTCATCCACAGCAAACGAACTAACACATTCAACTGCCATCATGGCCACCCGAACATATTCTAGACTGAGATTGATAGATTTCTAAAGGATAGAGGGAATACGGGATATGGGATAGGGCGGGTAAATGGAATTAGGTTAGAAGATCAGCCATGATCTTATTAAATGGCGGGGCAGGCTCGAGGGGCCTGAATGGCCTACTCCTGCTCCTAGGTCTTATGGTCAATTTGTTCTGTTTAGAATTTTCTCATAAATTGCATTTTTCTTAGATTTACAGCCCTATAAATATGCGGGTTACCCAATGTTGATCAAGACCATTACCATGGAAATATCAGATGATCAGCTATTTTCCAAAGTTTCTCTATTGCCAGCTGCCACTGAATTGGCTTTCCACACTGTCAATTGTTCAGCACTGAATGCTGAGGAGCTACGCAGAGAGAATGGACTAGAGGTACATTTATAAAGCTGAACAATAAATGTGTAGAATGTATTTAGGAAAGAACTGTACTGTAGAATATAAAATTAGACAAATTATGGTTCTGTACTTCAGTGAATTTGATAATGCACCTTCAGTTATGTTACAGCTTGAGTTTATCGATTTTCTAAAAAAGTGTATTTTTTGGGGGAGATGATAATCCTTGTGTTTGGTATAACCCTTTCACGCTGGGGGAATATGCTTCACGGCATTTTACTGTGAAATGTAGTAACTATTGATAGGCGAATGTGACAGCCCAATTGAGCACAGCCATGAAACAAATGGGGATCATTGGCCGGGACAAGAGAAACCATCTTCTCTTAAATACACAAAGTAATTTCATTCTATTTAAATGGTCTCAAATGATAGCTGTAATTAATCAGAACGTGAAATATTTGCCCCAAGTGACTTTTGACGTGAGAGGAAAACATTTTTAAAAACAAATTGAATAAACATTCTAAAACGTAAAATATGAGAGAGAGTAATTGGAATCTGAGCAGTTGGCACCATTGGATATATCCCAGATTATGTTGAATTAACTCCTGTAATTTCAATTTTATATAAACAAGTGTCTTGAAATTTGTTTTTGTGCTCGTGACTGCATCATTGCTGGATGCACAACATAGGTTTGACCAGCTGAGATTCAATTTAAATTGAACCAGATTGAGCTCTCGATTCTGTTAGTTTGGGTTGGCTAAAGACTTTCTATTGAGACATCAATTGTGGATTACCACCAGAAACTGAAGTAAGAATTTTAGGGGTTGTTAGAATAAGATATAGTTTAACCACAAATGGCTGAAATGGAGCCTACAATCCATTGAAAAGAAAACCTTCATTAATGAAACGAGTAACTGTAATGAATAGATTATGAACAAGATATTATTAAAAAAAATGTTGCCAGCAACCATAAACAAAATAACTTGCAACTTCCCGATTTAAAAACAACTCTGAAATGTCATACATTGCCCTAGTTTATTAGTGTATTCAGTAGAACTTGCATATTCAGTACTAAACCAATTGCGACTTGTATATACTAACGTCTAGCTGGATTTCCAAATGGGAGTGAATTGACTTTATATTTTCTGGGAGCTCGTCTGAATACAGCTGGGAGCTCTTGTGTAAAATAAATTCCCAAAGCTCAGGTCAACATTAATATCGAGACGTAAACTGTCAAACCTGCTTTTGGATACTTCTGAGGCCATTTTTTGTAAGCGTGCAATTTTATACAAGAAATAGAGTGGTTATAGGTTTGCTTGTTTTTCAGGTGTTGCAAGATGGTTTTGCACGTTGTGTGGCAGTGTTAACAAACTCCAGCAAAAAAGAAGATATGGCTGTGCAAGTAAGCATAGTTTAAATTTGCCTTTAGTATGAGTTTTATTCACTGAACTGATCCTATAGAATTAATGTTCCCTTTCTGCTTTAGGTGTGTGGACACATTTGTAAATGCTACAGTGTAGCAGCTCAATTTGAAGATTGCAGGGAAAAAATAACTGAAATGCCGAACGTCATCAGAGACCTCTGCCGATTGCTGTTTTATGGGAAAGTAAGTACTTGTGCACTTAATGCTGCATAGTCGTAATAGGCTTCTATTTTCCATCACTGCTACAGATTTTTTTAAAATAGTGATGTCTAAGCACATTATACCTATTAATATTTGATTATGCTGCAGATTCTGAACAATATAATTCTGATCACAATATTTTCAATGCTCGTCTTCATGTACAGTGTCTGCCCCGGGTGGCCATGATGGCAGTTGAGTGTGTTAGTTCGTTTGCTGTGGATTACTGGCTGCAGAACCATTTATTTAAAGCTGGTGTTCTGTGGCACCTGCTTGTCTACCTCTTCAACTATGACTATACACTGGAAGAAAGTGGAATTCAAAAGTGTGAGGAAACCAACCAGCAGGTATTTATTTAAACTAAACACCAGTGTGTATAGTGTAATGTGTGCAAACTTAATTTCCATTGTACTAGTTCTTTTTACATTTAAATTGGTTGAAGTTTGTGCTGCAAAATTGCAAGACATGAAGCAATTACTTGCTTGCAAAATAGATTTGTGAATAATTAATAGTTTGTGATCTTTGTTTTGAAAAAAATCAATTGCAACCAAATTAATTGCTACTTTTAAACAGGAAGTTTCTAACAGCCTTGCAAAGCTTTGTGTAATTGCTTTGAGTCGGTTGGGTGGATATCTGAAGGAAGAAAATGCAACACCTGAAAATCCTACAATACGGAAAAGTTTGGGAGCTCTATTAGCACCTTATGTCTCCAGAAGGCTTTCTCAAGATAGTCCTGCAGAGGTACATCTCTTTTTCTCTTGTGCTTTTTTAAAAAAACAATGTATAAGCGTGCCTGGAGCCATTTAACATTATTGCATTGCAACAGCATCTTTGAGTGCTAGTATTTTCGCATACCCTTTATATTTACATTTTAGCATAAACTCAGATGCTTTCGTAAGCTTTATTTTGTAAGGATATAATCTGATAGTTCACTCATGCAATATTCCTTCATTGTATGCAAAATGTTGGGCATGTTTCCTTACTCCAAACGCCTCTGTTTACCTAGCAGTAAGTAGGAACCCGGTTGTTAGTCAATTGGCGGATCGCTTTTCCAGGGATAGTAATCCTTAAAAAAACAATAACAATTAGGTCACTCAATCCACGACTGTTTGTGGGAGACTGCTGTGCGCAATTGGCTGCTACGTTTCGCCCACAAACCTACAGTCAATTCACTTTACAGTGTATTCTAGGAAGTGCTTTGCGACGTCTAGAAGGCATGAAAAGCGCTATATCAAATGTTATTATTATTATATGTTTTGGGATGTTTCTATCAGATCTTAACTTTAAAGCATTTTTTCAATGATTCATTTCAGTCAGCTAGATGTCCGACATGTGCAAAAACTCATTACCATGCTCAAGTATTTCAGCCAAAGAGTTCCATTTATGCATGATTCCTATCCATAGAAATGTCCCTGTGTACATATCCTGCTTACTTAATCTCAGACGGTATTTGGTGCAAGTTGGCAAGAGCAAAAGCTTGTCATGCTGCTGTTTAACCAGCTAAAGCCGCCTATCTTGGGTTTGTACGCACTATTTGGCAAACGACTCACTGCTTGACCAGCTAGGAACATCCTATCGGTTGGGACTTTGGCTTGCAAGGTTAATGGGAATTGAGTGGGAAGTCTCCCTGCCCTCACTGACTAGTATTCATTCTTGTTGGTTAAATAATCTTTCTCCCTATCAAGGTCTCTTTACAAGATTCAATTGATTCAATTACAAATTAGGCCCAATTATTTTCCCCATCAGCTCGCTGAATTTGTTGGGTGTCACTAATTTATTAAGGCTTTAATAAATTAAAGCTACACCTTTTACAGAATGTTGCTGGAGGAAAAATAAGGCACCAAGAAACTCCAGTTCTGCATATTTTAAATGTGAATTTTTTTTAGGAAAAACGTTGTTGAGCATGTAGAAATTGACTAGCACAAGTGTAAGAACAAGAAACAGCAAAGGATTTCAGAATGGAACTAGCCAATTTTCTGTTCACAAAATATTTGGGGCCATCAGATTCAGAGAAATGACAAAGTGTGGTGAAAGGTATGTTTTGTGACTGGCCTTGAATGGAGGGAGGGAGCACTAATGCTGATTTGTGCTTAATTTGTAAGCTCTGGAAACTAGCTATTGTGTTATAGTGAATCCTTGGTACATTTGTAGTTTAAGGAATTTGTGGACGTAACTTTCAAATCATCATCATTGAACTCGTTTTCTATTTTCAGATTCTCAAGATGCTCAATAGTAACACTGAGAATCCATATTTAATTTGGAATAATGGTACCAGGGCTGAGTTGCTAGAGTTCCTTGTATGTCAACAAGAAGGCATGGTGAAAAGGGTAGGTCTTTTGAAATTTTTCCTGAATTGGATAATGGTTCTGTTCTGAACTGACTTTCAGTCCATCTGACAATGTAAATAAATACCACCAAAGCTTCATGTATCGTGTCTGGGTACCAAAACATGTTTTTATACTGTTTTATTTATATAGTAGACTTATAATCAGTCCAAAGATCTCGGATAATACTCCCCAGTCAAGAGTTGAAGTTCAGTCTGAGGAAAAGACAAATAATGATCTGGAGTCTTTCAATGGACTATGCCTCATTCTGTGGAAATTATTTAATGCCTTCAGTTCAAGGATAATTCAGAGTTTGAATTTGGCTCTCTGGGAACCTTTTCATTCCACATAAATCATTTGCTCCCTATTTAGCAAAGATCATCCTCTTGGCTTTTAAAGGGTTTTTCGTGTCTTGCTCCCTATGATTTACTTTTCACGAAGAATACTGCAAACAAGCTTGTCTCATGGCCATGGTAGATGAGTTCCTCAGTTTGTTGTGGTGGTTAACTGCTCCTTTTAATAGTTTATCATAAATTCAAGCACCGTCTTCGGCTAATTGCTTCATCAGTTGCTCTTCAGCACTTTATTTTTCTTTTCAAAGGGGGATTGTGATAAAAATTATGGTGCTGAATTTACCTTCAGTGAACATGCTAAAGAGCTTGCAGTTGGTGAGGTTTTCGTCAGAGTCTACAATGAGCAGCCAACATTCCCATTAGAGGTAAGATAATAAATTGCCTTAAGGAGATGGTGACTTTAGAAAATGCAGTATATTGCTACATGAATTAGCTTAAAGTGCTTCTTGGCATTAAGTTCTAAAGAAAATACTATTACTTGCTCATTTAATTCTATCCTAGATTCCAAAGGCTTTTGCAGCAAGCCTGCTGGACTACATAGGATCACAAGCTCAATATCTTCACACTCTGATGGCTATGACTCAGACTGGGAAAGTGGAATCTGATCAGCATGGAGACAGGTTAAGGCGGGCTGAAATGGCCTTAGAAGCCTTGCGTAATGTCATCAAGAACAACCCAGGTCAGTGTCCTGAATGGTGATTGGCAATATACAGTAAGTAGAAATCTTATTGAAGGGATTCTTATTCCAATATACTTAGATTGATATATTTAGTGAGGGAGTGGTCACCTCCCCGTTCCCTCTCCCCCTAGCTTGGTGTCAGACTCCGCCACTGTCAAGCGCTCCGGGACCTACCCCGTGTTAAGGGTGCTATATAAATGCAAGTTGTTGTTGTACACAGAGAGGTACCATATGATAGGTGGAAGTTAGAAACAATTTTATTTGAGTACGAGAGAATATCTTTACCTTTAACTCCATAGAGATGTGGTAAGGCTGACAGTTCTGCACAAAGTGTTGGACAACTACCACTACAAGTTATTCTAATCAAATGATTTGTTTATGCCTGGAACAAAAGCATTGTTTATACCTGGAACAAAAACGTTGCTCTACTGCCAGGAAACTTGTGTTCTTTCTGCACACAAAAAGCATCACTTGTTAGTTGTTGAAACATGTTGCAAAATCTGTTGATCTATCTCAATTTCTCTCGTGTGTAGGTTCCTATGCATTTTCTGAGTCAACTTGTACGATGTTTGCTCTCCATCTTCAATCTTTTTCTAATACTTAATGAATTGTTTTCCTCACATTAATGTTCTCTTTGTGAAAAATCTCAATCAAAACCCTTCCAGAATCTTTATCCAATAGGTCCAAAATTTTAGTATACCCATTAGAAAGGCATCCCCAGGTGATTTATGGATCAGCCACCAAGATAGCTTGTGTGGTATCTTAATATTAAATTTTTCCAGTTTTTAATTTTGGCTAACATTAATTTTGTAGGTGCTGAGTCAGAATGCACTGGTCATTTCAAGTTGATTTTCTCTCTCTTACGAGTGCATGGAGCTGGCCAGGTTCAACAACTAGCACTAGAGGTAAGTTTTGTTGCACACTGATGTTTTCTGTACTCGATCTTTATTTTCAGGCTGTCCTCTTATTGCAGCTAAGTAAATAGACAGCATCACCCTAGGATGCTTCCAATGTTGTTCTGAACTGGCCTCACATAAGCTAAATATGAGCATTATAGGTGTTCACCAGGGATCATATCCGGATATTCTGGCCAAGTGCCTGAATGCCTGTTTAGAGCTGCCAAGTGCAGCGACCAAAGTGGAGGATGGAGCTTGCGTTATGCACTCTAAACACCAACCTGTGAATAGCACTTTAGCTGTGCAGGTCTTCAGCAGTTTAATAGTGAATCTGTTGCTGTCTCAACTTGAAGCATCATCTCAGCAGTTTGTGAAACTTGTTTGTATTCGTCTGCAAAAAGGGCTTCTGAATGTGTTGCTGTTGTATTGCAGGTGGTGAATATAGTGACTGCCAACCAAGAATGTGTAACTAACATTGCTGACTCAATGGTCCTTGCGAACCTTCTTATTCTGCTACATTCATTGCCAACCAGTAAGTACCTAATTTACAACAGATTTACTTTGTTCAAAAAGAATTGTATCAGTGCAGATTTACTTTTCACAAGCAAGTTAATTTGCTTTGGAAACCTACCATCACCTGTATTTAACTAAACAGCAGGTTCTTTTAGAAATGTTGGATGTTCTGTCTGTAATGGTAGGATGAGATACTCCTGATATTTTGGGTTTTAAATTTTTTATAAGCATTATTTTAGAAATCAATTTCATCCCTGACAAACTTGAAAGCATGTGGCTTACTGAAGCTCTTACTAATTTGACTTGGAGTCCTGTAGCTCAGTGGTTAGAGCACTTGCCTCGCAAGCGAGAGACCTGGGTTCGATTCATGGCAGGGTGAAACCTTGGGCAAGTTTCGTTACTCCACGCACCTGATAATAATCCCTCAAGAAAAAAAACAATAATAAATTGGTCACCTAATCCACGACTGTTTGTGGGCCACTGCTGTGCGCAATTGGCTGCCACGTTTTGCCCACAAATATACAGTCAGTTCACTTTACAGTATATTTTGTGAAGTGCTTTGAGACGTCTAGATGTGAAAAAGTGCTATATCAAATGCAAGGATTATTATTTTATTATTAAAGTTGCTAAATGTAAGGATGATTATCTGGCAATTTAGGGCCGACTTACTGAATATTTTTCAATTATTGGAATTTGAGAAAAGTAATGGTTTGTGCCATTGGTCTAACCTTCACTGGTACCTGGCTCTCAAGTGAAAGGTAGAACAGTCTGTAGATAAGAATTGTTCCATTATATACTGACTTATGGCTTTTGGTGTTGAGCACTATCTAATGTGTGTTTTTGGAAGTATTTAGAATTTATTTTTAACTAAACCAGCTGTCCTGCTTGACATTCAGAGCTTTTAATCAGTCACCTGGTGGGGCCAGAAGCTCCTGCATTTGACCTTTTTTTTCCTCCACAATTCTGTCCATCCGACTGGAATATAGCATGACTTCTGTTTGATGCTCTCCATTCAAATGAGGTTAGATTCGAAATGGTAAATAACAGGATATTTTGTACATCAACATGTTTTTTTTTTTCTAGGTCGTCAACTTGTACTTGAAACACTTCATGCTTTGACATCAAATACAAAGATTATCAAAGAAGCCATGGGAAAAGGTAATGTTTGCTTTTCCAACTGCAAAATAAAAAATCACTTAATTGTGGAAAAGCTAACCAAAATCCAGTACAAGGCTTCAGTACTAACCCAAAGTGTAGTTCACTGTTAGAAGCAAAGCAGTCAAACAAGTTAAGCTGAGAAGTTGTGTTATAATAATGTATTTTGCAGGAGTTCAAAATATATGCGCATCAAAAGCTAGAGCTCACATCATGTCAGAAAATTGAATGATTGATGTTTGGATTACAATGAATTACAATTAGTCTTAATCTGAATTTTTCTGAGGATTTTGCATAACAAGATGAATCTAGAAGTAATAGTAAATCACATCTTTGGTACCAAATCTATTTGACAGCTTCCAGTTTCTCTTACAAAAGCAACATAATTTGCTTCTAGTCTTTTTAGGACTTGCAGTAAATTAAATGAACCATTTTTAAAAAGTGGTTTAAAAGCTGCGTTATTCCATTTTTATTTCCATTTCCCTGATATTGAGTTTACTTGAGGATTTTTTAAACTTCTGATGTTGTGCAGTTCTAACATATTTGATGGCACATATCATCGGTTGTGCAATGAGTTGTACCCTTGTGTAAATTCAGCTGCAATTTTGATTACAACGAAGAAAGGATACCAGTGCTGTGAAGTAGTTTGACTTGTTTGCTTCTGTTGCTGAGGCTGAATTGCCAGGCAACAATGGAAGTAAGGTGTTTCCCAGCACGGAACAAAAATTTGAAACCATGAATTGTTACAAATCTATTGCCATTCATTTAGATAAGCTTTGGTAGTTCTAAAATATCCTTAATTTGGGTGTTGTGTTCATTACAATTGAGACCATTATTTGGGAGTCACTGATATGCTGATCCAGTGTCTCTAAGTCTAGACTCTTTACTAGTGGGGATAAGCAGTATGTGAGGTTCATACCATCTATCAAATTAACATAGTTGCATACCCCTCAAATTGCTATTTTGTGTTTGTGTTGTACATGTTTGTTCGTTAAATGAACATCATAAGAATGCCATACTTGAGAATTCAACTGCTGTATTCTGCTTCTGCACAGGTGCTCTTATATATCTGCTGGACATGTTTTGTAACTCGACGAATCCCCAGGTTCGAGCACAGACTGCAGAATTGTTTGCCAAAATGATTACAGACAAACTTATTGGGCCAAAGGTATGTGATTCATAACAATATTTAATGAAATTGGATCAATCAGTGATAAACTACAAGGCACCATTTGACATTAGTTTAGCCAAAAGATCCTGATCTTCTGTCTCAGTGTAAGAAAAACATGCTGCAGGACTTTGGATACTCTCAGAATATTATCTCAATATCTACCTACAAAGAATGGAGTATGTGTGACAGATCACCCCACCCACAAGTAAATCCTATTGGTTATGGGTTGATGCCCCACTTCGGGCTTTGAGCTCATAGTCCAGGTTGACTCTCCAATTCGGTGCTTGGGGAGTACTGCGTTGTGGAAGATTTTGTGCTTTAGATGAGATGTTATACTCTGATCCCATATGCCAGTTAAAATCCCATTGCATTTTTGAAAAAAAAGAAGACAATGTTTTCCTCTGTTCTGGCCAACAAACAAACCTCCAAATAAAAATGAGTATTCACTGCATGGCTGTTTGTGGAACACTTGTGTGCAAATTAACTGTCAAGTTCACCTATAAACATACATTCACCACACCCCACAGTAAAATCCCATGCAGTGTTTTGAGACAGTTCAACAGTGTGATGAGGCTCTATATCAAATGCAAGAATTATGTGAAGATGCTGCATAAATTGATACTCGGGGACATTGAACGCCCTTGCTCTCTGCCCCACCCCCTCGCCTGGGAAAATTCAACGATTCTGGGGTTGTATTGGTACTATCAAACATGAAGGATTTCGAATTAGGTGAGAGGATTCTACTACATCCACTACTACTGCTTGAGCTAGTTTGAAGAGAGTACTTTAAATAGTTCCTGTATTGTAGCTAATTGGAATAAGAACAGATAAATGTGAGGTACTACATTATAAAATAAAGAATAAGTGGAAGTAAATAAATTAAAATATTAAATATAGCCTGAATTGTCTCAATAGAGTTGAGGTTTCTGAGGGTACAAATCCATGCATCACAAGGTAGGATCAGAAATCCATCAAGAAGGCAGATTGGATCCTGCGCTTTATAAATTAAATATCATTTTGGAAGATGAGTTCATTCAAAATGGAAGAAGCTCTCCATGACAGTTTTAAGTGCAAATCATTCAACTTGTATTTATTTATCACTGCAATGCAGTCAAATGCCTTTGTTACAGTTTCTTAATTTGTTTCAATAACAATTGCACTCTTAGGTAAGAATTATATTGACCAAGTTTCTACCTGGTGTCTTCATGGATGCCATGAGGGACAACCCTGAAGCATCTGTGCAGATATTTGAGGGCACCCATGAAAATCCAGAGCTGATCTGGAATGAAAACTCCAGGGAGAAAGTGTCTACAACTGTTCAAGATATGATGCTCAAGTAAGAAGGCTAACATATATTGGTTACCAAAACTCTTTACCTGATGCACTCTTATAGGAAAGTTTACACAATGTCATAAATCATGTAACTTAATTGATGCGCTCAATTTCAGGAAAGGCCATTCAATAACAGAATGGCCTCTTTCTGTCCCTATGTAACAAATTTCATGTTCAGATGTTTTTAAAGAATTATTGCAATGTATTGTGGAATGCTTGCACAAATAACAATAACATTTATTAAAAAAAAGTGTTAAAACTAAAATATTAGGAACCTATTTTATTTTAATGATGATGGCAGGCATTCTTACAAATTGAGGAATAACCAAATTTAATCGTCACGTATACATCCTACTGTAAGTTATGGTAATAAATTCATATGATTGCCTTAGGAACTACCTGTGTACTAGAGGAGTTTCTCAAACAAGTATGTAAACTGGGAGTTGTACATCTTACAACAACAACTTGCATTTCCATAGCACCCTCCACGCCAGCCGGTGTCTCAGAGCACTTAACAATGGCAGAGGCCGAGCCAGGGGGAGAGGGAGGGGGAAGGTGACTGTACACACAGTCGAAGAGGAAGGTCTTCAGGCGCGGAAGAAGGGGGCGAGCTGAAGGGGTTGAAGGTGGGAGTTCCAAAGTTTCAGGGTGTAGTGGCTGAAGGCACGGCCACCGATAATGGAGCAGAGGATTCGGGGGATATGGAGGAGGCTGGAATCAGTAGAGCAGATGCAGCGGGTACTGCTGTGGGGAGAGAGGAGGTTAGAGAGATTGGGGGTGCCAAGGAATGGAGGGATTTAAATATTAGAGTGAGGATCTTGAAGTGTGTAACAGGGAGCCAGTGGAGTTTGACAAGGACTGGTGTAATCGGGGTATGAAGTTTGGTGCGGGTGAGAATGCGGGCGGCGGAGTTTTGAATGAGCTGAATTTTGTGAATACCCCTAGGAGGGCTAGTAAGGAGTTTGTGCAAATTACATTTGAAGAACTTACATTAAGTCTAGTTGATGTCCTTTAATAAATCCTGGATTCATTCGGGAATATCTAAAGTTGAACTTTCCTTTTTTTAAAGCCACTTCAAGCAACAGCGTGATAATCCAGATGTGAATTGGAAGGTAAGACTAAAGACAAAAATAGTAAACTGATGGATATTTCTTGTGATAGAATTTGTAAATGTAAATAACAGTGATGAACTCCCCAATGTCTCACAAATAGGAATACAGTTATTGTGCCTAAGACTAATTTTGTTATTTTTTTGGTGGATTTGTGTTAAATTATGGAAATTAAAAATCATTGACTGGTAACCAAACTTCTTTTTGTGAAAATAATGCCATTATGCAATCAGAGGTGAATTTATTATAGCAAAGTTTTTTCGTTCTTTGTCTTTCATCTCGTTATCCAGAGAAAATTGATCTGATGGTGAAAATTGA
This sequence comes from Callorhinchus milii, assembly GCF_018977255.1. NCBI lineage: Eukaryota > Metazoa > Chordata > Chondrichthyes > Chimaeriformes > Callorhinchidae > Callorhinchus > Callorhinchus milii. Next base: position 74,959,111 of record NW_024704743.1, read on the forward strand.
TTATAAATACTGGTCAACAGATTCCAAGATAACTGATGCATAAAATGTTTGTTTTAGCTGATTTGAAACTTGTATACAACAAGTTTCAAATATTTTGACCCCAAAATAGTCATTCCATTTTACAGTATATCCTGTGAAGCGCTTTGATGTCTTGACGATGCAATGAGGCAATATATCAAATGCAAGGATTATTATATTATTGCTTCATAATATAAGCAGTCATTAGATTTGTGATGGGTGGTGAAAGCTTTACCTTATCTATTGAAGTTTTTTTTAATGAGTGGGGTAAACAGATTATCCACTAAACACCATATAGACATAATCCTCTTACAAAAGCAGCTAAGGTTTCAAGCACCTGCCTGTAATAATTTCCTTCCATTTCATGGAGGATAGGATACATCAAAGTCGGGAGGATACATCAAAGTTCTTTACAGGATTTAACTGCAAAGCGTAGTGATTGTGTTTTGTAGGTGATTACTGCATATAAGAATTTGCGTCCTAAATGGAAGGGAGAATCTCTCTTTTCTATGTCCAGATTAAATGTTGAGATTAAAAACCCCAAACTGAATGCACACTGTAGGTTCCAATTGCCACTAGAGGGAGCAGAAAATCATTCTCTTTCAATCAGTAAGTGGAACAATATTGTCTTGCTTTTTTTCTTCTCCGCCCCCGCCCCACACTTGACGTATTTCCTTGATGATGACTAATGAGTAAATTGTTGGGGCTGATTTAATGACCTTTGCTCAAATGTCTCTGAACAATGTAGTGAAATAGAGCATTGAACAATGTAGTTTGAAGCCAAGCCAGGGGGAAAGGGAAGGTGAGAGGAAAGTCTTCAGGTGAGATCTGAAGATGGGTAAAGAGGGAGCAAGGTGGAGGGATTGAGGCAGAAATTTACAGAGGTCTGGAATAAAAGTGATTAAGCCACACTCTGCCTGTTTGGGTGGACAAAGATCACTTGATACTATTTGAAAAGCGAAGGGAATTTCTCCAGGAGTCCTGGCCATCGATCCAAGATTAATCGGTCATTCAACTCATGGCTGTCTTTGCAACATTACTGTGCAAAAATTGCTGTCATGCTTTCATTTGATTTAGCCTTCAAGCACTTCAAGTAGATTAAATGTATTTTTGGGTAATATATTGATACCAAAATGCATGATTTTTTTCTTCAGTTACCTGAGGACTTTGCTGTAGTGTTTGGTGAAGTTGGAGGAGAACTCTCTGTTGGAGGGGTCTTCTTGAGGATCTTTATTGTACAACCTGGTTGGGTTCTTCGAAAACCTCGTGAATTTCTCGTTGCATTGATGGAGAAACTTACAGAGCTGCTGGAAGCGAATAATCCACATGTAAGTGCTTCAGTGGAAATATGGCCATCAGAAAAATGTCAGTTGATTAAAATGTGTGAGTAATAACCACAGCATTAATTGCATGGGCTGTTTGTGAAATTGGAGAATCACGTTGACCCAAAGAGAATGTTCCAATCTACAGGTTAAACATATGAATCAATGCAGAAATGAAAGACTAATTGCATATTTTCTTCTCTTCTCTCTTCCCCTTCCCTTCAAAGGGTGAAACCTTAGAAACCGTTACCACAGCAACAGTCTGCCTCTTTTATTCCCAGCCTCAGCTAGCAGACCAAATACCTCCATTAGGCCACCTTCCTAAAATTATTCAAGCTCTCAACCATAAAAACACTGCCATCCCCAAGTCATCGATCCGGGTGATCCATTCTCTCGCTGACAATGAGGTAAAATTTTGCTGTGTTACAATGTTGCACATTTTATTCTGAATTTAGAGCTTTACCTGGACCTTTAAAAGTTGGATCCACTGTTGCAGAATGATGTTGAACAGCATAGTTGCTCCTGAACCTTCGATAAATCGTTTGTTCCATGAGAATACTTGACTTGACTTAAGGGTTTAAAACTTTCAGTGGTGAATTCACTCAAAGTTCAGTAATCCTTTTTAAAGACATGCACCATCATGATGTCCAGAACAGTCCCTTTGCTGCTTTAAATTAACTGAAAACTTGCTTTATGTTATAACATTTTGTCCAGTCTGAGATTTAATTTACTAACCACTGCAGCCTTTGTTTCCCTCTGGAAGAGAGCACCAGCTGGTGAGTTTAGAATACTCCTGCAAGATCAGCCTTTATGTTAAACTCTCTGCACTATTGTTGAATCTTTAAACTCTCCATAAATTATGTATTCTTTGAGTTAGTTTCTTCACATGGCCTTAACTTCTGCAGCTTGTCTGGCCTGAGCTTTCAAGTGTTGATTCAGTCAGATGCAAGCTGTTACACTTGCAGGAGCGAGCCACTGGGTCATTTTAAGTGCAAGTAGACGCATTGGTCTATTGAAATGGTGATGATTTAACTTGAATTCTTCCTTTTTAAGTTGTGTGTTCGAGCTATGGCAGCACTAGAAACTATTGGACCTCTAATGAATGGAATGAAAATACGCTCGGATATGGTCGGCCTCGCCTCTGAAGCACTAAATCGAATGTTTCAGAAAGAACAAACTGAATTAGTGGCACAGGTGGGTATGGTTGGAATCTGAGATCCTAGCAATTGAATTGTCTTCCAAAAATGCTAGGTAGCCACAGTATATAAATACTGATCAAGATCAGATTGGTTATAGATTAATTTTTGTTTCACTTAATCATGTCTCTTTTGCGAATCTAGTATTTGCTGAGCAGTTTTCAAATCCTGCAGCAAATTGCATACTTTTGTTTCACTTTCTCTCCTTTCCCTGATGGGCATTGGCTTGCATGAGTGTTGACTATCCTTTGGTACCTTGGGTAATTAGCATGTGCATATTTCCTATTTGACCATGAGAGAAGGGTTTGCTTAACTCAATTGAGCCCACTGCTGTGATTCCCCAATGATGTGCTTGATCACAACAGTCGGTAGAACAATGAAAACAGCTGAGATGAACTCAATAACTGAGATCTGAAACTGGGACCTTCCTAGTCTGGGTGGCTCAAAGCAATCTCATTTGGGGGATTTAGGATACATTTTGTTGAGCCAATTTGTACATTTAAACTCCCATCATTTTCATGTTACTTTATCTTCCTTTTATTAAAAAAAAACACTTATCCATTTGGACTGTCTTGTTGAGAATCTTTTTTGCAACACAGGGATTGAAAGCTGAGTTGGTTCCATACTTATTGAGGCTACTGGAAGGAATTGGTCTAGAGAGCCTTGAAAACCCAGCAGCCACAAAAGCTCAGATAGTAAATGCACTTAAATCAATGACACGGAGTCTGCAGTTTGGCGAACAGGTAAGTTTGTAAAAACATATTTACTTGAATCCAAATGTTGTAAACCCTTCAATCTTAATTAGCTCAAGTTCATTTTTTCCATTCATTTTCTTGGTTTGATAAAATAATCTGGGGAGTGTAGTAAAAGGAAAGTGATGTGGGCTGAAAGCTTTATTAAGGTTTTCTGATTGTCCAAATGTCTTGCTTTGCTCAATGGTACTTGAAGAGAAAACATCTAACCTATTTCTACAGATTTGTTCCAGATCATTTGGTTCTCATCACTTTCAGTTTCTGATGTGATTATTGATTCCCTAGTGTAGTTCCTGTAGCTTGCTCTCCCTTTGGGGTTCTGTGTGAGTGACTGCATCTTTCTCAGCCTTGCCATGATTTATTCAGGGGATTGAGTTGCTGAGCTCAGAAATGCCTTGCCCTCAACCTCTGACTGGGATCAGGAAAAGGCTGGTTCTAATCTTGAGTGTGATCCATCCCCAAAGTGGGAATGGAAAAACCAGAATAAGGGCTATCTTGATTCTTGGTCACTAGGCTCAAACAGGGCTTGCCCAATTGGAGAAGCGATCCAGAGGATTGACTTGCTCATGAAGTCGTGATGTAAGGTATTGGGTCTGCACTAATGTAGACAGCTTGGGACCCGGTTTGGGAGTTTCCTGGGGGGCAACTTGTGTTTTTGTAAACCAGGATATGGTTTAATTGGGTTGGGTGGAATAGCTGGCAGTGAGGACAAATACTACTTTTCTTAAAGATCCAATATTTTGTAATAATGTATGTTTTGTAATAATGTAATTTTTTTAAAGCCTACTAACAAGGTGAGAATTGGTTTTGAGCTCCTGCTATTTTTATCTTAGGTGAATGAAATCCTGTCTCGTTCTTCTGTCTGGAGTGCCTTCAAAGACCAGAAGCACGATTTGTTCATTTCTGAGTCACAAACAGCAGGATATCTTACAGGTTAGTAATGTGTCTGCTTGTATTGCATTTAAAGCAGATGCAGACAATTTTATTCTGTAAAATGATTATCAAGTTGCCAATCAACTTTTTTTCTCCCCCACCCTTCCTTTCCTTACACCCCTCTGTTCATCCCTAAAATTCTATACTAATATTGTTTTCTTGGCTACCTGGGAACACCCCTCTCTTATATGTTCCTCTCCCTGAAACAATCTTACAACTTAGAACCATAGAAATGTATAGCACAGATGCAGGCCATTTGGCCCATTGTGCATTTCATTTCCCTGTTATTTTAGTAAATTAGTATTACATTTATTTAGTCCATATTTCTCCAATGTATTTAGAACCTTTATCCACTTGACCTCATGGAAACCAGGTTATCTTCTGGGTTAAAAGAAGAAAAAGAGCCACTCAGATGTCAGTGGCAATTTGTTGGAGCACATGTTTAATTAATGTGAACCAACTGTTTTGTAACTCTACCTTTGAGACCCAGAAGCTAAATCCAACAATTGAATGAAAACGTCATTGTTTTCTAAGAGGAAAAATGTGTTTTAAATCTCTAAAATACTTGGTGCATCCTTGATTTAGCATTGACAATGACCTTGAATTTATTTACCAATTCATAGGAAATTTGAGAGGTGTATATACTAATGCAAGCTTTTTCCCTCTTACCAAAGAGTGAAATCTATTGCTTTCTCTCTATGCTTTCCCCTGTCATCTTCTGTATCTTTTCTCTTCCCTCCAGGTGTCTCACCTTCCCTTCTTACTGGTACTAGCCCCCTTCACCTCAGAAGTGGCCTTTAGGGCTTCTATTCCAGCACTATGCTCATTTCTCATTAGGTCTGACAAAGGTAGATTATATTCTTGCTAAATTTGTTTTGTGAGGCTTGTAAAGTTAAATATGTGGTTCTTTCACAATATTTATGCAGTTTTATTTTCATTCATATCTTTTGTACTGTGAATACATTACATGTTAATAGTGACCAAGTTTCTGTTAACACAAACGCTCAATGTTTCATTTTAAAATCAATTAATATTCTCAAGATTCTTTACACTATGTGACTGATTTGTTTCCTTATCAAGCTTAATACTTTGCTGTGTATGACTGGTGACATTTACTGATGCTGCACACCTTTTCCCCCAAATTATTGCTTGTTTTATGTTTGTCCTCAACAAAGCACTGTAACCTTTTAAAACCGGATGCACTATTCAAGTGTACCCAAATGTGGTAGAATACTGTTTCTTCTTCTGCCCCCACCCACCCCAAGTTGAATCCTTTGATACACATGACATATTTGGGGTCATCTGGATCACTTTCAAGTACTGGTATATAGAGAAAAATAAACTTATCTGCATATGTTATACAAAGCACATTTCACTAATGCTGACAGCTCAATGTGTTGTGGATGTATAGCATGTGAATTCAACACTAGACTTCCAGATAGTGCACTCCCAGTCTCGGGGATGCTATTTGGGAGCGTTGAATCCCCAAAGCAGGGATTAGTTGTGGGCTTATCTGCTTCATTGAATACATCCCTGTCACTGATGGGGTAAGTGGTTTGGTAGAGCCTAGGGGTTGGTTATCTGCCTTCTCATCTGAGAATAGTGGGTTATATGTATTACAAATATCAAAGGTTTCTAGGAATACATTTGGGGGCACTATGGACCATTCTTGTTTTACTAAGACCCTCTAACTGTAGGGTTGGAATGGAATCAATATGAAAAGGTAGATGTAAGAGGAATGGATCAAGCATCAATAAATAATTATAACCACAAATATATAAATGTAGATTTTGTTGCTGGTTTGAATCTTTACATTTTTCAGTGGAATAATTTTTAAATTGCCAGTTTTGCAGCTGAATATTCAGTTTACTCTGCATATAGTAGAAGTGCTGCAGTACAGTCCGAATTCTACTGAAAATTTACTTTGATTATTTGCATCACTTTATGCAGGCCCTGGAATCGCTGGTTATCTAACTGCAGGGACAATGACAACGGTATTACCAAGTGGGCCACCCCCTGTAGACAATGAAGTGGTTGACTTGGCCAGATGAAAGATGATCTACACTCCATGCCTTCAAGATTGAACTGTCATATCTATGGACTATTCTTGTTTTACTAAGACCCTCTAACTGTTGGGTTGGAATGGAATCAATATGAAAATGAGCTGTCCCATGTCTCCTTTGTGTTGCATTGTAAGTGTAACAGCTCTGTCTATAATTTTTATTTGTAAAGTGATCATTTTACCAGTGATCCAACATGTTCAGCATTTAACAATGGTAGCACTGTATGGATCAAAGCAGAGACAGAGTATGCAAGGTTTTTTCTTGTAACTGAAGTATTTTTGTTCCTTTGTAGCTGTATTAAGACTGTGAATCTCAATACTGGATTTTTTCTTAATTTTATAATTGGTGTTTTACGGTTCTCTGTAAGATAGCAGAGAAGTGAAATTGGTATCTGACGCCCAAATGTGAAACACTTGACTGCCATCTTAAGGGCATGGTAGAATGAAATATTTTCTGAAAAGCAACATTGGCATCAACTAAATGTGTTTCCTAAATCAGGCCTTGGACCTCTCTAATTCTGCTATTTGTTAATCTTCAAAATGAGTCAGCTTATTACAACCATAAACCATTTGTATGTATAATTGCCTTCTATTACTGATGCAAAAAGAGCTTCTGGAAAATGTAACATGGATGTTCACATACTATAAATACCTATTGTCATTGTGACCTGTTCTATACAATACCCATGTGTAAACTTTCTATATTTGAATGTACATTAGTAAATCAGTCCTCCTTGTACATAAAATTTTAAGAATAAAGTACAAAGGGAATTAGCATCCTTAATTATACAGTATTGTAGCAAGTGTGTGATAATTCTACAGAATATGCCTTTGGCATTATAACTTGCTGCTATGTTGCAATTTGATGTTTGAAGCTGATGATAGAATTTCTGAAACAATTGGCATAAAATAGAAATGTTCTTTGCAATTGCGTTTAAAAACTACGTCTAACTTTAGGAATAAAACCGATTTGGTTACTGCTAAATCCAACTGGTAGGTTATTCATTTATTATCCACCTCTAGTAGGCGTGAGTACAGTTAGCTGTTTAGCAATGGGAAGGGGGAAACTAACTGCTCACTCCTTAAATATGTTTCATTGCATGACTTATGATTAGGCTTTACATATTCTCAGTAGATTACACTGATGTAGTCACTGAGGTTTTATCCTCCTATTTACATTGAATGCACTCAGTAAGGGAAACCTTTCTTCAATCAGTATATAATAATAATAATCCTTGCATTTGATATAGTGCTTTTCACGTCAGGAGGACGTCCCAAAGTGCTTCACAAAGCAAAATGATGTTTGAATGCCTTTGAAACACTCATTTTGCCTTCGTTATGTGAAAGCTTAGACTTCTCCAATGCACTCATTGCTGTCTCCCTATCTCCACCATTCACAAGCTGTTAATCATTCAACACTCCACCACCTGCATCAAGCTCTGTGCACCCAATACCCCTGTCCTCAACCGATTCCACTGCTCCCTTTCTCCCATCAGATCGATTTAACCTACAATGCATCAACTCCCTGGTATTTCCTCCTCTCTGATCTTCAGTACTCCTCCAGTCAGTTAACTCCTGCTTGCTGTTCGTCCTCATCCTCTCCTCGCCAACATTAGCCCCCAAAACGTCAGTTCCTACACTGCTGACCTCTGGATCTCCCACTACCAATCCTCAGCCCCTCTCTTTGTCTAAGTCCCACTTCAAATCCTACCTTCAAACACATTTATCGCCCCTCCCCCTTTCTGGGCATCCAACCCTAACCTTGTCAAGACCTCAGATGTTGCCCTATGTGAAGGTTCCTGCATAAATGCAAGTTGTTGATGTTAGGATTCTGAGATAATTGTGATATTTTACCTTTTTTAAAATCATCATTCCAAGTGCTTCAAAACTGCATCAGCTGTTCAAAGGGTTTTCACCATATGTTTCTAAGATGTCTCAGCAGGCTTGATGCCACAGAGATAATTAATTTGAAGACGAGCTTAGAAAACATTGGATTCAAATGGAATCTGCTCTGGCTACAGGTATTATAAACTAGTGGAGTTTGCTGGATTCTATGTAGAATTCATTGCTCTTTACCCTTTTTAATTAGATAGAGGAGTAGTATTGCAAGTTAATAAAACTCACTGAAGAACCCAAGTGCTTTGGCCAGGTGAGTAATTTTTTAAAGCAATTAAAATGTTTATTCATTTTAACAGTGGATAGCTTAACATGTTGCTGACATCCTTTAAACAGTATTTTCATTCACAACTGGTGAGGGCTGTCCTGGTGACTTGGGAATTTTACAGCCATAGAAAAAAGAACCAGCGCAACTTTGGTTTCTACTCTTCCAAAGATCCCCTACAAAATGATTTGGGAGCTGATTTGGAGAAACTCTATATTAGAATGTCAGCTAAGGCTAAATTACAATTCCTGATGTAGAAGCTTGAACCCCAACATTGACTGTGGAAAGAGTGTTACTAATCTTGGGCTGCAGGGTGTGCACAAGCTTAATTGTGCATCAGCCTTTTTCCTCAACACTAGGATTCTGAACTACTGTGTTCAATTATTTTGCTACTTTGGCCATTGAATACTTTCATGGTATCAGGCTGACAGTCGACCAATACACTCAACAACAAAATGACATTTGTATAGCACCTTTCACGTCAGGAGGATATCCCAAGGTGCTGAACAGAGTGTTTCAGAACCGAGTTAGGGTTGGCGAGGATGGAGGGCGGGGGGGAAGCAAGGTGATCAAAAGCACAGTCAAAGAGGAGAGTCTTGAGATGGGTCTTGGAGGGGGCGAGGCGGAAGGATGGAGGGATGGAGTTCCAGAGGGTGGGGGCTATGTGTGGAAAATTACTGTGCATAAGTTGGTTGCCGTGTTTGCCTACAAATGTCAATGTACAAT